>NC_138775.1:262173613-262597594 GCF_965119305.1 Pelophylax lessonae | reverse complement strand
CAAACACAAATAAATACGTCAGAGGAGTGACTTCTCCCCCTTCCTACCTTGTCTGTTCAGTAGGGCTCTGTACAGACCTTCCTTAGGCAAGAGATAGGGATGGGCCAAACAACCCGCTGTTTGGTTCGCAGCAAAACTCCCGAACAGGGGAATGTTCTAACTTGAGCGGCGAACCCCATTGAAGTCTATCGTAGCCGAACAGGAAAAATCAAAATTGCCAATTTTGAAGGCTTATATGCAAGTGATTGGTCATAAAATGGGTATGGGGGTCTTGGTACTGCCAGGGGACATGTATCAATACAAATTTAGAAAAAAAAAAGTAATCTTTTTTTTCAGGAGCAGGGATTTTATTTATGCTTAAAGTGCAACAATAAAAATGATAAATTCCTTTAAATATAGTGCCTGCGGGGTCCCCTAATGTTCCTGTAAAGTGGCGTATCTGTAGTATGCATAAAACATGCTACAGCAAAAATGACATTTCTAAAGAAAACAAAATGTGTTGAATCCCATTTAAAATGACTCGCGGTTACAATTGCCGACACCCGGGGATTTAATTTTTTTTTTTGGAAATGGCGTGGGGTTCCCCCCCCCCCAAAATTCATACCAGACCCTTATTTCAGCATGCAAACCAGGAAAGGGGAGGGGACGAGTGAGCGCCCCCCTGAACCATACCAGGCCACATACCCTCAACATGGGGGGGTTGGTACTTTGGGGCATCACGTGACATAAGAAGGGGCGGTGCTACCGGGTGACATAGTCATATGGCCCTGCCCCTTGCCTATATAAGAACTGTGAAAGTGCAGAGCAGGCATACGAAGGGAGGCCTCCCAGGGGGCATGAGCATTTTCTTTTTTTTCTGGTCCGATGGGTGTCCTGATTGACGATGGATTTACATCAAGGGACACTATTTTTTTATTTTTTAATAAAGGATTTGTCAAAACTATTCCTTGTGGTTATTACTTTATGACACTTTTTTGGTAAATGAGTACCCCTACCCATTCACATGGAGGGGGGCTGGATTTGGGGGGCCCCCTTTTTAAAGGTGGCTTTCAGATTTGGTTAACCCCTCACGCACATACCCCGACAACCACAGCCCAGGGTTGTCGGAAAGAGGCCCTTGTCCCTATCAACATGGGGACAAGGTGCTTTGGGGCAGGGGGGGGGGCAACCCAAAACACCCATCCCCATGTTAAGGACATGTGGCCTGGTATGGTTCAGAAGGGGGGGGCGCACAATCGTCCCCTCCTCTTTCCTGACCTGCTGGGCTGCATGGGCTGCGTGCTTGCATAGGGGTCCTGTATGGATGGGTGTATTTTTATTTCTTAATTTTCTCATGAATTCGATCATACAATACATCCATACTGATGAGAGAACACTGGGCGGAACCTCTGATCAGCTCCTCCCATTCTGTATATGCCCACTGGCTACACAGGAACAGTGCCCCTGTGGTTACTGAAAGCTAGTGATGTCACTAGCTTTCAGTATCCACACCCACTTGTTGCTCTTGGACTCTGCAGGAAGAGGAATTGAAGTCATGTGACAGCACTGAATACTGTAAAATAAAGGTAGAAAAACTGGGATTTTTTCATTTTGACACATAAGGCTGAACTCAGTTCACATTATTGATTGCAGGGGAGGATTTAGGGTAATAAGGCTGGACTTCCACTTTAAACATCAGTTATAACTTAATCAGTCCAGAGATTGTTGATCCAGGAAATATCTGACTGCCTTAGGGATGAGGAAGGAATTCTTTTCCTCTGTTGGAGCAAATTGGACCATGCTTAAAAAGTGTTTTTTTCCTTCCTCTGGATTACCTGTAGAAATAAAATTCTGTATATAAAGGTTCAATTTAGAAGAATTTCAGGCATGGTATATATTTACATAGTTACATTGGTCCAACTTGGACCAATGTAAATAGGTGTATACCATACCAGGCTTATTCCCCAGGAAGCTGGAGATCACTGTAGTA
The DNA here is from genome assembly GCF_965119305.1 of Pelophylax lessonae. Lineage (NCBI taxonomy): Eukaryota > Metazoa > Chordata > Amphibia > Anura > Ranidae > Pelophylax > Pelophylax lessonae. Next base: position 262,595,625 of record NC_138775.1, on the reverse strand, counting down.
GGCACCTCTACTATAGGGATCTCCATTAGCTTCTTGGGTCCGATGCTAGGTGGCTGACCTAATGTATTCTGAACATAGGGGGTCGGCTGCTCAGCATGGAAAGGAGTGGTGTGGCGGTCATCTCAACTTCCTGTATTCACATTGCATCAGGCCAGCCACTTAGCATGGGATCTGAAAAAAGTAGAGGTCCCTGAAGTAGCAGTGATTTCCAGCTTCCAGGAGTATCGGCAAGGTATGGTATATACATAGTTACATTAGTCCAAGCAGAACCAATGTAACTATGTAAAAATATACCATGCATGGAATTCATCTTTAAACTATTTTTTCTTTTGATTAAACTTCATGAATGTCTTTTTTAAACCTATCTATGTAACTATGGAGACAAGGTAAGTTTTGCAGTGAGATCTGTATTTTTTATTTTAAGCACCTCGGGCATTTTATTTGAAAAAAAAATAAAAACCGACTTCTGTTTTAAGGACATATCAAACATTAAATTGCTGTTCTGCAAAAAATACATTTTTGTTAAACTATTTATCCAAAGCCTTCCTCTACGAGAAATGCAAAAACCAAGATTGAGAGCATCTTGTTAAATGTCTCCTTTACTCCCAAAGAAAGTGTTTAAGATAAATGAGTGTGGAATGGTTCTGTAAATGTAGACAGTGTGTAGGTGTTATCTTGAGAAAGTGAACAGCACAACAGCCCATCTTTAAATGCCTATTTTCTTCTGACAGGACCGAGCGAGCTTGACCTCAGCCTTATCTTAGACAGCGGGGAGGCTGGTGATTCTACATCAGTGTTTGAACATCAGGTAGGTAATAACAATGTCTACATTTTTCTTTTCTGTTGCTCATCGCGGTGTTATATTATTCATGGTGAAAATGTTACTGAAGGAGATATCAAGGAATTCCAGCACATTACTGGAAGGCAGGGATGCAGAGAAATTGGGCTACCTTCCTGTATTTTACAAATACAGCAATACCTTGGTTTGTGAGCATAATTTGTTCCAGCAGCATGCTTGTAATCCAAAGCACTCATATATCAAAGCAAATTTTCCCATAAGAGATAATGGAAATTCAGATGATTCGTTCCACAACCATTTATTGGTATAAATAAAGATATGCTGCTATCAGTTCTAAAGTACAGAACTGTACAGTATAAGCATGCCATTCCCTCTGTTAAATAACATTATGTGTCCCTGTGTCTGTACTGTATATAAAAGATGCTGATTTCTACTGTATCAGAGCTTCTCCCAGTGCTCACGTGACTCCTCGGCTCTCTGCTTCTCTCCTCCCCTTCTCCCCGGAAGACGCCAGTGGGAGTGCTCAGCCCCGCCAGCCGGGGAGAGCAGAGAGACGAGGAGTCACATGAGCGCCGGGAGACAGTCTTATACAGTAGAAATCAGCATCTTTTGTATACAGTACAGGCAAAGGGACACATAATGTTATGTAACAGAGGGGATGGCATGCCTATACTGTACTAAACCACTTTAGCATTGCTAAACCACTTTAACATTGTGAGTCTAATACTATTCGTATTTCAAGACAGCACTCGCATATCAAGGCAAAATTTAAAAAAAAATGTTGCTCGTCTTTTAAAATGCTCGTAAACCAGGTTACTAGCAAACCAAGGTATTACTGTAAGTGTAGAATGGCATCTTTCATACTTGATCATTTAAATAAAACATGCCCATTGTACAATTAGAGGGAGAAGAACTTTTATTACCAAATACATGGCAACACTTGTACATGTACAAGCATGCAAGTTCAGAGGCAAGAATGAAAAAAGTTGGCTTCTGTTCCTTAAAACCATCATGCATTCTCCAGGCCAGTACTGGAATTGGGTGACAGTGGGGTTGATTTATTAAAACTGGAGAGTGCAGAATCTGGTGCAGCCCTGCATAGAAAAAGCAATCAGCTTCCAGGTTTTATTATCAAATCCAGTGGTGGCTGGTGCTCCATGGGCCGGGGGGGGGGGATGGCGGCAGACAGACCACACCACAACCCCCCCAGACCACACCAAGCCACACACCATACCCCCCCCCCCCCCCCAGATCACAATAGCCCACACATTCATCGCCGGCTCACTCACCGTTCACCCTGGACATGTGAACAGGCAGCAGCAGCGGCTTCCCCCAAAGTCTTCTGCGTCTCCTCCCTTTACCTCCTTGGCCAATGGCATGGCTTCACTTTTCGGCAAATCGGGAAAATTCCTGATTGGCCAGGAGAATGATCCGTGTGACAATAGCGAATATTAATTCGCTATTGTCACACAACTGGGTGGGCTCGGGGCGTAGTGCCCTGTGCCCCGAGCTCACTGTTTTTTGAAGCCTAATAGACCCTCTGGCTCTAATCACGTGCTTCAAAAAAAAAAACCGCCACGGATCAAACACTAGACCACCGGGGAACGACATGTGAGCTTCGAGACCATTTGCGTTTCTTTCATTTTGAGCGTACTTTGAATACTGCATGATAATCCATGTGCCCAATTCTGCCAATTTTGGGGATACCTCCCATTTGGGGATACTAAGGAAACTTTGTTTTCCCTCCCTGCTTTTTTACATTGAGGTACCTAGTGAATCAACTGCACATTCATTTTAATCAGCTTGGCTGTCACCCTCTCTATGGGTCAACCTTAAGAGGTTGGATGTCTCGGTTCCCCTCCCCCTCTGTGCTCGCTTGGGTGGCGTCACCTTCATTACCTCCACCTTCGGCATAAGAAAGGGTTCAGGTCATCTTAAGAAATGTTCACCCTCGAGAAATGTCTATGAAAACTCCTGAAGAAGCTATTATGAAGATGGCGAAACATGTAGAGTTGATATTTTCGAGTGCATTTTTTTGATTTTATCATTTTATATTGATGTACTGTCTTGTCTTCACCTCCTATATGTAATAAAATGTACAATTTTTGAGAATTCAGATTTTTCTCCATCATTTTGCACCGTTAAAGTCCCACTTTGCCCCCCTCTATTGTCGCCACGGATCAAAGCCTAACTAAACAAGCTGTAGTTAAAAGCTGATTGGCTACTTGACAATCTGCACCTAGATTATGCACATTCCAGTTTTAGTAAATCAACCTCAGTGTGTTATTTTGGGGTGATATCAGGAGGGGCGACGACCGCTCCATCGGAGGACAACGCCAATTCTCACACCAGAGTCACCCTCACACAAGAACAGTAAAATGAATCAAATAAAAAAAACAAGTTCTGCTTAAAGTAGTTGTAAAGTCAGAACGTTTTTTTTATCACAATGCATTCTATGCATTAAGATAAAAAACCTTCTGGGTGTAGCAGCCTCCCCTGCACCCCCTCTGTCCGGGACTCTCCCTCCTGATTGGCTGAGACACAGCCACGGTGCCATTGGCTCCCACGGCTCTCAATAAAAATCAGTTAGCCAATCAGGAGAGAGAGGGGGCGGGACTGAACCGCAGCACTGTGTCTAAATGGACACAGAGAGCTGCAGCTTGGCTCAGGTGCCCCCATAGCAAGCTGCTTACTGTGGGGGCATTTGACAGGAGGGAGGGGCCAGGAGCAGTGAAGTGGGACCCGAAAAGAGGAGGACCCGGGCTGCTCTGTGCAAAACTAACTGCACAGAGGAGGTAAGTATAACATGTTTGTTATTAAAAAAAAGAGAGAGAGAGACGTTACAATCACTTTAATGTAGAACTGTAAGAAAAATATTTTTTTCCATTTTGGATAGAGTAAGGGAGGGTTATAACCTCTGTATGGTTTATTTCTGCCATCTGTGTCCCATTGCGGAGATTTCCCTTCACTTCCTGTTCCATGGCCAAACAGTAAGTGAGGGGAAATCCCTGCAATTTAAGTGAAATCCTCTGGGACCCCCAGGTCACCAGAACCAGTGGCCCCGTTGGTAGATTTCCCATCTATTTACTTTTCTGGGGACAACTCAAAATTTGGGATTTTCTTTTACTTTCCCCTTTAATGATAATGGTAAACAGGACAAACAGGGGCACAGACAGCAATAAAATCTGACTCTATCCAAATCTAAAAAAAATGGTTTTGCCTTTGGATATCCTTTAATGGTGCCCATACATGATTGTATTAAATATTTTATGATCATAACTATTGGAAATGTTGAATGGTTCAGGAAAATGTTGGACAATTAATAGCTTTTGAAGGATTTGTGGTATATTGAAGATATTTTTTTATGTAGTTCCTGGAGGAGGAGCAAAGTGGAATAAATACAGTATCATATGAGTGACAGCTCTGAGTCTGCTGGGGCTGCGGACATCACATCCAAGATGGTGGCACCCAGCAGCAATCTCAGAGATTTTGAATGTCTTCACAAAGGAAGTACATTTTTACTTTACAAGTAAATTCCATTAATAAAATATAATAAATGCACATATAATCTTATAGCAACATTTTCATATAAATGGTCTGAAGACAGGGCTCAGTCACACCAGGTGCATTGAATTGTGTTGATCTACATTTATCAACATAGGCTTACCACAAGGGCACATAGAAAACATTTGTTTTCCATATGCCTTGTTTACACCATACATGCTTTATATTACCAAAAGTTTTGGGACACCTGCCTTTATACGCATGTGCTTTATCCATATCTTTATGGACCTGGCTTTGTGCAGTGGTCCAAATCATTCGGCGAAGGGGGGGATTATGGTGTGGGACTGTTTTTTAGGGGTTGGGCTTGGCCCCTTAGTTCCAGTGAAGGAAACTCTTAAGGCGTCAGCATACCAAAACATTTTGGACAATTTCATGCTCCCAACTTTGTGGGAACAGTTTGGGGATGGCTTTTTCCTGTTCCAATATGACTGCGCACCAGTGCACAAAGCAAGGTCCATAAGGACATGGATGAGTGAGTTTGGGGTGGAGGAATTTGACTGGCCTGAACAGAGTCCTGACCTTAACCCGACAGAACACTTTTGGGATGAATTAGAGTGCAGACTGCGAGCCAGGCCTTCTCTCCAACATCAGTACCTGACCTCACAAATGCGCTTTTTAAAGAATGGTCAAACATTCCCATAGACACACTCCTAAACCTTGTGGCAGCCTTCCCAGAGGAGTTGGAGCTGTTAAAGCTGCAAAGGGTGGGCCAACGCAATATTGAACCCTACGGTCTAAGACTGGCATGCCAATAAAGTTCATGTGTGTGTAAAGGCAGGCGTCCCAATACTTTTGGTAATATAGTGTATGTGTTGGTGTTAGTTGAGTAAAAAAGCAGACTTGCTGCATTATTAAGCAATGCACACTTCACTCAACTTTACATGTTGACACGCGGGGATGGGCATTGCTTTGCCAAAAATGCAGACATGCTGTATTTATGTGCGCACTGCATGTTAAACACTTAAAGTTTAATTAATTTTTTTTTTAATTGTTAAAACTGATTGCTGTGCAACCGTGCTCTGCGACTGATTGCTGTGCAACCGTGCTTTGCGACTGATTGCTGTGTAACCGTGCTCTGCGACTGATTTCTGTGCAACCGTGCTCTGCGACTAATAGCGATCTGTGACTGACTAACTGTGCCCTGCGACTGACGGTGCCCTGCGACTGACAGTGCCCGACGGTGCCCTGTGACTGACTGAGCGTTCTCTGCGACTGAGTAGCTGGGAAGACTGGTGAGTATCTTTGCGACTGGTGAGTATCTTTGCGACTGGTGAGTATCTTAGTGACTGGTGAGTATATTAGCGACTGGTGAGTACCCCAGGTTTAGTACCAGGGGAGATAGAGGTAGTATAGGTAAGGAATTAGCAGGTCGTTAACATTATTCCCATAGAGTAGTGGGTAATAATGTCCGACAGGATTGTGGATGCCACTCAGTGCACTTCTTGCGCCCTGTATGAGTTCCTTGATGAACCGATCAAGGGCGAATACTGCTGTGCAAGATGTGAGCGACTTGTTGCTTTGGAAGACCAGATCGTGGATCTAGAAAACACAGTGGCAACACTGCGTTGCATCAACAACCTGGAAAGGAGCTTGGACATTACCCATCAGGCGCTGGAAGGGGCCAGCATAGAGGAGGAAGGAGTAGAGGAGATGCAAGCATCAGTGGTACGCAGCTGGGTGACCATTAGGAAGGGTAGTGGGAAGAGTGTCAGGGAGGCCAGTCCTGAGTTGGTACACCCTAACAAATTTGCCACGTTGCAGGTTGAGGGGGATATCAGCTCAGGGATGGCAGTGCTGGAGCAGGCGCCCTCCCCCAGCTGCTAGGGGAGCGGCGGCTCCAGGAAGAGGGGGGGCCGTGACTCAGGAAAGGTTAGACAGGTTGTGGTAGTTGGGGACTCAATTATCAGGAGGACAGAGAGGGGCAATCTGTTGAAAAGATCTCGGTAGCCGAACAGTATGTTGTTTACCGGGCGCTCGAGTTCGGCACATCGCGGATCTGGCAGACAGATTATTGTGGGATAATCCAGCGGTCATGGTGCATGTGGGCACTAATGACAAAGTAAAAGGAAGGTGGAGGATCCTAAAGAACGATTTCAGGGACTTAGGAAATAGATTGAGGAATAGGACCTCCAAGGTGGTTTTCTCTGAAATACTGCCTGTACCTCGAGCCACACAAGAGAGGCAGAAGGAGATTAGGGAACTTAATAAGTGGCTGAGGAATTGGTGTAGGAAGGAGGGGTTTGGGTTCCTGGAGAACTGGGCTGACTTCTCAGTCGGCTACCGGCTCTTTAGTAAGGATGGGCTGCACCTTAATGGGGATGGTACAGCTCTTTTGGGGAGAAAGATGGCCACCAAGTTGGAGGGGCTTTTAAACTAGGAGACGGGGGCAGGGCTCAGAAGTAGAGTCAGTCAGGAGGGAGCAAAGGACTGAAGGCAGTTGTAGAGTCAGCAGCGACAGTAGTTCCATAACGTCAATTGGTAGGTCTGTGCGGGAAAACCTCAGACCAAACAGGAATAAACATAATCACCAATCACGATTAACATCCGTAAAACTAAGAGGGGTATATGCTAATGCCAGGAGCCTAGCTAATAAAATAGATGAGTTGGAAATGTTAGTACATGAGGATGACATAGACCTTGTGGGAATAACGGAGACTTGGTTCGACCCCTCACATGACTGGCTGGCCAATATCCAAGGGTATTCGGTGTACCGGAAGGACAGGGTAGGAAAAAGAGGGGGAGGGGTATGTCTCTATGTCAAGAACAATGTAAGGGTGATAGAGAGGAGTGACATTACGGAAGGGATGAGTATGGAGTTAGAATCCGTGTGGGTAGAACTCCATAGGGAAGGAGAAAGGGGAAAAGTAATTGTGGGGGTTTGCTATAGGCCAACTAACCAAGGGGAGGAGGTAGAGCTGGAATTTTTAGCACTATTGGGTAAAGTGGCAAAACTGGGATCAGTCATCATATTGGGGGACTTCAATTATCCCGACATTGACTGGGAAGAGGGGACTGCACACTCACAGAAGGCCCGTCTATTCACGGAAACTTTACAGGATAATTACATGTCACAGTTGGTGGTTTCTCCAACTAGAGAAAACGCAGTCCTGGATCTATTGATCACTAATGATCCAGACCTAATCTCGGAGTCCAGGACTACCTGGGCTCTAGCGATCACAGGATGATCACATTTAGTGTAAATACCAATGTAACAAGGCAAGTGGGGAACATAAGAACCCTAAACTTCAGAAGGGCAAACTTTCCAAAATTGTACTCATTGATGGAAAGGGTAAACTGGGACCAAACCCTGGTATCCCTGACCACAGAGGAAAAATGGGAATGCTTTAGGAACATATTAAGCAAATGCATCTTGCAGTGCATTCCTATGGGAAATAAATTTAGAAGAGACAAAGCCAAACCTGGCTGGCTAAACAGTAGCGTTAAAAAACGTATTAGGGGAAAAAAAATTGGCCTTCAAGAAATATAAATCAGAGGGGACAGTATCGGCTTTCGAGCAATACAAGGAGGCAAATAAGAAAAGAAAACACGAAATCAAGATGGCTAAAATCAACTTTGAGAGACAAATAGCGGAGGATAGTAAAAAAAAAACCTAAAGAAATTCTTTAAATATATCAACAGCAAAAAAACTAGGGCAGAGCATATTGCACACATAATTAACGATGATGGGAGGATGGTTACAGAGGACACTGAAAAAGCAACCGTGCTGAATGCTTTTTTCTCGTCAGTCTTTACACAGGAAACGGAGGGGTACACTGACCATGACAGTATGGTTAGTAGTAATACACAGGACTTGCCACTATGGCTAACAGAGGGTGAAATCAGGGAAAGGCTGGATAAAATTAACACAAACAAATCACCAGGCCCGGATGGCGTACATCCGAGAGTACTCAAGGAACTCAGTAAGGTTATATCTAGACCACTGTTCCTGATCTTTGCTGACAGTATTAGGACAGGAGATGTACCAGGGGATTGGAGGAAAGCCAACGTGATTCCGATATTCAAAAAGGGGCAGAGACATATACTGGGAAATTATAGGCCTGTCAGTCTGACATCAGTAGTATGTAAACTTCTGGAGGGGATGATAAGGGACTATATTGTAGAGTTTGATAAAGACAACAACATCATCAGCAGTAATCAGCACGGGTTTATAAATGGGCGTTCTTGTCAAACCAATCTCTTAACATTCTACGAGGAGGTGAGCTGTGAGCTAGATAGGGGCAGACCAGTGGATGTGGTGTAATTGGATTTCACTAAGGCGTTTGATACAGTTCCCCACAAGCGCTTAATTTATAAAATAAGGTCTGCTGGTATCGACAGCAGGGTTTGCTCTTGGCTAAAAGGGCGTGTCCAAAGGGTGGTAATAAACAGCGCATACTCAGACTGGTCTGAGGTGGTAAGCGGAGTCCCCCAAGGCTCAGTCCTGGGACCAACCTTGTTCAATTTATTCATAAACAGCATTGAGGTCGGGATCAGTAGTTCGATATCAGTTTTTGCAGATGACACAAAATTGGGCAGGGCAATAACTGCACAGCATGAAGCAGATATCCTACAGAATGACCTGGACAAAATAACGGAGTGGGCAACGACATGGCAAATGAGGTTTAATGTGGAGAAGTGTAAGGTGTTGCACTTGGGGACTAAAAACATAAAAGCACAATACACGTTAGGAGGGGAACCCTTGGGGGAATCGAAAATGGAGAAAGATCTGGGAGTCTTGATTGATGATAGATTAGGCCAGTGTTTCTCAACTACGGTCCTCGGGGCACACTAACAGGCCAGATTTTAAGTATTACCTTGGGGAGATGAAGACTAGAATACTGCAATCAGTGAGCAGCAAATTATATCACCTGTGATGCATTTCAGTTTTCTTGCAAACCTGGCCTGTTAGTGTGCCCTGAGGACCGGAGTTGAGAAACGTTGGATTAGGCAATAGCATGCAATGTCAACCGGCAGCTGCCAAAGCCAGCAGAATATTAGCATGCATAAAGAAAGGGATGTATTCCAGGGATAAGACTATAATCCTTCCACTTTATAAAACTCTGGTCCGACCGCATCTGGAGTATTCTGTCCAGTTCTGGTCGCCACTCCTCAGGAGGGATGTGTTGGAGCTGGAGAGAGTCCAGAGAAGGGCAACTAAACTGATTAGGGGATTGGAGGACCTTAATTATGAAGAGCGTCTTCAATCGCTTGATTTATTCTCCCTGGAGAAGAAACGCCTGAGGGGGGACATGATAGCAATTTATAAATATCTCAATGGGGATCTCAGCTTAGAAATTCAGTCGAAGGGATTGCATGAGGACTCTAAGGGCATACAATGCGATTAGAGGAGAAGTGTTTTAACCTCAGGCAACGTGTGGGGGGGTTCTTTACTGTTAGGGCTACAAGATTGTGGAATTCTCTACCACAAGAGGTGGTTTCTGCGGAAAGTATGGTGGCTTTCAAAAGACTCTTAGAGGTACATCTCAAGGATGAGAACATTCAGGGCTATGTGAGATGATTACAGCCACACACACCTACACAGGTTGAACTGGATGGACTATTGTCTTTATTCAACCTCACCTACTATTTAACTATGTAACTATGTAACTCTGAATAAAGCTTAAAGAACACACACCATCGTCGCTATACAGACCACAACAGATGCCTGCTAGCGTGAGAAGGCCCCTAAAGTGCACTTGTGACCAGACTGAGGACATTAAACTATTCAAATATTCCTAACAAGTAGTAAAAAAACATTTTAAAAAAGTAATTCCTGACCTGTCTAGGTGCTTTTATTACTCTTTTTTTTTATTTAGTGAAGTAATCATTTTTATTTTTTTATTTTGTAAAAATGTTTTTTATAATTTTCTGACGTTATACATTTTTTATATAATTTTGTGAAATTATACATATAATATTTTGTGAAGTTATACTTTTTGTATTTTGTGAAGTTATGCTTTTATTTTTTTTGTAAATTTATTATTTTTTTAAATATAATTTTATGAAGTTATTCCTTCTCAAAGAGCGCAACAAAGAATCTGCATTCTAATCCCATGTATAAATAGCATAAATTATTCAAGCATCGTTTGCAGAGAAATGTAATTTTAGGTCAATTAGGTTTTAACTTTGCTCAGGGCTTTTTATATCGCTTCCTAATTGGCCATATTTTAGGAATAAAAACTCAAGTGTAATTAATTTTTGTAAGAATAATTTTCCCACTTTGTTTTTTTTCCTCCCTAATTAAGGTCAGGTAGCTTGCCTGTTCTTCCCCAAAAATTCTGCAGGTCTATCTGTTTTAGCAGTACCTGCGAGAGAAGGGCCTAGCATGGTTGTCATAGCAACTAGCCTCATAGAGAAAAAAAAAAGAGTTAAAGCTGTCACATAAAATTTTCTTTTTTTGTTGATGGAGCGGGTCTGTTTGCAGCTTCTCACAATATTATGAGAGAGAAGTAGATGACGGGAGGTTTGTTTAGAAGAGGGCAGAGTGTGACTTATCTTGAACTGGGAGCAATCTTGACTGTAATATCAATTTTGATGAGTGAACAAAAGATAAATTTTTTCCTGGGATCAGATATACCGGTCAGATTATCAAAACTGATATTTGAGCAAATTAATTTATGGCTCTTCACCTGAGCCTTGGCTCTTCCATGTCTGTCTTCTCGGAGTTCCAGTGGTGGGTTATTACCTTGGGAATCCCATAGCAACATATATTCTCTTACATATGAAAAGCATGCTAGCATTTTTTGTGTTGCCTAAAGCAACCAACCAACCTTTGAATAATAATTTTACTATGCAGAGTTGATAATAAAATAAGCAATCTGAAATGTTACTATGGGAATTAGGATGTTTTATTTCACACATCTAAAAGGATGAGCTGAACTGGTCTGGGTTCTGCAAATGTCTGAACAATCAGAACCCCCGACCACCTGTATCCCAGACAGGCATAGGTGAGCACACCAAACACTATCAATGTTATGGTCAGATGAGACTAAAATTGAGTTATTTGGCCTTAACAGCAAACAATATGTCTAGAAGAAATCCAATAAAGCTCACCATTCAAATAACACCATTCCTACAGTAAAGCATGGAGGCAGTAATATCCTGTTATGGGGATGTTTCTCTGTAGCAGGGACTGGAGCACTTGTCAGGATATAAGAAAAAATGGATGGGGTAAAATACTGTTAAATTCTTGAGGAAAATCTGCTGCCCTCTACTACCAGAAATGTGTCACTGTGAAGCAGGGCTGGCCCAAGACATTGTGCTGCCTGGGTCCAAGAATGAAATGCTGCACCCCCAAAAAAAAAAATCACTCCCACCAAAAGGCCCCTACATCCATTATTTTATATAAATGTAAAATTTTGAAATAATTATATATACTGTTATCTTCTTCCATAACTCACTACCGGACCGGTCCACCAAACACCCGCTGTCTGTCCTCAGTCCTCCTGTCACTCCTGTGTGTGCCGCGCCCACTGCCCTAGAAGATCCAGCCTGCCCTGCGTGAGATGGAGTGCGCTGATGTCTGACGTCATTGCGCACACCACAATCACATGAGGGACGTTCCTCAGAGGAGACGCTCCACCCTCTCATGCTCATCAGTTTGCACTACAGGCAGCAGTATGAGATGGGGAAATGTCACCCGTAACGCGCCGCAAACTGATGACACACAAAACTACTGGAAAAAAATCTTGGGGGTCAATTTGCTGCCCCTCTCCAAGTGCTGCCTGGGTCCAATGGACCCACTGGGACCCATGGTACGGCCAGCCCTGCTGTGAAGGTTTACCATCCAACATGACAATGACTCAAAGCACACAGCAAAAATGACCACACAGTGGTTGAAGGAGTAAAAGGTGAATGTCCTTGCATGGCGTAGTCAGAGCCCAGACCTAAACCCCATTGAAAATCTGTGGAATTACTTGAAGACTGCAGTCCACAAATGGTCACCATCAAATTTAACTTAACTTGAGCAGTTCTGCAAACAAGAGTGGGCAAATATTGCAAAGTCTAGATGTGCAAAGTTGGTAGAGACATATCCCAACAGACTACAGGCCGTAATCAAAGTAAAAGGTGATCCAACATAAGGGGGGCGATCCTTTTTCAAACTTAGTGGTTCTGTTTTTGAATTTTTTGAATTTGTTTCCGACATGTTGGAGTTACATCTTTCACTTGGATGTTATAAGTTGCACTAGTAAATACAGCTAACTAAAAAAAACATGTTTTTCATTTCAGACTGCAAAGCAACAAAATTTGAGGGGGGTGATTCTTTTGTATACTCACTGTAGGCAAGCGCACAGTTCTTTGGTTGTTATGGTGTGCCCACCTACCTTTAGCCACAATGGGCTGCCCAGCATGATTCGTTGTCACTATACAGGCAGCCTGGGTTCAGGCTTCAGGTAAAATTTAATGAACGCAGGCCAGTTTTGCTCATCCTTACATACCCCTACTCTTCATAATGGCTGTGGAAAGAGGATGGAGCAGGAAACTTCAATGTAGCATTTTTGCTACTGACTCACTGACAGATAACAAAAAATTGTGGTAAAAGGTCCACTTAAAATATCAGGACCCCTGCCCGCCGAGAGAGAAAAGTTATGAAAAAAATGTGCTTTCTACCCCCAGCTCCTGTATGGCAGAGGATGACATCATGATCCTTCCCACAAGATTCTGGGGAATGCAGAGTAGTCCAAAATCTGGGGAGATGTTTTGTGCCATAGCATCACCCTACGCAGATTTGGGCTATTCAGTATTCTTGCCAGAAGGCTGATGGTATCAACCTCATCTAGACACGTAAGGATTTTCCTCCTCTTTTCAATGACTTAGCTGCAAGTTAGAATTAGGAACTGAATAAGGTTATGTGCACGCAGGGGGATCTGTAAAAACAGGTAGTTTATCTTTTTTTTTTTTTGCCCCCAACCTCCCACCTACAATGTGACATGGCAGCTGTTCAAGTTGTTCACATGGTTGTAATGCTGTACTTTGCGGTGCAGCAATTTTGACTCAGCATATTGGCATTCAGGAGGTGGCAATATCGCCTTCTCCTCTGGTGGTCAGAGGGGCAGTAAAAACTGTCAGTTGTCTTCACCCTCTCTTCTTTAACCTCGCCATTCCCTCTTTCCTCTAGTCAAACTCCCCCCCCCTCTTCCTTTGCCCCCCCCCTTCTATGCCACGGAGGGTGCTGAGGACCCGTCAGCTATTTTCTCCCTATCATTCCGCTCCTTCTTCTACCCCTCCCTGAAAATCTTATTTTTTCTCTCTTTCCTTCTTCTCTCTCCTCTCTTTACACATCTTCCCTTACCCCTCAGACACCGTAGGGTGTTTCTCTCCTTTTTCAAAAATATTTCAAAAATCTCTATGGTGTGCATTGATATCATGGGTATAACAGCTTCCAGGTTCTGATTCTTGTATTCCAGAAATTTTTCACTAGACGCTACTTAATAGCGTATGTATTTGGAATTTATTGAGGTTCATCACCTTTCCTATTGAATGGTAGTTTTGATTGGGAAGTAGACCTTTATGGTGCTAGTGACTACTGCAGTGCAATCTTCTTCATGGCCTATTTGTACCCATTCATATAATCTTGTCATGTTGTGTTATTTTGACACATTACAATAAATAAAGAATTAAAAAAAAAACAGGCAGTTAGCACTTGCTTGAGTATGTGCACATAGGTGCAATGCTTCAGTTTGCAGTGCAACACTTTTAACTCAGCATGTCAAGTTTTTTAAGCAGTTCTACTTGCCAAACTTGCCCATTGAAGTCAGTGGAATCATGCCACACACATACATGCCAAATGCTTGCCAATCAGTTGCAGGATGGTTGTTCAATGTAAAATTTCTTTGGGATTAAAAAAAAAAAAAACAGCCATTCAGAAGGTGGCAGTATCACCTTTTGCATGTCTGCAAATCTCTCCACTGTGAATGACTTTCTAAGGGGTAGCAAAGCCAGATGCCTGTGTGAAAGAGGCTTTCAACAGTCCTTCCTATACTCTTTCTATCAGTAGAGGTGGAAGTCGGCATAGAGACTCACCATGGCTCCCACTGACTCCCAATGACCTTATAGCAAGCATGGGGACAGAGTTAACACATTATTCTGGGTATGAGATCAGCTAATTTGCACATTAGCACCCCTCCTAGCTTCAGAAACTGAGACATTATTGTCAGTAGGTTATATTTAGAAATCTAAATTGCTCTGCCATAAGAAACAAATGAAAAGTTTTTTGTTTAGACTCGGGTTCCTATTTAAATAATCCAATTAGTTTTAATTTGTGTAAAACTAATCGGGGGGAGCTACTAAATGGAGATCGGGAATAAGAATTATATTTTTAGCACGGCTGTGTACAAAGCAATAGAGGAGGATGGAAATAATGATAGAACATTTTTGCTGACATAGTAGCATAGAGCTCATTAGTACATAGCATTTTCTGCAGAAGGAAGAACAGTTTTCCCACTGGACACTTCAAAGGTCACACATTCCTAAGTAGTTCTTTGTTAGTAAATATAGTGACAACTTAGTGCTGATCATAGGAAACAAGGCAGAAAGTGAAGGATGTTTAGTGCCGGTTCACACTTCTGCGATGCGGGAACGCTGCGAATATACAGCATGTTCCCGCATCGCATCCGCACCCCTGGCAGTTGACACTGCCATATGCGATGCACTGGAGGTGTCAATTAAAAGTTAACGACACCCCCAGATCAGATCGCATATCGCAGTGAGATCTGAAAGTTGGCACAGAATCGGATCGCACTAGTGTGAACCACCATGCGATCCAATTCTGCTGCGGACCAAAAAAAGGGTCCTGTGCGAGTTGGGTGAGATTGCAGTGCGAATTCAGCCATACAAACGGTATGGCTGAATTTGCACCGCACAGAGATTGCATGTAATTTTAGGAGCAGTGCGCTCCGAATTACATGTGATCTCTGTGATCGCAGAAATGTGAACCGGCACTTAAAAGGCAACGACTTATGTTATCTACATGACCACCTTAAAGGTAAACTCCAGTAATCTGGTCATATGAGGTCAAATTAAGCTCCTAAACACATCCACTGCATGGTCTTTACTATGTCTCCCCCCCCCCCCCCCCCAAAAAAAAAAAAAAACCTCCTCTCCTAAAAGTGACATGTCATTTTACATAGTTAACCTATGTTGCTCTTTCGGGATATTTTACACTAGAATACCCAACTTCTACTTACCTGCTGTACCCATGACCAACCTCAGAGACATTTCTATCCATAGCTATATAGTTAGTCAGGTTGAAAAAAAGACCATTCATTTCAACCAATGGAAAACATATTCCAACAGAAAACCTCAATATACAGCACTGTATACCCAGAGAAGGCAAAAGAAAACCCCCAAAAAGCTTGGTTCAATTTGCTCATTAAGGGGAAAAATTATTTCCTGATCCCCCTGAAGGCAATCAGAGTTTGAACAAATAAGTGGCGAGTCTGTTTGCAAGTAAATGACATCTGGGTTGTGGCTTTAGGTGGGTAAATTTTGCTCTTGGGGTCTGTGAGTAATACGAATTTCACAGGACACTGGTACCCCCACAAAACGTTAGCGTAAACCTGTGCCAAGATCATGCATACTAAAGAACTTTCATATTCTGAACATGAAGTAAAAGCACTTTACAAGTCCTCATTCATCTATGCATCTATAAGCATTGTGGAAAATTCATTTTCAAAGTTTACAAAACTAGCTTGGATTTTTCAATGAAAACAGAATTTTGTTAGTCTGTGTCTGTCTGTCTGTCCATCTAATATAAACAACAAGAATGTGTTCTAGAACTAGTCATATAAGTTAAGACCACTCTTGTTTTGCCTCGTGGGACTATTTTGTGGATTTATTACACTTTAAACCTTTCACTGGCAGAGCCTTTTTTTGTGTTTTTTTTTTTTTTTGCATAGTTGTTACAAAAAAATAATTAGAGATCGAGGTGTTATGTATTGTGGCAGCGCTCCGACTGCTTCCTTGTTTACCCAATGAAGGTATGATGCAATTGTCATATTGAGTTGCTAACAATGTTTGATTATTTTTTACAGTTATAACCTTCTTAAATAAAAAAAAAAGAAAAAAAAAATCATTAGACAATAAGATTACTTAAAAATGAAATATATTACCATGTTTTAATAAGGTTTGAAGATGTGGTTGCCCCAAGCAAATAGATACCCAAAATGTTAAGCCTTAAAATTGTGTGCTCCCCTGAAATGGCGACTTTGGTGCTCGAAATTCTCCATAGGAAATGCTTTAAAAGCTTCTTGAGGTCATCAGTATAGACCAGTGATGGCGAACCTTGGCACCCCAGATGTTTTGGAACTACATTTCCCATGATTTCCCATGCACTCTGCAGTGTAATTGAGCATCATGGGATATGTAGTTCTAAAACATCTGGGGTGCCAAGGTTTGCCATCACTGGTATAGACAATGAATAATGGGCCTAAAATTATTGCTCTCTGGTCTGGTGTGCATGGGGATATGTAACTTATGTAGCACAATCAAATATTTTTGTGTATGCGTTTTTTAATATATGTAGTTACAGTGGGTACGGAAAGTATTCAGACCCCCTTAAATTTTTTACTCTTTGTTATATTGCAGCCATTTGCTAAAATCATTTAGGTTCATTCTTCTTCCTCATGAATGTACACATAGCACCCCATACTGACAGAAAAACACAGAATTGTTGACATTGTTGCAGATTTATTAAAAAAGAAAAATTGAAATATCACATGGTCCTAAGTATTCAGACCCTTTGCTGTGACACTCATATATTTAACTCAGGTGCTTTCCATTTCTTCTGATCATCCTTGAGATGGTTCTACACCTTCATTTGAGTCCAGCTGTGTTTGATTATACTGATTGGACTTGATTAGGAAAGCCACACACCTGTCTATATAAGACCTTCCAGATCACAATGCATGTCAGAGCAAATGAGAATCATGAGGTCAAAGGAACTGCCTGAAGAGCTCAGAGACAGAATTGTGTCAAGGCACAGATCTGGCCAAGGTTACAAAAAGATTTCTGCTGCACTTAAGTTTCCTAAGAGCACAGTGGCCTCCATAATCCTCAAATGGAAGACGTTTGGGACGACCAGAACCCTTCCTAGAGCTGGCCGTCCGGCCAAACTGAGCTATCGGGGGAGAAGAGCCTTGGTGAGAGAGGTAAAGAAGAACCCAAAGATCACTGTGGCTGAGCTCCAGAGATGCAGTCAGGAGATGGGAGAAAGTTGTAGAAAGTCAACCATCACTGCAGCCCTCCACCAGTCGGGGCTTTATGGCAGAGTGGCCCGACGGAAGCCTCTCCTCAGTGTAAGACACATGAAAGCCCGCATGGATGTTGCTAAAAAACACCTGAAGGACTCCAAGATGGTGAGAAATAAGATTCTCTGGTCTGATGACACCAAAATAGAATGTTTTGGCCTAAATTTTAAGTGGTATGTGTGGAGAAAACCAGGCACTGCTCATCACCTGTCCAATACAGTCCCAACAGTGAAGCATGGTGGTGGCAGCATCATGCTGTGGGGTGTTTTTCAGCTGCAGGGACAGGACGACTGGTTGCAATCGAGGGAAAGATGAATGCGGCCAAGTACAGGGATATCCTGGACAAAAACCTTCTCCAGAGTGCTCTGGACCTCAGACTGGGCCGAAGGTTTACCTTCCAACAAGACAATGACCCTAAGCACACAGCTAAAATAACGAAGGAGTGGCTTCACAACAACTCCGTGACTGTTCTTGAATGGCCCAGCCAGAGCCCTGACTTAAACCCAATTGAGCATCTCTGGAGAGACCTAAAAATGGCTGTCCACCAACGTTTACCATCCAACCTGACAGAACTGGAGAGGATCTGCAAGGAGGAATGGCAGAGCATCCCCAAATCCAGGTGTGAAAGACTTGTTGCATCTTTCCCAAAAAGACTCCTGGCTGTATTAGATCAAAAGGGGGCTTCTACTAAATACTGAGCAAAGGGTCTGAATACTTAGGACCATGTGATATTTCAGTTTTTCTTTTTTAATAAATCTGCAACAATGTCAACAATTCTGTGTTTTTCTGTCAGTATGGGGTGCTATGTGTACATTCATGAGGAAGAAGAATGAACCTAAATGATTTTAGCAAATGGCTGCAATAGAACAAAGAGTGAAAGATTTAAGGGGGTCTGAATACTTTCCGTACCCACTGTATATTCCTATGTGCATGTACCTGAGTTGGAGTCCCACCTGCCTTCCATTAAAGCTAAATAGTGGGAGCTGCTTCTTCTTCCCCAGCCACAGGGGTCGGGGAAAATGATAGTGGTACATGGAAGTGACATAATGCATGTCACTTCTGGGTTCTTACTAGGCAGTGAAGATTAGCCAATAGACATTCGCTGGTCTTCCCTCACCTTTACTTGGGGACACCCACTATGCTGGTGCCAGGTCGGCTCTGGGGACGTTGGGGAGTTGTGGGGGCGATTGTGCCAGGGGGTGTGTGGACAAAAAGCTTGTCACATTTACATCTTGTAGAATGGGTAAAGAAATCAGGTGCGCTGCCCTAGTGCATATGTGCAACATACAAAATGATGTAAACAAATAAACCAAAAATGCAATAATAATGCAAAAAAAATGAAAACGTATGCAAATCGTGTAAAACAAAAAATGTCCAGAAGGTGACTAGTGATACACCAATGTGCAATAAACGTCCATATTATAAGTCCATAAATAAAGTGCAAAAAATAGTGACAAAAACTTCCAGCTTGGGGAAAGGTGAACTGTGATTGGAAGGTGCAAAGTCCCACCACCAGCTTGGCCTCTTACCAGAAGTTAAACGTTAAGGGCATATATGAATATGACCGCTCCAAAGGTCATGCAGCCAGGTAGAAAAGTTCCCAGAAATACAGAAGGCACCCTGACACACTCGTGCTCCCTAGACTCTTACCGGACAAAAGCCAAACAAGAAGCCTGGTTCTATGGTGATGAGTGGTCCTGCCGGGGGTTACTGGACTCTAGGATGGCTGATGTAGTTGCTTGTGTCCAAGAGGAACAGACCCAGTCAGAAAGCCTGACGAAAGAAGATCCTGCCAAAGGTGGCTAGACTCTGATTGGCTGCTGTAACTCCTTAGTCTGGTCGACCTCAATAATAGGGGACACAACAGAGGGGACCGCAATAGTGCATTACCAACAGTTAATTTTATTTAAACAAATGGTTGCACTTACAGTTGTGAAGACAATAATAGCGAGTTCCCTCACGGAGGAGCTGTATGGCGGGGTCCGCCTGCAGAGCGGACCGCTGCCTGGTCTAGATGTGATGACGCGGCGCCTCCTCTTTGACGCGTTTCTCCCGATAGGGCATCCACTTAGATAGGAGGCTCCTATCTAAGTGGATGCCCTATCGGGAGAAACGCGTCAAAGAGGAGGCGCCGCGTCATCACATCTAGACCAGGCAGCGGTCCGCTCTGCAGGCGGACCCCGCCATACAGCTCCTCCGTGAGGGAACTCGCTATTATTGTCTTCACAACTGTAAGTGCAACCATTTGTTTAAATAAAATTAACTGTTGGTAATGCACTATTGCGGTCCCCTCTGTTGTGTCCCCTATTATTGAGGTCGACCAGACTAAGGAGTTACAGCAGCCAATCAGAGTCTAGCCACCTTTGGCAGGATCTTCTTTCGTCAGGCTTTCTGACTGGGTCTGTTCCTCTTGGACACAAGCAACTACATCAGCCATCCTAGAGTCCAGTAACCCCCGGCAGGACCACTCATCACCATAGAACCAGGCTTCTTGTTTGGCTTTTGTCCGGTAAGAGTCTAGGGAGCACGAGTGTGTCAGGGTGCCTTCTGTATTTCTGGGAACTTTTCTACCTGGCTGCATGACCTTTGGAGCGGTCATATTCATATATGCCCTTAACGTTTAACTTCTGGTAAGAGGCCAAGCTGGTGGTGGGACTTTGCACCTTCCAATCACAGTTCACCTTTCCCCAAGCTGGAAGTTTTTGTCACTATTTTTTGCACTTTATTTATGGACTTATAATATGGACGTTTATTGCACATTGGTGTATCACTAGTCACCTTCTGGACATTTTTTGTTTTACACGATTTGCATACGTTTTCATTTTTTTTGCATTATTATTGCATTTTTGGTTTATTTGTTTACATCATTTTGTATGTTGCACATATGCACTAGGGCAGCGCACCTGATTTCTTTACCCATTCTACAACATACACTCTAAGGTAGCAGCACACCCTATATTGAATCAGCGCACTTTCCTACCCACCACATTTACATCTTGGCTGCTGTAACGGCTGGCAGTGCATTTAAAAACCCCTCTGCTGCCAATGTAGAACATACTCCAGTGACAGCGAAAGGGGTAAAGGTTGAAGCTGAACTTTAAGTAGATAAAAGACATAAATGAATGCAGCTCTATAATTATTAATACATAGTTAATTGTATATTTTATATTTCAATATTTTTATTGAGGTAGTAAGATAATATCAAAAAGGCACAATTTGTGAACAATAGTGCAAACAGGTATAAGATCAAATACAATTACAGGGATGTATTTTCTTCAAGTTGTTCATAAACATAGAATTTCCTAACGATACACAGGGATATCCCAGCAATGAGAAGTCTCGAAACAATTATCAGTCAGGATAAAGCGGAACCCCATTGTACATTCCTATGTGTATAATCAGTATAGAAATATATGTTCCATTAAAATATTATGTAATTATTGAGGAAATCAGATAAGTGAAGAGAGGAGAAATTGTGAGAGAGGAAAAGGGTAGGAAAAAAGGAGAGTAGATCAGGGGAAAGAAGGGGGAGTCAGTCAGTTTCATTAGGGTATGGATAAGTATCGTATCCATGGATCCCATTTTGCATCAAATTTCTTGGTGAAAGTGTGGAGAATACAGGTAAGTCTATCATTAACCATTATCCAGTTAAGTTTATTCGTTACGTATTCAAGGGGAACAGTTGACTGCTTCCAGTATTTAGCAATAGTTATTCTGGCTGCTTAGAATGTATAGGTAATTCGTTTTGGCAATTTCTTGGGAATCTCCTCTAGAAGTTTTTGAAAAAGCCCTGGTTTCGGGGATCTATGGATATTAGCCCCTGTCCCTGAGTGTATCAGAATAAATACATGATTCCAGAATCTAGTGACTACAGGGCACTGCCACTAAACATAATACATTGTACAGATCTGGCACCTAAAGCAATTGGGAGATGCAGATGGGTGTATCTTTGCAACTCTGGTCGGGACTAGATACCAGCGTAGAAGCATTTTATAATTTTCTTCAATTAGGGTTGCGTTAATGGATATTTTGGATAATGCATAGGCAATATCTTGCAAGTCAGATAATTCAAAAGAGGTATATTAGTCCCCTTCCAGATTGAGACACATAAGGGAGTTTAGTGGTTGGATCAGTAAGAGTGGCATATACCATAGATGAACGTCTCCGTAGGAGGTTCTCCGCTTGACAAGATAATTCACAATTTGTAATTGTATAAGAAATTAGCTGATTGTGTCTGAATAATTCAATCGAGGGCATTTGTAGAGTATCTTTAAAATATTGTAAAGAGTGTGGTTGGTTGTCACTGAGGTAGTCACCTATCCTGAAAAGCCCCTTATTAAGCCACCATAGAAATGGCATCGGAGCCATGCCGGGAGAGAATTCAGGTTTGCAAAACAGGGGGGGCAGTGGAGTGTGTGGAGATGACAAGGGTTTTGATGTTTTACTCCATCACAAACTGCTAAGGAATGGGACAGGGTAGGGCATAAAATAGGGGGCCAATGGGCCAGGAAGCCACATTAGGGAACCAATGGCAAAAGGGTGGCATGAGAGAGCTTCAATAGAGACCCAAAGAGGTGTGGATCCCTTAGCCATTGTATAGGACAGCTGAGTAATTTTTTTGAGCAGCTTGATAATAAGCTTGTTAATTAGGGAGGCCAAGTCCACCATTCGGTTTCGAGACTAAGGGCTCTTTCACACGGGCGATCCGATCAGATCCGCCTGTCAGTTTTTTAGGCGGATCTGATCGGATCCTTCATGCAGCTCTTTGGGTCCGTATTCGATCCTGTCCGTGAAATCCGTACGGATGGAAACCCTATTTTTCCATCCGTTCAGGGATCTGATCGGATCGGATGAGAGCAGACAGGCGGTCTGCTCTCATCCGATCCCCCATAGAGAGCAACGGGAGCTGTGACACCCCCCTCTCCACACTGCAAGCGGAGACGGAGCTGTCATCCGCCGGCTCAGTGGGGATCGGTGGATCGATCCTTGCTGAGCAGCACGGATCCGCCTGCGGACCGCGTGAAAGAGCCCTAATTGTATATTTTAAATGCAAGCAGTGCTTGTTCCCTAATTTGAGTTTAAATTGTTTAGGCTTCACATACGGGTAACTGGGATTCAGGCATTGTGTGACAGGGAAGGTCTAGCTATACAGGACAGCAAGGCTGAATGCACAACTGTCCAAATAGATATAGACAATTCTAAACATCGACGCAGTCCTTAGCTGTAAGTACAATATATTCATTGCGTGGGTCTTCGCAAACAAAAAACAAAATCATCAGCCTTATCTGCACAGTAAGAAAATGGGAAGAAGAGTGTTTGGATATCAGGATATTCATTTGGTTTGCACTAGAATTACCATGCTGCCATTAAGCGTTTTAAAAATCTCACCTTACCCTTGAATGCTCAGTGAGTGTAGGTGAGATCATATCATACAAACTGATTTATTTAATGGAACAGTGAAAAGAGCACCATCGAGCTAGTAACCCACGGGGGACCAGAGAGAAAATGTTTTTCCTTTGTCTACCCTCTTTCACGCTGATAGTTTAATACACTTTATTTTTATGCCTGAATTTTCGAGAACAGCATTAGAACTAACTCCAGGAAAATGGCTAAATACACAGATAAAAAAAACATGAGAGCTGTTTACCCTGCCAAAGGAATTGTATTCCTGTTCATCCAGATCTGAAATTAACACAGCTCTGACACTCAGCATGGGAAGAAGACTTATCTCTGTCTCTGCTGCAGTTTAGTGTCCCTTACAAGTCTTGTCCTTCCCCTGGCCTGTGACTGGACAATGAAAGTGTAAAAAAGTATTTGCCCCTTTCAGATTTTTTTCTATTTTGAAAATTTGTCACACTTAAATGATCATCAAACAAATTTTAATATTACATGAAGATAACACGAATAAATATAAAATGCAGTTTTTAACCACTTCTGGACCAGAAGGTTTTACCCCCTGAATGACCAGGCCAAATTTAGCGATACGGCACTGTGTTATTTTTAACTGACAATTGCGTGGTCGTGCGCTGCTGTACCCAAAAAAAAATTATGTTTCTTTTTTCTGACAAATAGAACTTTCTTTTGGTGGTATTTGGTCACCTCTGCGGTTTTTATTTTTTACTCTATAAACAAAAAAAGAGCGACAATTCTGAAAAAAAAAAAACAATATTTTTACTTTCTGCTATAAAACACAGCCAATAAAAAAAAATTATAAAAATCCTATTTTTTCATCATTTTAGGCCAATATGTATTCTGCTACATATTTCTGGTAAAAAAAAAATCCCGATAAGTGTATATTGCAGTGGACAGATCAGACACCTAACTGACACTTTTGGGGGGACCAGTGACATTATTACAGTAATCAGGGCTAAAAATATGCACTGTTACTGTACTAATGACACTGGCAGGGAAGGGGTTAACACCAGGGGCGATCAAAGAGTTAAGTGTGTCCCTAGGGGGTGCATACTAACTGTGTGGGGGATGGACTCACTAGACAAACATAGAGATCTGTGTTCTTCAATAGCAGAAAAACATGATCCCTGTGTTCATCTGTGCCAGAACCGTGGTCTGCCTTGTTTACATAGGTAGACCACCGTTCTGTCTCTATGGGAAGCGATTGCACATGACCAGCGGACATCGTGTCTGCCAGACCTGCTGATTGGCTCCCCCCCTCCCCCACTGGCTATTACACGAAACGAAGTACAGGTACGTCGTTTCATGTAATAAAGCTGATCTGCCGCAGTAAAAGTGCAGCGGCTGGTCAGCAAGTGGTTAAATGATGATTGCAATTAATAAGGGAAAAAAACTGTCCAAACTTGCCTGGCCCTATGTGAAAAAGCAATTGCCCCCTCCCCCTTGCTAAATCATAAATGATCTGTGATTAACCACATTTTCTGGAAAGCTTAGATAAGTGTCACTTGCCACACCCAGGCTTGATTGCTGCCAGACCTGTTGAATCAAGAAATCACTTAAATAGAAGCTTTCTGACAAAATGAAGCATGCTAAAAGATCTCAAACAGCAACACACCATGCTGCCATTTAATGAAATTTAAGAACAGATGAGAAAAAAGGAATTGATATGTATCAGTCTGAAAAGGATTACAAAGCCCTTTCTAAGGCTTTGGGACTCCAGTGAACCATGGTGAGAGCCATTATCCACAAATGGAGAAAACTTGGAACAGGAGTGGCCAGCCCACAAAAATGACTTCAAGAGCATGACGACAACTCATCCCGGAGGTCATAAAAGAATCCAGAACATCTAAACAACTGCAGGCTTCTCTTGCATCGGTTAAGGTTAGTGTTCATGATTCAACAATAAAAAAGAGACTGGGCAACAATGGCATCCATGGGAGTGGAGTGTTCCACGGTGAAAGCCACAGCTGACCAAAAAGAGCACAAAGGCTTGTTCCACACTTGCCAAAAAACATCTTGATTATTCCCAAGACTTTTGGGCAAATATTCTCTGAGGAGACAAAACGTTTTGGAAGGTATGCGTCTCGTTACATCTGTCGTAAAACTAGCACAGCATTTCATAAAAAAGAACATCATACCAAGGTGGTGATAGTGTGAGGGTCTGGGGCTGCTTTGCAGCTTCAGGACATGGACAGCTTGCCATAATTGATGGAACTATGAATTCTGCACTCTACCAGAAAATCCTAAAGGAGAATGTCCATCCATCAATTTGTGACCTCAAGCTCAAGCGCACTTTATGCAGCAGGAAAATGATCAGAAACACACAAGCAAGTCCACCTCTGAATGGCTATAAAAAACAAATTTAGGGTTTTGGAGTGGCCTAGTAAAAGTCTGGACTTAAATCTGATTGAGATGCTGTGGCATGACTTTAAGCAGGCCGTTCATGCTCGAAAACCCTCCAATGTGGCTGAACAATTCTGTAAAGAAGAGTGGGCCAAAATTCCTTCACAGGGATGTAAAAGACTCATTGCTAGTAATCGCAAATGCTTGATTGCAGTGGTGGCACATAGGGCCAGGCAGGTTTGGACAGCGTTTTTTCCTCAATAAATGACATCAACATGTATTTACTCAGCTTATCTTCGTGTAATGTTAACATTTTTTGAGGATTTGAATTGTTTAAGTGTTACAAATATGCAAAAAAAAAAAAATCAGGAAGGGGACAAATACCTTTTCACAGCACTGTACTTAGGTTTTAAAATCTACATTTAATTATGTATTAGAAACTGCAGTTATTTGTGTACTTTTTATTTCCTGGAGTTCAGGTTTATAGGGCTTAAAGGGGACTTAAAAGCACTTTGGATCTTTTGAACCCTCCCCACTGTCCACAATCAAAAACTTTTTTTTTTTTTTTTGGTTCAGACCCACCCCTCTCCCTCCAGTCCTGTCTACGCAAAAATTACTTGTACTCCACTCAAGCAGCCTCCTGGAATATTTAACCTTGATCTCCCAGGAGGCATCAGCTTACTGAGAGCAGCAAGCTTGCCTTGGCTAAGAGGTAGATGGGTGCTACAACAATTGCAAGGTGAAAACTAGAAATATCAGAGATTACCATACATATGTCCAAACATTTTTATTCAAAGTGATCACATCATAGCGGAAGAGTGCAATGTTTTGAGGCCACACATGACTCCTATATTAGGCATGTAACAGATCCATACAATAGTGAAAAAGAATTTAAAGTACTATCCACTTTATACCTGTTAAAAAGAAAAAAAGGGTCGGGCATGTATCCATTCAGGATTATTACTCTGCTGTGGTATTAGCACAAACGAGAGCGTGGTTCCAACCTGCCTCTCTACGCCTGTGGGTTCGCCTCGAATCCTCTCAGATACCCGGACATAACTTACTTAACTACCTCTTGGCAAGTAGATATCTTCCTCGGCCATCCCACTCCTTTTCTCCGACAATTGTAGCCACGATAGCCACATGGCATAAGTTTACCCAGTGCCTTCACACGACAGGCCCTACCACGTCTGTCCCTTTGCCTATCCGAAGCCTATCCCTATTCATACCAGATCTTAGTGTGACAGTCTGGCTGTCTGGAGGAGTGTCTACTGTGGAGGATCTTCTGGTTGGTCCTGCAGTCAAGACATTCCGCTCCCTACAGGTGGAATTTGGTATCCCCAAATTCAGGACCAATATACCTATCTCAGGATTCGCCATTTCCTTCAGGGTGCGCCCACCACCACCCTAACCCTCCCTTGGCAGGTGGCAAGGTTCTTTATGGCTCCTGTTTCCAACCTCAAAGGTATCTCGTTATTCTATAACTTCCTGCAAGATAAACTCACCTTTGTCAAGACCTCCCCTTATGTCTTATGGGAAAAAGATTTCAACCGGCAATTCCAGGCTTCGGAGGGGCAAAGGGCCCTGACATTCACATATGCGGCCACTAAATCTGTAGGTTTATGGGAACTGACCCACAAATTGAATCTAAGATGGTACCTAACTCCCCAGCGCATTGCCAAGTTCTCGCCAGGTTCTTCTCCTAAGTGCTGGAGGGGATGTGGGGAGATTGGCACTCTCTTCCACATGGTATGGGCATGCCCCAAACTGTTGGGATACTGGACTGCCCAATCGGACATATTGGCCAGCATAGTGGGTTCCCCTTTTGTCCCCACGCCTCCCATGGCGCTTTGCTCCCTGGGTATAGACCAACTGCCAAGACACCTGCGAACGGTGTTAGTACACATACTGCTAGCAGCACGTTTTATTCTCCTCAGGCATTGGAAACAACCCACTGCTCCTACTATCGCGAGACGGTTCAAACTATTCACACACATGCTATGTACAAATTAATGTTTGCCTCATCTACCCACACCTACCAGTCTGCTTGTTCAGCCTGGGAGCCTTGGACATCCAAGTATCCCACGGCTGCATCCTCCTAGTGAGCTCCTCTTTTTTGGGACTTCGAGACTGTGACAAACTTCCCTTCTCTTCCCCCTCCTCCCTACCCCTACGTTGGTATCCGACAGTTCTAAGTTGGTACTCCTCCTAGGAATGTCTTGTCCAATCGGACGACTGTATATGTCAACAGGCGCATTGTGTATCTGATATATGTGGTGCTATTTAGTGCCTTGTGTCTCACGTCCCTCTCTGACCATTTGTGAGAGACCGGAGGGGTCGTAGGTACCAGGCCTTGATCGAGAAAGTATGATGTTGTGCATTTCAGTACAATGTCTTATATTGTTGAGTTTCCTGCCTTTATTATTATTTGTGCCTTGTTCAGTACATTTTTGTTATGCACATTTCCTATGTGTTTTGTTTCTACCATGTATATTTTGAAAATTTCTAATAAAAATGTATTGAAACTAAAAAGAAAAAAAGGTACTATCCACCAATTGGATACAAAGTATGGGGAACCGCCCCCCTGACCTCTGATGTCTTAAATCCTGTCCAAAGTACTAGAAAGCAAACAGAGTAGTAAATACCTCTACCGAATAGCTTCACATGCATATAAATTACCTGGAATAAAAGGGCACTAGCAAGAGATGCTCTACTGTGGGTGCCAAATACTATGTCCCTGATCATTAAAGTAAAGCACATCACCTGATCAGATACATCTGTCAGATACGACCAACTGGGGACGCACATTCCCTTAGGTCTGCTATCATTGTTGCCAGGTGGCCCTACCACTATGCTATCAGAATGCATTGCAGCGGCTGCACCGGGCTCACGACGGTTGCCCACATTATGGTGTCAGTGCGCCCGGCTGTCTCCAACTGTCAAAATAGGATAGAATGAAGAGGAATGCACTGGTACACTGACGAAAGAGGGAAGAAGAGAAAGACAAAATTAAAAACCAGCTGAAAAATGTATAATGGGACAAATGAGGAAAAAGCAGAGACAGATACACCTATCATATGCCTGATGCAGGGGTCCTGCATGGCCCCAAAACAATGCACCCTTCCGCTGTGATGTGATCACTTTCTATATGGATGTTATTTGAAGATCCTTGATGTGGTGGCAATATGTGTGTTAAGCTTACAGAGAGTGACTGGAGGAGGGTGGACTTGGTGGCGCTTTATCAAGGACTGCCTGCAAGAACCCAGAAGAGACAATATGTCAGAAAAGATGATGGCAGCGCAGGACATGACATGCGGTGGGGGGATCAGCGAATCACAGCAGGACAATGCTAGATTCACTAAGTGGACGAGTATGTTATTTGGCCTCAACCCAGCAGACAAGGCACATGGGGGTTAAAAGCAACATTAACCTTGAAGGAGCAAATTTCTCTTTAAAGAGGAATTGACACAGCAATCAGATTATTCCTTTCATCTTCTATCCTGTGCTAGATATCGGAAAAAATCATCCTATCATGCACCTTAGCGGAAAACACAATCGTTTTAAATTCTGATTAGTTCTGCTACCACACCGTGCACAGTAACTGCTCTTGATTATGTACACTTACCAAAAACCCTCAATTTGAGTTGAGAACAAAGTGTTCTCTTTGTAATCTTCCCTGAAGTTAGTTCATTCTCCCTAAAACCCTGTGTCTTTTGTTTGTTTTTTAAATATTTGGAAAACCTTATAACCCTATTTTTATACGTAGGGATAATAGGCTTATCCAAACTAATTTGGACAGCTTACTTTAGAAGTGTAATGAAATATTAGCCATTTTCTCATGTTTTCCTTCTGTTTTCCAAACTGCCACATCACAGGTTATTGCAGCTAATTATATGGTTGCTTGTTTCGGGATCTGCTCCAAGAGCAGGGAAACTTGCAGGGCCAGATTTCTGCCTAGGCCACATAAACTATGGCCGAGGATGGCTAACCTTGGCACCCCAGATGTTTTGGAACTACATTTCCCATGATGCTCATGCGCTCTGCAGTGTAGTTAAGCATCATGGGAAATGTAGTTCCAAAACATCTGGGGTGCCAAGGTTAGCCATCACTGGCCTATGCGGTGTTCAAGTTTAAATTGATTCCTGTGTTCCTGTGAGCTTTTCATTTTTGTAACGTTCATTGAATTTACTAATGGTTAGTTGGGTCAAATCAGTGTTCATTTTCAACCATAGTGATGCGAAAATGCAAAGGAGCAGAGTGGAAATTTTTCTCGAATGAACGAAATTCTGTGTATACAAAGGGAAACTTAAGTGTATAATGAGAATAGTATTGACATGGCCCCAAAGTAACCCCAATGGCTCAAAATTGATATGATCCAGAAGCATTTAGTCAAAGGAATTTTGAAGCCATTGTTTTTTGTTTTTAGAGACTGACTTGGTACTACAAAATTGGTGCAAGGCCAACATGGTGCCTATCTTGAAAAAGGGATCAAAGTTTTTAACAAATAACTACAGGCCAGTTGGTTTAACTTGAATAGTCTGGAAGATCCTTGAGAGTTTGATAAAAGACCACATAGAAAAGTTTTTGCTAGATAACAATATTTTAGGCAATAGACAGCATGGATTCCCTAAAGACCGAAGCTGTGAAACAGATCAAATTTCTTCATATGCAAAAGTAAGCAAAAACGTAGACAAAGCAGTGGCTGTGTATATAGTATAATTGGACTTTGCAAAAGCCTTTGACACATTTCCCATACATGGCTAATGCAGGGCTTGACAAATTTTCTTTGAATCTAGGAGCCAGCTAAAAAAGTTGGAAGCCAGGAATTTTGTAAACAACAAAGCATTATTTTCAACAACAGAACCCCTTCTCCTATGTAGCCCTCGTGTGTATCTTTACAGATGCAGGACACAGGGTACTCACCTCTGCCATTACAAGAGTACACCCTCTCTGATTCAAACACCATGAATACATTCTGCCCAGTTTCTACTGTGCCCAGCTCAATGCCATGTCAATGGGGTACATAGCGCACTGCAAACCTTACCCCCTATATAACACAGCCCCCCCATCCTGTATAGACATATGATCCCCTATATACCACAGCACCCCCATCCTGTATACACTTATTCTAACCCTCCTATATACCATAGTCCCTCATCCTGTATATACATATGATCCCCTATATACTACAGCCCCCCCATCCTGTATATACATATCACCCCCTATATACCACAGCACCCCCATCCTGTATACACTTATTCTAACCCTCCTATATACCATAGTCCCTCTTCCTGTATAGATGACAACCTACCACAGCACCCCCCCCCATTCTGCACAGACTTAAGATCCCCTCTTGAGCACATCTCCCCCATGCTGTATAGACTTATGGCCCCCCATGTGTCACCCCCAGCATGGCCAATTCTGGGAATCACTCTCATCAATATGGCTACACTAAACCCTTAACATCCCCTCTATCCATGGCATAGCCCATATGTGGACCTATTTATCTCTGCAGGATTACCTTCATGTCCTGTCCCATATCCAAAACAGGAAGCGAGAAGAAATCCCTGCAAATTAAGGGAATCATGTGGGGATCCCCAGGTCACCAAAACTAGTGTCCCCATTGGAAGATTTCCCCTCTTTTACTTTTTTAGACTAATTTAAAATTTTCTTTTACTTTCATTTTCAATTATAATGGTAAACAGGACAAATAGAGAAGTTAAATCTCCAAAACGGGGACACAGACTGCAATAAAAATCTAGTGGGTGTTCCAGTCCATCTACACTATGTCCAAAACAAAAAAAAAAGGTTTTCCCTTTAGATCCTTATGGACTCCATCTATCTTCTCAGGGAGGACAGCTCTCTCATTGGACACTGAAATCCTGCAAGATCTCAGGGGGCCATCTTGACGGGGATCTGATACAAAAGGTGACCCATGTCATTCGGGTGTGCCTAGAGTGATTGGTAGGTCAGAGACAGGTACCTGCTGGATAGGGGAAGAAACTAGCACAGAGAAAGGCTCCTGACAACAGTGGGCAGAAAAGGGAGAACTCATGCATTGTGGTGTACTGCCCGGTGTCTAAAAATAAGTGCAAAGTGTCAACCAGTAAAAGCAATACCACCTTGGTATATCTTACACCGCCACCCCTCCATCGGAAGCCGTCCTCAGGTAATACAACCCAGAAGACAGATTCTGGATTGCATTGCACTGGTTCCCACTGAAATGTTTGTGTTATTGATAGTGATATCCTGTTCAAATTAATATAAGATTATACAGTGCACTATAAGTCTGTGTGTGATTTCTTACATTTTTGGTACCTTGGTTGAGGCCCTGTCTACACACACATTTCTGATCCCTACTCTAGTAGTCAGGAAATCCCCAAAAACAACTATTGCTTTGAATTCTTCATGAATTCTAGAGATATCTAAGATTTTGGCTCATCCATTGGCTCCTGCTGCTGTCAGTCACAGCCAGTGAGAAGAGAGCAGGGGCCGAGCCATGTCAACTAGCTCAGTAGTGAGCCCAGTCAAGTGCCCAAATAGCAAGTAGCTTGCTATAGGGGCAATCGGCAGAGGGGAGGAGCCAGAACTGGCGTCAGGGGACCCGAGAAAAAAAAGGATTGTGGCTGCTCTGTGCAAAACCATTGCACAGAGCAGGTAATTATGACATGTTTGTTATTTAAAAAAATAAAAATTGTAGGTTTACAGTCACTTTAATCATAGAGGTACCTCTACAATGTACACATGCATAATTACTTGGGTGACAGTTTGTGTGCATCTCTGCTCTTTTTTGTTGGAAGGCTTCTTTCATGATGAATTGCATAGTTTCCAGTTTAAAGAACAGGGGCTCATTGAGGATCTATTAGCCCCAAGCCTACATCCCCTATATGCTACAATATTGGATAGCAATATTAAAGTAATATAATGGATAAAATTGGACCTTGTATGACCAGTTTGAACAATGGTGGGCCTGTGCTCTTAGGTTCTGCTATTTCATCACTTGCTGTTTTCACACAACAAGGTACTATTGTTCTGTTAGCCAAAGTCTATGCAGCAGAATGTATATTAGGGAGGGTTTAGGAATAGAGCCATATAATCTATTTGTATATTATTACTTTATCCTGTAATGGAATGATCTGTAGAGACTGCCAAAACCCTGACAGATGAGGATTAATTTTATGACATTGTGCATGCTGTCGGTCACATCTGGCTAGTGTTTATGGAGAGTCTGCTCAGTCCTGAAATCCTGAACTAGTTTAGGGTTACCACCAAAACTGCAGATGCCTGAAGTTACAAGTTCTAGCATGCTCCGTTCACCATTGGTCCACTGCCTGTACTTTCTCCACATTCTAGTCCCACAAGGGCTGAATAAATAAAAAAAAAATGAAACCATTGTTCTTAGGAGCCTATTAGGCTTTTCTCAGTTGTCTAAGCAAAATGGGTAACAAATTGCAACCTCAGGCTATTGATGTTTCGCAGCTAAAATAATTATCGCCACTTACAGACACTTAAGTTCACCATAATGCCTAAATGTAATCCACAACCTCTAAAGTTAATTGGCCATGTACTTGCCATTTTTTTTTGCTTTCCATCAAGTTCAGCCACTAATTTTTTCTAATTTCCTGCAATCAGTGATAAAAATTGGATTGTTTTTGATTGACAACCACAATCCAGAATTGGAGGAGGTGAGTAAGCAACAAGGGGTATGCTAAAAAGAAGCTTGTTTAGGGGGCTAGGGTGGGTGCATGGGGTGTTTAGATAATTAGTAAACTTGTCCATTTAACAGTAACCTTCACTGGAAACTCCTGAGCCCCATAATTTAGCAGGTGTCAACATACTTTTAACCATACGTTTGATTCAATTAGTATGGAAGTTTAATGGTTGACTTCTCAGCCAGTCAACTGCAAGAAAAAAAACGCTAGTAGAAATTGAACAGAATTCTTGTAGGTTGCAATGCAGTGTATCAGCTCCACAAATGTAATTTCCTTATGTCATAAATCTGTATTGAGTTTTGCATCCACAGAACTATAGCCAAGATGTCTGTTGCATTTAATCAGATCTTTTTCCTTCTTTCTTTTTTTTTCCATTAATGCTGCTCAGAATGAGGAAATTGCACATCTTTTCGGCGATGATTATCTAAGAGGTACGTTCTTTGTGGAAAATTTGACCTGATTTTTAATTTTTCAGTTTCAGAGTCAAATCAATTAGAGGATTTCAAGAAGCTTATAGAATATCTTACATTGCATTAAAAGTGACGTAACTAAAACATGCCTTATGGCGATTTTGATTTTCATGACATTTGAACTTTTTTTTTTTTTATTTAGCTTTAAATCCGTTTCACATGTTATGTTATAACTAGACAAGTCACCTGACTGTAGTCCTATTTTATTCATTTATTTATATTAAAGGATAACTGTACATTTTTATACAATCTAACTCAACCTTTCCCTTTGAAATTAAAGCTTTGGCTACTCTATAATTCTTAAAGTGTATGTGTAACTCTTAAAGTGTATGTCAAGTTGTTATTGCTGTATGTGTCCCCACTGGGGAGAATCACCCTCTCTATTTGTCCAAGTAACTATTAAAAGAGAAGTTCTGGATTCTAAAAAAAAAACATTTATACTCACCTAAGTGGATGCTGCATCTGTGCCCCACTGCTTCTAAAGCCCCGTACACACGCAACGATTGTCGGCCGAACGATCGGCCGTCTTTTGTCCAGTGTTGTTTGTTGGTTGAAATGTGCTCTAGACTTGCACTGGACTTTTGTTGGCCGACAGAAACCAACTTCAGAAGTGATGTCATGTGATGGTAGACTTTCCCTGTGTTTTTCCTTCTCTGAGCATGCCCAGTCTTGCTCATCTGATTTTTGTCTGCCGAAATCTGTACTGACTGACGAACAATTGGCCGTTCTGTTGACAGCCAACAAAAATTTTATAGCATGCACAACAGATTTTGTTCGGCCGAAAAGTCGCAGTCGGTTGTCGGAATCATCATACTAAGAAGCCGACAATCGGCCGATCGGACGTTGGCCGAAAATTTACGGCCAACAATCGGTGCGTGTGTACGAGGCTTTAGACTGAGTACTGAGCAATCAAAGGCTGATCACTTAGTTCTCAGTATTCAGTGAGCAGAGAACTGATGAACTGTCATTTAAATGAGCTGCTGTACCTGTGGAAAACACAGATCCCTATACCCTTTTAAAAATACAGCTGCAGGGAAATCGCATTATGCTTTTGCACCATGCGATTTCCCACACCTGCAAACACACTGCGTTTATAGGTGCTTGGGGTGCCATTAAGAATAAATGGCATTCCTGTGTATCTGCAAAAAGGCAGCACGTTTTGACTATTGGTGGTTGAGGGTGAGGGAATAAGTGTGATTGACATGCTGTCCCATATCTGCAACCACCAGCAACAGTGTGAACCTGGCCTTATGGTGCCACCTGTTCTATGAAAGGCTTTAAAAAAATTATGTTAAATTTGGAGAAATTTCCTCTAATTTTCTTTTGCGTTTCTAGGACAGGAAATTAAGGAGTAGCTATATTGAAATTAGCAGTACAGCATTGTGTGGATGTTGAAGGGGCCACTGCTGGATGGGATATTTTCACCTTGTAGATAATGGCAGTATTGGAGATATGTATATTTTGGTTTTTACTACAGATCCAAAATATTGTCAACTTATTTTTCTGCCAACGGCTGGACCCAAAGTTATGTTTTACAGCATTTCTTGTTTTCAGCATAATATTAATTTTTAAAGCCTTGTTGTGAACAAAGATTTTTTGTGTACAATTTGCTTTGTAGGCTGAGTTAGCCTTTATGAAACTGTATCTTTTGTTTTTACAGAGGAATTGAAGAAATCAAAAGTCATGCTTGTGTTGGGTAAGTGAAACTTTTTCTGATTTAAAGTATATATATAAAGACAAAACATTTTATATATATATATATATATATATATATATATATATATATATATATATATATATATATATATATATATATATATATATAATGGGGTAGGGTTAGCAACCTTGTCAGGTTTTTATTGCTGTCTTTGTCCCCACTCGAGAAATTCAACCCTCTTGAAATGTTCTGGTGATGATAGTCTCCAGGACTGATGGGAAGATCCAAAGCTTTTCAGGTTTCCCTGGAAGAGGTATAATGGGGAAGTTTTCCAATGGGCACACTTGTGGTGACAACTATCTAAGAGAGTATTTTCCTTACTTTGAAAGTATTTCAACTTACTTTCTGTTGTGTCTATTGAACAGGATGTAAAGGGAAATTTCCCAAAATTCCCCATTCCCCAATCTCCCCAAACAGATAACAACCTTACAGGGGTTTAACTATTCCCTAGGGCCTACACCATTCAAAACTCTGAAAAAAAAATTTTTTTGCTCTGCATATTATGGTTATTCTTGTCCCTGTTTCCTGTTTCCCTGTTTCCTGTTCCCTGTGGGGACCACCCCTATTTTGAGGTGTTCGTCACCGGCACTGTCCCCTCCCAGCAGTGTATCTTACACATTGCACTGTGCAAGCGCCAACCTATTAGTCGCACAGTGTGGGCAACAATCCTAAATGGCGGCATTGGATCCATATGGGCTTTTTCTTTCTCAACTCGTCTCTCCTAGTTATGCATGCATATCTTGGTGGATATCTTGAAATGTGTTTGTCTTTACACCTTGAATCTCTGAACAGAATGGTCTCTGAACAATTGTTTGAGGGTGTTAAAAATGGGGGCATATTTTTTTGGTGTACCTACAAATATTGGTGAAATTTTAGGGTGTGTGGTTAAAAAGTGGGTATGGTTGGTAGAGTGTCCCAGGATTTATTTTGAAAATCTGGTAATTTTTTATTAACTAGCTATCTATTGCATCTCTCTATCTATCTATCTTTCTTTATCTATGCACAGTGAATATTTCTGTGTACTTGGGCAGTAATACACTGGGACTCTTTGTTGGGTTGATCCACCATTGCTTGTTCCTATTAGTAGAAAATTAATCATGCATGTTGTTTATTTAGCCTTTTCCCCAAAAAGGAACATGCTCCCTTTCACTAGTTCTGTGGTCTTATGTGATCCCTTTCTACTGCACATGCAACTGTGATTCTCAACATCTTACAAATACCAGATAGGGAGTTAGTCACATCACCAGCATTCAGACATAATATGAAAACTGCACCACTACCAATACTACAAACAAACTGCACTGCTAAGCTGATTGGCCATGTGATTGGGAACCACACATTATCACTGAGATGGACATGTGACCAAGGAAGCTGAAAGAGGTAAGGAGAGTGCTGACTTCGGAGCAAACATCTTTTTTTTTTGCTTCGTTTAACGGGTAACCACATCTTAGGCCTACAGTGTTTCACATTGTTTGCCAACTACTCCTCAGAAGGTATATTGGTTGCACACTGCCCTGGCTACCTGGGGTGCAAACAAGCCAATTATCTATCAGTCTTAGGCACAGATACTTTGGAAGCTGATACAAGATGGTGTTGGGGGCACACACTGCCAGCCATGAGAATACCACTCCAATGCACGGTATGATTTTTTTCTCTACAAAATGAGTGGAAACCCGCTCCTAGGCAATTGCCACATGAAACAGATGTCCCCACTGTTCCCGCCTTACCTTCTGTTTTGGTGACAACCAGTGGCAGTGGTCACCAGGACAAATGTAAATGATGGATCTCCCCAGAGTGGATACAGAAATCATTAAAAACGTGACAAAGGGTCTAACCTTTCCCTACTCTATCCAAAACAAAAAAAAAACAAGTTTTAGCTTTAGATACACATTAGCCTTCCTAATCACAATGACACAAACACAAGAGGGCAGCACATAATAATATTAATGCTTAAAATAATTCTAAATTGACATACATCATGATGAGAGTGTTACCTGGAAAAGCAATGCAGGCCTTTTCAGATTTCCGTGGTGCATTCTTGTTCCAGGTCAGTAAATCCAGAATCAGAACAACAGCCCAGGAGCCTGTGCCTTTAGAAATAATACAAAGCAATTTTGGCATTGAACACTCTACTAATAAATTCTTTGGGACTCGGGTTCTTTAAAAGTTCCAAACAAATGCAAACAGCGGTCGAGTGGTAAAAAAGATACAATCCTGCTACTGAAGTGCTTGAAGATTTCTCCAGACTGGGAAATCCTGATACAGGCAATCCCCGAGTTACATACATCTTACATACGACTCGACTCATACTTACAAACAAAGGGAGACAACAGGAAGTAAGAGGAAATCTACCCCTAGGAAGGGAAATTCACTCCTGTAATGTCTCTACTGAAGCTTTATCACCAATTCTTGTCTCCATGACAACCCAACAGTTTTCAAAATCAAATTGTCGCAGGGACAGAAAGTGAGGTGAAATCTTCTGCACAGGGGAACAAACAGCAAAACAAATGTTACAGGGGGGTAGCCCTTCCTTATGCTATCCAAAAAACGTAAAAAATATTTTGTGGCTGGAGTTGAACTTAGAAAATGTACCTGTTCCAACTAATATACAAATTCAGGCTAAGAACAAACCTACAGAACCTATCTTGTTTGTAAGCCGGGAACTGCCTGTACAATATAAAACAGAAAGCGCACTGGCCTTGTGTGATATCATGCAAGAAGAGACCGGTTCCATCCATCCACTGGATACCAAAAATGTCTAATTGTTAAATCTTATCAGCAACTCTTAGACCTTGTTCACACGTGTGAAGAATATAACCACAGTAGATATATGGGGGATTGCCTTTCAGAGGTGGCATACAGCTGGTTTACAGGCAACACTGCTGCCTCCTGAATGCCCGGGGTTTTTTTTTCAATGCCAAAGATTCAACAGTGAAATACCTCGCCACCAAGAGGAAAAGGCTGCACTACGATGAGGTCACAAATTCCAGAGGTTTGTTCAATAGAGAACACATGCCACATCCTTCTACCCTAGGTCTGCCTCTTTAACGCATTTCATACATCCAGAGTGAACCCTCTTTCTCAGAACCCTAAGGAAGCAGAGTGGCCCCCATGTCAGCTTGTAGGGGGGCACTCAGTGTAAGGGCTGTCGGCTTGTAGGTGGGTGTGCAGTCAGTGTAAGGGCTGTCAGCTTGTAGGTGCACAGCACGTGTGAACAAGGTCTTAGTAACTATCTCAAGTGTGCGTCATGACTTAAATGCTTCAAGGGCAAACCCTCTTCTTTAGAGCTCTGAGGTACCCAAGTGCCCACCATATCAGTTTGAAGGTGGGTGAGTGGGCCGCCAGCTTGTAGGTGCACACCATGTGTGAACGAGGCCTTAGTCACTGCTTCAAGTGTGCACCTCGGTTTACATGCTTTGAAGGCAAACCCTCTTTCTTGTGGTCTTGTGTGATAACTGCAAAAAGCTCTGAGAAAGAGGGTTCGCCCATGAAACGCATTAGCCAAGATGCACGATTGAGGCAGTGTTTCTGAACAGTTGGACACTTTTGGTATCCAGTGGATGGAGCGGGTCTCTCCTTAGACCGTTTCTTTGTTACATGCTTTTTTTGCCAAGTGCTGTACTTGTGTGAGTATAGGACATATTACAGTTATCACACAGGGCCAGTGCATCTGTTTAATAGCATTAAAAACTTCCATTTATGTTTTCTCAATCCACTTCCTTTCTTTGAACATCCAGTAGGGTAAAACTGTGTCACTTCTTTTTTCCTAAGAGTCCTTTTTAGTGATCATGTTAGCCATTGATATGGAACAGTGGGGACAAAATTAGACCATGCTACACATGATTCCACATTTTACATATACTTGTGTCTGCACAGCCTGCAGTAATTATGAATATTGATCCCATTTGCCTGGTGTATCTTCTTCACTGTAACAAGTTAGTGCTAACAATACAAACTCTCTGTAAAAGCCACTCAGAGTAGCTAATAATAATGTAATAATTATTCATGCTTTTTGCTAGAATAAAACCTTAGAACTTCATCTGAACAACATCTGCTCAACTAGAAGCTCTTTTACTTTATTAGTCAGAGTCTCAGGGCTGAAAATGTAATGGGGGCATTGTTCTGTGATTTAATTCATATTGGAATAGTATTAACTGGATTAATTTAAAGTAAAACTTTTGTGAGAAAAACAGGATGCCAATGCTGACCTTTTTCTGCAAATGCTGACCCTGTGACTTCAATAGTTTTTGGAGCCTCTGACCTGGAACAAGGATGAGTATCAGTATCGATCTATACCTGAAATAATATTTTTGGATGAACTTCTGTTTCATAACAACTAATTAGGTGTGCCCAATCACTGGCTGCTCCAGCATTCTTTAGGTCTCTTACTTTAATTTAGCCTGCACACTTCTGTTGGTGCTAAATGTCCACCTGCAGTACAGATATCACAGTTGGTCGGTCCCTCACTCGATGTAACCCATCCTTCATTCAGAAAAAGCCTTGCAACTTTTTCAGTGTATGCAATGCATTTTGTGATGTGCATCTGCACCTTCTCCAATCACAGAATGCCTTGGAATTCTTGAAAAAGATGCAGTGCTTTTTCTGAATGGAGGATGGGTACTACATCCATACAGTGTGCTACAGTCGGAACTAGAATTCTCAGCGACAGACATTTGGCATTGGCAAAAGAGTGCAGGTTAAAAGACATTTAATGAACGCTGCAGGAGCCAGAAATGTACAAATATACATTTTTTTTTTGGTTAGTGTTCAACTTTAAAGCCAAAACTTTTATTTTTTGTTTTGGATAGAACAGGGAATTGTTAAATCTTGTCATGTTGTTGTCATGTCTGTGTCCCATTGGAAGATTTCCCCTCCCCTCCTGTTTTGGTGACAATTTTGGGTTTCCCATCATTTTATATCCAAATGACAGTAGTCACTGGCCGTGGCGGCTGGTGCTCAAAATTTTTTGGGGGGGCGCAAACAGAAAAACGAGTGACCAGCGTGCCCCCAGTCAATGCAGAGTGCCACAGCGTGCCCCCAATCAATGCAGAGCATCACAGCATGCCCCCAATCAATGCAGAGCGCCACAGCATGCCCTCATCAATGCAGAGTGCCACAGCATGCCCCCAATCAATGCAGAGCATCACAGCATGCCCCCAATCAATGCAGAGCGCCACAGCATGCCCCCATCAATGCAGAGCACCACAGCATGCCCCCAATCAATGCAGAGTGCCACAGCATGCCCCCAATCAATGCAGAGTGCCACAGCATGCCCCCAATCAATGCAGAGCGCCACAGCATGCCCCCAATCAATGCAGAGCTCCACAGCATGCCCCCAATCAATGCAGAGTGCCACAGCATGTCCCCATCAATGCAGAGTGCCACAGCATGCCCCCAATCAATGCAGAGCGCCACAGCATGCCCCAAATCAATGCAGAGCCCCACAGCATGCCCCCAATCAATGCAGAGCACCACAGCATGCCCCCCAATCAATGCAGAGCACCACAGCATGCCCCCAATCAATGCAGAGCGCCACAGCATGCCCCCAATCAATGCAGAGCGCCACAGCATGCCCCCATCAATGCAGAGCACCACAGCATGCCCCCAATCAATGCAGAGAGCCATAGCATGCCCCCAATCAATGCAGAGTGCCACAGCATGCCCCCCAATCAATGCAGAGACCAGCGTGTGTGCTCCCTTCAATGCAGTGTGGGCTTCCCCCTGAAACCAATGCACTTACCTGGTGGTGGCTTCTCTTCAGTCCCGGCGGCGGCGGCTTATTCTTCAGTCCTGGTGGCGGCTTCTTCTTCAGTCCCGGCGGCGGCTTCTCTTTAGTCCCGGCGGCAGCTTCTCCCCTCCTCGAGACTCTGTCCTCTTCTGCGGCGGCGGGAAGGTGCCCGGGCGGTGACGGTGAGTGACTGATGCACAAACCGGCACCGCCCCCAACGAGGTCAGCAAGGATGTCCTGAATCATGATTGGTCCAGGCTGGAGTCTGGACCAATCATGATCCAGGACATCACAAAAGGGGGAGTGTCGGAGTGCAGTGCTCTGCGCCTAGGTGACCCCCCAGAAGGCCGCCAATCGGCGCCTCTGCCAGGTGGAAACCCCCCCCCCATAGCCACCAATGAGTCCGGCGCCCCTAGTGGGCTAAAAAAAAAATTTTCTTTCTTTTTTTTTGGGGGGGGGGGGGGGGGCGGCGCCCCTGCGCCCCCTATCGGCCGGCCGCCACTGGTCACTGGGATGAATAGAAAGGTGAAATTGGAGACACAGACAGCAATAAAAACCTAATGAGACTTAAACCCTTCCAAAATTTAAATAGAATGCTTTGGCTACACTATAAGTTTACTCTATCATCAGAGGGCTGTCAAACAGGCTGCTGACAAGATCTGTGCTTGTATTCACTCTGGAAGAAATACCATTAAAGTTGAACTAATGTTTTTTTTTTTCTTTTTTTTTCATTTTGTATAAAATAAGGGAGGGTTATAACCCCTATGAGTTTTTTTTTTGCTTGTTTTTTGCCATGTGTCAAATTGGGGAGATTTCCCTTCACTTCCTGTCCTATAGCCAAAACAAGAAGTAAGAGGAAATCCTTGCAAATTAGGAAAATCCATTGGGGCATCACAGGTCACAAAAACTAGTGTAACCACTTGAAGTTTTCCCCTCTATTACTGTTCTAAGGATACCGCAAAATTTAAGATTTTCTTTTACTTTCACTTTAGCAATAAAAACCTGACCTGTGGACCATCTCCACCCAAAACTAGAAAAAAAAAAAAAAAGTTTGCTTTTAGTTATAATTTAAATTTACTCAAGTTCACTTCTAGTCCATTCTTTGAACCCCAAAACATGCTGGATACTTTTTGGATTGCCCCCTGACTTTTTTTTTGGAAGAAAGGTGTATCTAGACCTTCTAGCAGTGGTGTGGCACTTTAATTTAAAATTTTCTTACTTGTCACCACACGTTCACCTTTACAGAAATAAAAACCTGTAAAAGAAAGTCATGTACACTTTGGTGGCCTGTGTAGGAAAATCCCCTCATCTTCACTCCCCATTCCAAGCATTCGTCTCTCGGGTAAATCAAATGCTTACTTCCTCTGCCGGCTGCTGTGGTTTCTTCCGCTGGCTCTAACAGTCTGTAGTGCCTCCAATAGTCTCCACCTTCACAAAGATTACCTATGAATACTCAGACACAAAGGTCCACATGTACCTGATATAAAAAATAACTAATATTATTACCCCAATTCCATATACCTTTGTCCCCCCCCCCCCCATCTCCCCACCACCTTTAAACTATATGACACTAAAGGAGTGTGACCACGTTACCACTACAAACTCTGGATGAACCCTCTGCACACCACTATACACCCTTTTCAGCAAACTATGCAATGAAAAACAGGGATTTTGTAAAACATGCTTAAGCTGACCAACTGCGTCAAAGTAATCCCTCTTACAGCCAGTCCTACACTGCTTTGCCACTGCATCTGCGTTAAGCATTTTTTTTTCTGCCAAAACACCACTGCTCTTGGGTGCACTGGCTGTGACTTCTTTTTCTGCCTCTAAATGCCTATGTGTGCATGCACTTATAGGCTAACATGCAGGGGCTTTTCGAGGCAGATAAAAAAAAAAATACCAGACGCCCCTAGGAGCAGTGTCAGAAACATCCAGTGTGCATAAGACCTTAGCCATGGACACAAGGAAAAATGTACCAAGACACTAAATATTCCTTAAAATCTAAGCTGTGTTTGTTTTTAAAGTGGACTTGTAAGGACATACACTATATTGTCAAAAGTATTGGTAAGCCTGCCTTTACATGTCTTTATGGACCTTGCTTTGTGCACTGGTCCAAATCATTTGGTGGAGGGGGGATTATGGTGTGGGTGTTGTTTTCCAGGGGGTTGGGCTTGGCCCCTTGTTTCCTGTAAAGGGAACTCTTAAGGCGTCAGCATACCAAGACATTTTTGGACAATTTCATGCTCCCAACTTTGTGGGAACAGTTTGGGGATGGCCCCTTCCTGTTCCAATATGACTGCGCACCAGTGCACAAACCAAGGTCCTTAAAGACATGGATGAGTGAGTTTGGGGTGAAGGAAATTGACTGGCCTGCTCAGAGTCCTGACCTCATCCTGACAGAACATATTTGGAATGAATTAGAGCACAGGCTGTGAGCCAGACCTTCTCATTCAACATCAGTGCCTGACCTCACAAATGTGCTTCTGGAAGAATGGTCAAACATTCCCATATACACATTCCTTAACCTTGTGGACAACCTTCCCAGAAGAGTTGAAGCTGTTATAGTTCAAAGGGTGGGCAAACTCAGTATTAAA
Source organism: Pelophylax lessonae (assembly GCF_965119305.1). Taxonomy (NCBI): domain Eukaryota; kingdom Metazoa; phylum Chordata; class Amphibia; order Anura; family Ranidae; genus Pelophylax; species Pelophylax lessonae. Next base: position 262,552,039 of record NC_138775.1, on the reverse strand, counting down.
CCCTACATACTAAGACTGGGATGCCATTAAAATTCATGTGTGTAAAAAGGCAAGTGTCCCAATACTTTTGACAATATAGTGTATATATGAGCTGCAATTAATGAGTTGTTTTCAAACGTCTATGCTTCATAGCCTACACCTTACTACTCACTACTTACCTGCACCGTATTCCCCCTACTGCTCTGATCACCCCTAAAATACCCAGTACTGGGTATGGAGGAGCATAAAATTCTGTTCCTTTACTCCCACAATGCAGTGCTGGCAAACATGGCGGGCATTAGTGAGTAGACGGTAAGTACTTGCAAAGGGAGGGGGGGGAGATAAGTCCAGCAAATTTATCACCTGGCCCTCAATGAGAAAAAGCACACATTTTCTTGACTTCTCCTAACCTGTTATATTTTGTGTTACATTATTACCCACACTGGAGTCCTTTATTAAATAAGCCCGCTTTACTGGTGACAGTTTCTGCTATTACTGACAGCAATTCAAGAAATATCTACTTTATAAAAAATACCGATAGTGATTAATTTTTCATAATAATAAATCCAGAGGGATGCTGTGATTTATTCTACACTTGTTTTAAAGTTCAGTAATTTAGTGATGTGTGAGTTACAATAAAATATTCATACAAAGGTTTGGGTTAGACTGAGTGCCTGTTATTCCATTGGGATTTCATTACATACATAACAAATAGAATTTATTTAGAACTGTCTTAAAGCAGAGCTTCGGACAAAATAAGATAAAGATTTATAGTCCATTAAAATATACAACCCAAATTCCAAAAAAGTTGGGAAGCTGTGTAAAATCTATATAAAAACAGAATTCAATGATATGCAAATCTCATAAATCCATATTTAATTCTTAATGGAAAATAGAAAACATATCAAATGTTTAAACTGAGAAAATGTATCATTTTAAGAAAAAAATAACGCATCTCAAAAAAGTTGGGACAAGGCAGTATTTACTGCAGTGTAGCCACCCCTCTTCTTTTTGAGAGAGGAATGTTATCCCATTCTTGCCTGATATAGGATGCCAACTGCTCAACAGTCCTGGGTCTTATTTGTTGTATTTTTTGTTTCAAAATGCATCAAATATTTGCAGTTGGTGAAAGGTCTGCACTGCAGGCAGGCCAGTTAGGCACCTAGACTCTTCTACTATGAAGCCATGCTTTTGTCATAGATGCAGTATTTGGTTTAGCATTGTCCTGCTAAAATATGCAAGGCCTTCCCTGAAAGGCCTTCCTTTTTTTGCTAAAACTGAAAAGATCCTCTTGAATGATTGGTTCACTTTAAAGCAAACCCTCACTTAAAAATTAAAATGTACCGTTCCATATCTTATCCCCCACCCCTTTCCTTGCCACTAACAAACTTGTAAAGTTTTTTTCCATTTTCAGAATGCAGGTACCTTTTTTGTGACAGTTACTCAGATTCCCCCTCCCACTTCCCACCCACGACCTCCTAGGATGACGTCACACATCCCACACACATTCCTGGAGGCTGCAGGACCATTCTTTCTGCATTCCATGATCTCACCCATGCACATTGGGGAGCCAGGTGTGAATCCTCAGGAATTCACAGCCGGCTCTCAAATCTAAGATGGTGGCACCAAGAGTCCACAGCCCTAAGAAGAATCAGCTGCGGGGGCATGGCCGACTGCTGGTATGTGAGCAGCGTTTCCATGGAGCTCAGTCCTGCCTGACTGAATCCTTCTCTGATCCTGCCAACCCCATCTCTCATAACCGGCTACCAACACTTTCTTCATCCCCCGCAACCTCTCGGGCAGAATTGGGGATGTTGAAGATAGGTCACACTGGTGCGGCCGCACCAGGTTTCATACCTCCTATCTCCTCCGGCACAGGGGACCAAGATGGCGCCGAACCGCCTCGTGGTGTGAAGACTGCCAGACTCTCTTCCTCTAAGGACACAAGAACCAGTTTATCGCTGGGTGAGTCCTTGAATATTACACCTCCAGAGCTGGCTGAGTTACAATTAAACTCACTGCAGAAGATAACACTATAGCACCTACAGAAGCCCCCTCAGAGCCATCCTTTTCACAAATTATGGAAACCATTCAGCATTGCCAGGCCTCCTTGACTACACATGTCGATTCGGTCCGGAAGGACTTATTGTTTTTGAAACAAGATGTTCACAATCTCAGGCATAGAGTTAATAATGTTGAACAGTGCATAAGTGATTTGGAAGATGACACTAGGCCATTACAGGCCTTCATGGCAGCCATGCAAAAAAGTAATGATGCTACTATTGATAAAATGACTGATTTGGAAGACCGTCTGAGACTTAACAACCTTTGTTTTCTGGGGTTTCCAGAGGGTACAGAGGGCAAAAATCCTGAATCATTCATGTAACAATGGCTAACAACTACATTTGGGGCATCCATATTCTCTCCATTGTTCGCCATAGAGAGGGCTCATAGAGTACCATTGCGCCCATTGCCATCGGGTGCATCGCCTCATCCTATGCTTATTAAATTGTTACATTTCATATTAAATTGTTACATTTCCGCGATAAAGAAGCAAGCCTGAGAGCTACCAGAGAAAAGAACCGTGTCTCCTTTAATGGTAACAATATCACCATATTTCCAGATTTTTCTGCGGCTACGCAGAGGTAAAGAGCAACTTTCTTATCCATCAAGAGGAGATTACGTGACCTAGAACTACCCTACAGTATACTATATCCTGCACGGCTCCATGTGATATATCAAGGCAAGGCCCATTTCTTTACAGATCCAAAAGATGCGGGTCACTGCGCTCAAGAAAGGGCTCGTAATGACCACTGATCTCCACCCCGCTGAATATGGCTTCTTGCTGTGAAGTTTTGTGAGTATGGTATTACTGGAGGAGCATGATATGAATTCTTATTGGGCATTTAATAAGGACACTGCCTACCATTGACTTGGGACGCTTTCAAGGCTACCATGCGCGGCTAGTTTGCTGCGGCTATTGGACAGGCCCGCAGGGCGTCCCGATCCAAACTTGTGGAGGCAGAACAAGAACTGCATAATGCAGATGCTCATCATTCTACCAATCCTTCTCCTGACACTTATGCTACCCGGCGACACAAAGCAAGAATACTTGATTTAACCCTTCTAGAACTTACCCAGAAAAACTGCTTTATAAAAATCAACGTATCTTTGAATTTGGTGACAAGAACAGTTGCCTACTAGCATACCTAGCTAAGCCTGATTTTCAATCTTGTACTATTCCTAGAATTAAAAATGCTGGAGGGATAGTGGTAGAACAAACTATAGACATTGTGGAGGCTTTTGTCCAGTTTTATTCTACCCTATATACTACTAGAGCCCACTATACCATAGTAGAATTGGATGATTTCTTGTCTGATATCCAACTGCCTAAATTATCGAATGACCAAGCTTCACTATTAAATCTCTGAAGTCTGAAGAAATTGGGGAAGCCATACAATCTTTTGCACATAATAAAACACCTGGTCTGCACGGGTTTCCCATAGAGTGGTATACACACTATAGAGAAATCCTAATTCCACATTTACTTCAAGTTTATAATTTTGCATTGGGATTGGGTAATTTGCCGCCCTCTATGTCTGAGGCAATGATAGTACCCAAAACCCCATAAGTACCACCAGTACTGTGAATCGTTTCGGCCCATCTCCCTTTATTAATTCAGATGTCAACATCCTAGCTAAAGTTCTGGCCCGCAGACTGAATGATATCATCCCTACCATTTTTAGCTCGGATCAAACTAGTTTTATCCCTGGCCGCTTCACTTCCATCAATTTACGTAGACTTTTTACTAATATGCAAGCCCTTCATGATAACACCAGATCCAAGACTGTTCTGGCTCTGAATACTCATAAAGCTTTTGATTCAGTTGAATGGGCGTATCTACGAGAAGTAATGGTGAAGTTTGGTTTTTGCAATATCTTCCTTAAATGGATTCATTTATTATATAACAAACCTAGGGCCAGGATCAGGATAAATAATCATGTTTCTGAGTCTTTTCCCATATCAAGGGGTACCAGGCAGGGATGTCCCATGTCTCCGCTGCTATTTGCACTGGCGATAGGACCCCTGGCTGAGTTGATAAGATCAAGCTCCTCTGTTACACGCCTACTAATTGCAAATATGGAAGAAAAGGTATCCCTTTATGCGAATGCTATGCTTATCTATCTTGCTGACCCTCAATCCTCCCTCAGTGGTTTGCTGACTATTATCCAGGGTTTTGGTCACTACTCAGGATTTCGAGGAAATTGGGAAAAATCAATCCTATTCCAAATAGATCAGGAGGTTTCGATTTCTCTCCCACCACTATGCCCATTAAAGGTTGTTACATCTTTTCGATATTTGGGGGTAATGGTCCAGCAACCTATTTAACTATGTCTTAAAAACAATTTAGATCCGCTAGTTAACAGACTCAGAAATACTTTAAAAATGTGGTCCATTTTACCTCTCACACTACTGGGCAACATAAATATCTTTAAAATGATATTTCTGCCACGCTTCCTACATGTAATGAGTAACTCTCCGATATATATCCCTAAACGTAGATTTCTGGAAATTGACTCTATCCTTACATCTTTTATTTGGGGAGATAAAGCTGTCAGAATTGCTAGAGATACATTACAACTACCGATTGCAGAAGAGGGGCTGGCACTCCCTAACCTGCAACTTATTATATAGCCTCACAGTTGGCTCACGCCCATTGGTGGTTTCTTTCAGAAGCTAACAATGCTGCCACAGCCTTAGAAGCTGCTATTCTTACCTCATACAAATCCCTCCAGAACCTGATCCATCGCCAATCTACAAGGGGTAGGGATGGATGAACATGCCAATCAGAAAAGTAAATCAGTACTCATATTGTCAGTCAGATCATAGACTCCTAAACCTCTGAAGCCATATGAATGGTATCGCAGCCAGGGAACTAATATTTTTAAAAAGAGAGCTCAGCAACGGCAGCATCCATGCTTCCTCAGTACAGATTTCTTTTTAGGGGAATTTCAGGAACAGAATTTAAAGCCAGCATTGGCAGTCACGCAGTTACTCTCAGCTTCGCACGATGCTGCTCCAGGCAGCCTCTAGGCAGTTACTCCACTTTGAAGTGCCTCTACTATTTAGAGGCATAGTAGGAGGTCATGAAAAGTATGGTTTGCTTTTTTCACATCCAACCATAGCATTATAGCTACTTTATGGCTAGTTTATGGAATTTAAAGTAGCGACAGGTTGGATCCTTTGTTAGGTTTTATTGCAGACTGTCGGGTGAGGTTTGTCTTTGCTTAACAACTGACAAATTTAGGATTTTTCCTGCCTTTCTGTTATTAGCAGGACAGAAAGTGAATGTAAATGTCTTCCCTCTCAGCCTGGGAGAACAGGTTTCCCAACCTTTAGAAGCTGTGCTGCTTACATAAGGGTGTATTTACGATATTTAGGAGATCAGTCCAGCTGATCAGTTTTATCTGATTAACAATGACTCTTTTATTGATTCTTATGTTGCTGTGTGCACATCTTGCACATGAGTTCTATATATGCTTTCCATGCATTTTTTCTTTTATAAATGAATGATAGGTAAATTCCCTTTTTTTGAGCTGGATTTCTATGTGGATGTCTTTTGGCTGACATGTTGGAGGAACCTTTCCTCCTTTTGTACAATTTTCCAAATGTCTAATGGGATGAAAGACAATGAAGCGTGCTATGACTTACTTTTAATGTAAGGAATCATACATTTTGGGTGATTTCCTAACTGCTCATTGGTAGTGTAAAGGGATGAGAGGAAAAGAAGGGTGGTATACCAGGAAATATTCGGCAAAATTTCACGTCAACAAAACAGGAGATGTGGGGATAATGGAATTAAGGCAGACTTTGGCTCCCCATACCTGTTGTATTCCTGCCTCTCTTAATCTTTACAAGCAACACTTTATTTTTGTATTTCTGGTCCAACTCCTTAACTAACAATCCCCCCACCTCCCTTCGTCTGTGTCAGCCTGCCCCTCTAGCCTCCTAGAATATCTATCTCCGATAACCCAGGAGGCATCAGCTAAGGCATACAGTGCTGGAGGAAGAAGGACCCAACAGCACTTCATCAGGTGGTTGGCTCCAGGATTCCACATGAGACAACCAGCACCTGATGGCATCAGAGGGACCAGATGTGTAGCAGCAGAGCACTGGATTGCCTGGATGTGCTAGGAGTGTGAGTATTTTTTTATGGATAACCCAGCATAGAAAAGAAGATGGAAAAATAAAATTAAAGCAGGGGAGTAAAGTTCCTCTGTAAACATTTTTTTTTTTTTTTTTTTATTAAATAATGGACTTTAATTGTGTCAGTGAAGGTCCTTTGGGCTATCTTGGGCCTGTTCTTGTGCCAAAAAACATCTCCTCATTAGGAGAACATGATATGAACATAATATGAACATGGTGTAACAATTGCCTGTTTGATGTCTGCATGTGTTGATTGCCCATTTGTTGCCTGTGTATTGTCTCAATTTCTTGTTTGTTGCCCGTGTATGGTCACAATTTCCTGTTTGTTGCCCATGTATTGTCAGTACCAACATTTTTAGCTACAGTATGTTTTATCAACTCAGTGCTGTTTGAATAGAAGACCACACTAATATAATTTAATGTCTGCAGATCAGTCATTATCAAACTAAGAAGCTACCCCTATGTTTCTCCCTATTTGCTATGGCGAGTCATTCACTAATTGGATAGGGGGGCTTGGGGTGGCTTGGAAGGCATCACAGGACTTGCACAGTAACAAAGAAAGGTTTTCTTTAAGGATAGATTAATATTTGCATGCACATTTCACCTCAGCAAGCTGCCTGGCAAAATTTGAGGAACATTTTGTTGAACTTTTAGGCAAATTTCTTAACTACATAGTGATCAGTTTTGCCATCATCACTGCACTCATGACTGGTGGAGTGCTTTGCACTTGTAGTTGGAATTATTTGAAAGCAAAATTTGGACTGTGTAATCTTTTTTGTTGACTTCTATATTTTATTCTATTGTGCTTGTTAAAAGGACTAACTAGTTATAACTTTAACAATTTTCAACTGACGTTTTATAGTATTTTTCTTTTACAAATAATAGTCTTCCACTGGTGTACTCAGAACACAGGAGCATTTCATAGAGCGTCATGGGAATCCATAAAATGAAACCTATAAAAATAAACCTATAAAACTCCACAGTTTGTACCATTTTTATCTTAGTTGTCTTTCCATTAGTGCATTCACCTCTTTTGCTTTACCTTTCTTTTTTCTTTTTTGTGTCATCAAACCTTGCCTTGTTGATCATTTTTTTAGGTCACTTCACATTGTGATGCTGAATAATGCATGCTCTATGAAGATTACTTTCCTTATATTCCAGTTTCAAGTCCAAAGGAAAAAAAAAAGAAGTAACCTATATTTCAGGTATCAGGACTGTAGGCAGATGGCACACAGGGGAAATGAGCTTAAGAGATCATAGTTATGTTATTTTATGATGCAGAGACAGGATTAGCCTACTGGCCGCTGGAGGGAGGGAGAGGGGGACTCAGCACTTCCTAAAGTCATGCTAAGATGATATTAAAGAGTGTACAAGTGCAAGATCCATTACCCAAAGAGATAGGCATGTGTCTTTTTTCCCAGCTTAATGTATAATGTTGGGCTTTACCTAACTCATCTTGAAAATGCTCCCCCCTCCTAACACCTATGCTGACTAACCTGTGTAAGGAAGATGAATATACTTCTATACTATATATATATATATATATATATATATATATATATATATATATATATAACTGGTTTGGTCACATGATCCGGCTCCCCTGTGTCAGGCAGCGGTGTCTGCAGGGGAGAGGAGGGAGCCCTGACAACAGATGGGCTATGGTGAAGTCACCATTCAGACAAGGCCAGCTGTTGTTAAGCATTCTCTCCTCTCCCCTGTAGCTGCTGCTGTCTGATACAGAAGATCACATGACTGGACCAGAGTGGCCTGGAAATAGGAAAGTATTAGAATTTAGCTGGAATTCTACTTTAAAGTACGGATAATACCATACCCTAGACTAATGTACTGTGTAAAATGGACCTGTTACCTATACACATCAGCTTGTCTAGGGCGATATGGAGACTGCCATCACATGATCCTCAGTGGCTCTTCCAAGAGTAGAGATTGGTGATCCACCATTGGAGTCCTGGTCCACAAACTAGCCATATTGCTGTCCCTTGTGACATGATCCTTTACTCAAAGTCTTCATGATGCTGTGGGTCATTATGTCAGCCAATGGAAAGTGTCTATGTTAGCAGGGAGTGAAGTGGGCATATGAGAAGGACCTTTCCAATGCAGAAGAAAAGATTACTTTTTTTTTTAAATTCACAACTTGTCTGGAGTAAGCCAGGGCATAGCAACAAAAACAACCCCCGCCACCTCTCTGTTTATACCATTTTTGTCCCTGCCAGTCTATTTACCTGCCAGACCACCTGTATATTTGGGTATGAAGGAGACGAGGCAAGGCTGAGTTAGAGCCCAAGCTCTCCTAGGGCTCAGGGAGAAAAAAAAAAAACAGTTAATCTGTATGGTGAAGGTTAACATCTCTACTTCAAAATGCCTGAAGGCAAACACCTGAAGCTCAAAAATGTTTTGGAGCTAATTTTGTAGCTCAATTCGGGCAGATTGGTGTGTTTTTGAAGCAGCTGAAAGCAGGAACACATAGCAGCAAATACTGTAACAGATGATAGTTTTCTCTATTGCCTTATACAAAAACACCAAAGCTCCAAAATGCTTGGAAAACGCTGTACAAAAACGTGCATACAAACAAGAAACAAAACGCCCAAACCAATTTGCAAAAAAGAAGATGCTCAGGTGTGAATACAGACTTACATAATGGCAGAGAGTGAGAATGCTTAGCCCTGTGTAAGGTCAGACAAAATTGTTCAGGAGCCTATACAGAACTTTTTGACTTCACTTAAAGTGGAGCTCCACACACCCCTTCCCCCAAATATGCCATATTTGGCATGTCATTTTTGGGGGGGACAGGTACCTAGTTTTGACAGGTACCTGCTCTCACTTCCGCTCGAGCCGCCTAGTTCTCCTCTCCCCCTCCCTCCTTGTAATCTTCTGGGACACGTCACAGGTCCCAGAAGATTGCCAGACAAATGAGCAGTCCGCACCCGGCTGTGAAGCCACAAGCTGTCACAGCCAGGTGGCCACACTTGCAATGCCAGCGCCGCGTAGAGAGAGAGGCGAGGCTTTAGGCGGCCGCATCGCTGGATCGTGGGACAGGTGAGGGTGTGTTTATTAAAAGTCAGCAGCTACACTTTTTGTAGCTGCTGACTTTTAATAAACACAAAAACAAGTGTAACTCCGCTTTAAGAGATGAAAAAGCAAATGTAAGTTAAAGGGGGCATTTAGATGAAGCTGTTGTTTTGCCCTACCTACATGAAAGTACCAAAAGCAAAAAAAATATATTATTACAGGTACCACACAGGGATCTCACATATATAAAATGACTTAATTCTTATTAATCCTAATACATATAATGTTGAACAAAACTTTACAAAGTTGCAGGTTGATAGAGAATATTTATAATTTGCACGTAAAGTGTTACTAAACCCAGAAGCCTGCATTCACTATGTCTGGTCTCCCACAGTACACAGAACATGGAAATGCAATTATTTTAGTAAATATAAACTTCTAAATACCTTTTCTCAACAGCAGTATATAGCAATCTTGTTCCTAGTAAAGCTTGTAGAAGGAGTTTTCATATTGCACTGAGCTGTCCTATCAGGATACATGCTCGCTGACCCACTGTTTTGACAGTGCTAATTGGCCCTGTGCTGATCACATGCACTCTCCCAAGAAAGAAAAAAATTCTCTCTAGCAATACACACCAAACTGAGCATGTGCAGCCTGACTTCAAAGGCTCCGTCTTATCAGGAAATGTTCTGGAGTCAGTGGAAGAAGAGGAGGATCTGTGCATACAGGATCAAATTGCCTTTTTTCACATTGTGAAGGATTTACCCCTTAGGTTCTACAGTGAGTATAACAAGCATGGTTTACTGAATATACACACTGATTTTAGTTTTGTAGGTTTAGCAACACTTTAAAATACCATGCCGTATGTTAGCATGCTGTAAATTTTAAAGTAATTACTTTCGCCAAGTATTAGCATGTTGGCATAGCTTTCATGTGTGAGTTAGTGCCCCTCATGGCTGGAGGCCCTACTTCCACACCGGGCCCCACACAGGAAGGCTAATGTAATTTCACTTGACTGACTGCAGAGACATTGGGGGACACTGGGGGAGATTTACTAAAACTGGTGCACACAGAATCCGTGCATAGTAACCAATCAGCTTCTAGGTTTAATTGTCAAAGCCTAATTGAACAAGCTGAAGTTAGAAGCTGATTGGTTATCATGTACAGCTGCACCAGATTCTGTGTGCACCAGTTTTAGTAAAGCTCCCCCCACTGCTTTGAGTGCAGTTTATTTTATGCGTTACACAATACACTTTATTGTTCAACATGTAGGGAAGCTACCGTATACTTTGCAAGGCCTCACGCACCATAGTACAGTCTCAGTCCCTAGAAAGATGCAGCGGGCCCTATTATAGGAATCCTGCCACTCAAAAGGCAAACCATACAAGCACCAATCCACCCCTCCAATGGACCCTCCCTCTCTCAGCCACCACTGCCTCCTCTTCCAAGCTGACTGCTCCTCCTTCTTTTTACATATGATATGCCTAACACCATTGCTTAAGTAAGTGCTTATTTAACCCTTTTATCATTGACACAGTATAACAATACATATTTTTCAATGTCATGGCCAATTGTGAAGTGGCATCCCATCCCAATGCATTTCATAGACTTGGCTTGTTTGTTCAGGATTAATGTGAAAATCGCACGATAAAGAAAACTTTGGAGTACAGTCAAGCAATTCTGGACAGTCTCGATATACCATTGTACAATAAAGATATCAATTACATAATTGATAGTTTTCTGTGCTGTCTGTACATATATTACAACCGGAACCACATTAAAAAAAAAGTACAGGGACAGAAACAGGGGAAACCAGAGGTGATGTCAACTCAGGAAACCCCTTTAGATGGATCATATAACCCATTTGAAAATGTATACAAATAGAAATCTGTGAGTACATACTCAGGGCACCAGTATGTAAACTCAATTGCCCCTAGTATAATTTAATTATCCCCACATATTCTTCCCTCACCTCAGTGACCACCAATCTGTACCCCAACATCTCTTCACAGTACAGGAAATGTCATGTTCTCTTTAAATTAATGGTACATATTCTGCATTAAAAACACATTGCACGGCTTGTCCTGTCGCATAATCCTTAGCGTCTCCAGAGAAGCTGATCAAGTAAATTAAATAAGAAATTATTTAGCACAAGTGCCAATCGTGACATGATGGTGTTATTATTCATTGAAAATGTTTTCCAGTGACTGCATCTTATAATTAGATTTTTTATGAAAACATCAATATATGTGATTAGATTCGTTTTTTGGTTGTCAAACTTTTCTTTAATGAATTTATTTTTATTATTTGTTTATTTTCTTTTTTTTTTTTAAAGAATTCATGCTTGTGCAAGGGAATACACATTTTTTTTTAACTGTAATTCATACAGATAAAGTTATATTAAACCCTCAGTTTGTTAAGTACTTTCATCAGCTTATTTAATGACTATGCAGTGTAAGGGGTTAGCTCGGTAGTGGGTGTGGATGACCCCTTGGGGGGGGGGTCCGTTACACAGAGAGACAGCCGAGGAGTGGTTGAAAACAACGGTCTATGGTTTATTCTTCCAATTTGCTGGAAACAAGTGCAAGCATCCAAACAGCATAAATCAAACAGACATAAAATAAACCCTGGCCACTTGGGACGTCTACCTTTACAACACAGGAACCTACCTATGATGTCTGTCCCAACCTACTGCTGGGCAGACACTGCTGGTCATACAGTAGAAAACCAATAGTCTATTTGTTTTCTTTTTCACACAGAAAAAGTCAAGACCCCCTCACCTTCAGAAGTCTCTCAGCTCACTGCTCTCCTTAACGCACACAGCCTCAGGATGCAGTAATCAGTAGTCATCCTCTGGATAACTTATAGAGGCCTTAATTGCCTCATTCTGAATAGCTGAAGCTTTCCAACGTTCTTAAACCTTTCTGGCTATCTCTGCAGCCGACACCTGATAGTAATTGGTGAATTGTCTAAACAAGGCAGAAATGTATCTCCCATCTGTGACAACACCCACAGATTTACCTGACTTCCTGTCACAGCAGCTATGCAGCTGTATGAATGCAGCTTCTTAAACTTTTAATCCTATGTTCCAGTTTAAGCTGGTGCCATGACCACTGCCCCAAGTTTCCTTTTTCAGGGTGGCTCCTCTCTCTTTCAGACTCCTATGGAGGCACCCTTGCGTGGAGGGGCTAGAGTTGCATCTCCCTATATTCTTAAACACACAGGCCCATGGCTTAGAAATGCAAGGCACACCCCTGCCCCCCCCCAACCCCTTTTCCAAGCTGACATACTGGCTTGGAGACTGCACTGTCCATTGTTAACTATGAAGACTAGAAGTACAGGGAAGCAGCAACTAGCAACATTGGAAGTTATAAACTGAAATTGCTGGGGTAAGATATTGAAATAGTTTACTGGGGAATGTTTATTTTAACGGAAGTGAAGTCGGAGGTGCCCCTGCGTTCCAGCTACCAGGAAGAGCCGACATCCATCGGCTGTTACCGAGTGCCTGAGACCTCCGGAGCCATCCTGAATCACTACCTCAACAGGCGGACCATTGACATTGTTATATGATGTTCCCTTTACATACTCGTTTGTGAGTATATTGGTGTTTGATTATCATTTTATATTAAAACCTTCTTACTGCACTTAGAGTGACGCCTCTCTTCCTTTACAGTTTCCCTCAAGTTCTCTTCTTACTTGCCTCAGAGCAGCCTTCATTGCTAAGGAGGAGTGTACACATATGGACTTGTGTATGGACTATTTTTACATATTTATTTACATATTTATTCAATAACCATATCTTGGATTTAACCCCTCAGGGTGGAAACTGTTGGCCCCCTTCTTGTTTTCTTGCGCCAGTATATATACATGTTGCGGTCAAGTTCTATACTTCTTTAAGGCAGTAGTTCATTCCTGTTGATATACTACATTGTTGAGCTTTTGCAAATTGGTTTGTGGCTGTAAAAGGTTTACTGGTTGCCTCCTATGCTCCTTTGTGAGCTATCTGTGCCTTGTATGGTACCATACACATAGCTGTATCTGCCAAAATGACACTTGTGTCAGTGGGCAGTAAGATTGGAGGGAGCATCACGAAGCATCAAGATATATAACTTCTCATAAGTTTTTATTTACCCTGGTGCCATCTTCTGGTCACCTCTGGACATTTGTGGCTAATCATTAAAAGAATAATAAAGACAATGAGGTGCAGAGAATAGTGAGAGGAGTCAAAAGACGTTTTATTGCTCAGGAAACGCAAAACTATTTCTCCTTTTTTGGGATCATGCACACATGTGGTTTTGCCTAAGGGCTCATTCACACTTGCATTCTGGGATGACTATGGGATGATTTTAACAGGGTTTCCATTGATAAGCTGTAGATGAGAAGCCCCATGCAAAGCTATGAAAGGCTGACAGTGCCTACAAATTTACACCTGTTTGCATGTAATCTATGTTACTTATCAATGGGAAACCTGAGCCTGGAATGATGCACACAACTGCCTTAATTAAAATTAAAGTGATTGTAGATGTTTTTTTTTTGTTTTTTTAAATAACAAACATGCCTATACTTACCTGCTCTGTGCAATGGTCTTGCACAGAGCAGCTCTGATTCTGTTCTTCTGGGGTCTCCTGCTGGCACTCCAGGCCCTTCCTCTTCATTGGGTGCCCCCATGGAAAGCCACTTTCTCCCAAGCTCCCTGCTCCCTTGTGACAGCTTTTTATTGACAGCAGCGGGTGCCAATGGCTATCAATCTGTCCAATGGGAGAGCTACAGCTGGATCGGATCAAGCTCAGGTAAAAGTGGGGGGGTTTGGGGGGGGGGGGAGTTGCAGCACAGAAGGCTTTTTACCTTAATGCATATGATGCATTAAGTTGAAAAACCTTAAGGCTTTACAACCACTTTAACACACACATCAGAAGCCCCCCTTTTTATCAGTGGTTCTCTCTTCTCCTCAGAGGTTCCCCCATCTCATCAGAGCCCACCTTTCACATCAGAGTCTCCCCATTACGTCAGTCACCTCTTCACATCACAGTTACTCCTATACATCAAAAGCCCCTCTATACATGTCAGCCTTCCATCACATCAGAGTCTTTTCTAAGCATCAGAGGTTCAAACCCCATCACATCAGAAGTTTCCCATCATGTCAGAGTTACCCATTCACATCAGAGTCACCCCAATACATCAGAGGTCCCTCTATACATTAGAGCCCCCATCACATCAGAGTTGCCCCTATGCACCAGAGGCCCCCAATATACGAGTCCAGAGACCGCTCTAGGCTTTGGGAGCCCTTAGGCAAAATTTAGACATGAGGCCCCACTGAAGCCCTTTGCCCGTGTTAAGGAAGAATCCCATGGTGAAGCGTCTTATTACCCCTGCTGCTTGTTTGGGTGGGATGTGTACTGTACCAATCAAATAGAATGAATAGGAGAGGAGGGTCATGAGGGATTGTGGCAGTACACATCCCATCCACACAAGCAGCAGCAGTAACAAGATACCTCTGGGTTCTTCCTTAGCCCCTGAAAAAAGGGGGATGGGGATGAGACTGGGAGCCATGGGTTAGTGTAAAGGAGGAGGGGAATAAAAAGGGGGGAGTGGGTAGGAGATGAGGGATGGGTAGAGGAGAACTTGAGTGAAACTGGGGGATCCTGGTTTGTATAGGGTTAAACAAAAGAGGGGGGGGAGAAGGCAAATAGATGGGTGTCAAGGGGACTGGAGGGAGATGGGGAATATTGTTGTAGCGGAGTAGCAGTATGATCCACGATATCTCCACTAGTAGTCAGGCACAGCATACAATAATCCTGGTAGCGTATAATATTAACAACCCTATAATAACCAGCAGACACATGGCTTGAAGGTCAACACTAAACTGCCTTGTTTATTGAAAAACACAGGGATTTACACTCAGCCAAAACCCCTCCCTCTTCGAGACATTCCACACACAAAACTGAACATCCCATAATACCTTACTCTGCCAGACAAACAATAGGACAATATCCAGTGGCTGTGTTTGCCACATGGGGTCTCCACAGAGGGGCAGCAGGGGTTTCCAATACGCATTCATGAGCCAGCAGCAATACAAAATCCTACAGGTACTGCACGGGTTACGTTTAAACATACAATACACACATAATACAGTTGGACAATCATTCCTGACAGAATACTCTGTAAGTGGCGATGCTTGCCACAATGCTCCCCCAGAACCAAGCCGGCATACACAGTCTGATCCTAACGGATCGGCTTGGGCATGTCCAGAGGAACGCTCACAGATCATTTTTCCAGTTCAGTTTGTCGCGATAACCCGTCAGCATGGCCATTCTGTTTTCCGGGGCGGTAGTGACTAGTAAAGTCATAAGGTTGTAACGCCAAACTCCAGTGCAACAACCGGGCTCAATACTGTTCTTAATCGAAACATTGAAGCGTCTGGACCTCAGAAGGCCATAAGGTCTCCGGGATATTGGCCGGGGCTCTGGACTGGCAGGATCGCTGAGGGCAACTGGCCTAGATCGTTCCCCAGTAAGATGTCGGTGGGGAGCTCCCGTATCAGCCCCACATCAATCAGACCTGCCCCGGGACCCCAATTCAAGTGGACCCTCGCAGTGGGTAGTCGGTGTACTGCTCCCCCTGCCATCCGTACCACTGCTGAGCCTCCGGTTCGGGCGGCATCTGGAACCAGGTGTCGCTTGACCAAGGTGAGAGTGGCTCCCGTGTCTCTGAGACCTTGAGCGGGCATTCCATTTAACTGGACCGATTGTAGATGATGCTGTTGGTTCTCCGTGGCGGCTTGCACCGGGTTAGCTTCATGAAGGGTACCCCATTGCTCCTCTGTGTGTTTGAACCTGGGTACGATTGGGGAAACATCTGTGGGATAGTCGGGGACTGTTGTCCGTGCTGAAGGGGGTGACCCTGGTCGGATCCATGCAGCTTGGTTCCTGCTATGGGTACAGTCTCGTCGATAGTGCCCAAACTGCTTGCACCTGTGGCACTGTACCCCACTGCGGGACGGGTATCTGGGTGTCTGGTGTTTGGAGGAGTTTCGCCCCGTCTGTGGTAGTAGTGGTCCTGTGGTGCGAGCCTGCTGCTGGGTAACAACCAAATAAGCTTCGTGGATGGTAGATTGGGGAACAAAAGCTGAAGTCAGCTCCCCCAGGTCGTTGCCCAAAATAACGTCTGCGGGTAAATCCTGCATCATGCCCACCTCCACATTCCCTGACCCAGCTCCCCAATTCAGGTGTACTTTCGCAGTGGGAACTTTGAAAATGGCTCCCCCAGCTACTCGCACAGCTACAGAATCCCCAGTGAGTTGTCTGGATGCAATAAGGTGATTCCGGACCAACGTGATGGTAGCCCCAGAGTCACGTAACCCTTCTAGTTGTCTCCCCTCCAGGTTAACCGCTTGTCGGTGGTTTTGTTGATTGTCCGATGCCGCTTGGATGGGGTTAACCTCGTGTAGGTTGCCCAGGGGTTCCTCCATTTGGATTTCTGTGGAGGGTTGTAATGCAGGGGCTGCTTGGTAACAGTGTACCACGGCTCGAGGTGCTGGTGTGTAGCCCTGATTCGGCCAGGGCTGACGAGGCCGATTCCAGGGACAGTCTTTCTGTATGTGCCCCATTTCGTTGCAGAGATGGCACCGGGTATGGGCTCGTGGTTGGTACCTGGGGTACTGACTGTTACCTCCTCCTGAACGTGGGTGTGCTGGTTCGGTGACTGCTGGTCGGTGATAGGGTTGCTGGGCAACTACCCTAGGCGGTGGTCGTTGTTCCCGTCTAGTGTCTTGGTGCTCATCTGCTAATTTGGCAGCCTCTGGAAGGGTGCAAGGTTTACGGTCCCTTACCCAGAGCTGCATTTCTTGAGGTAGTCTCTGGAAAAACTGCTCCAACAATAATAATTGCAAGACATCCTCTCGTGAAGTGGCTTGTGCTGCATCTAACCATCTGGTGGCCGCCCTGTGCAAACGATGGGCAAACTCAGTGTGGGAATCTTGGTCCTGCTTTTTAAGATCCCGGAATTGGAGTCGGTATGCCTCGGAGGTGATGGCATACCTGGTCAAAATCGCCTGCTTAACTTTCTGGTAGTCCCGGATGTCGGCATTAGGGACTGCCCGATACACATCGGCCGCCCGGCCAGACAATTTCCCGGCCAATATCTGTACCTGATCCTCTGGGTCAATGTTATGTAACTGGCACAGCCTCTCGAAGTCTTGCAAATACCCATCTATTTCTCCCTCCGTGTCCGTGAAGTTTTTAAATGCCTGGTACGGTATTTTGGGTCTACCTTGCGGCATGCTGAGTGGAGTTGGGTGTACTTGGAGAGGTTGTGGTTGGAGCCCCCTTATGGCCATGATGTATTCATGTACGTCCGCTGCGACTCGTTCATGGGTTTCCATTGATGGGGTACTTGGATACAACGCTATCCTGCTGAGAAATTCCAGTTCAAATTCTCGGTCTGTTTCTGGCCTTGCATCCATGGCTGCTCTGTCTTCTTCCATGAGTTCTTCGATCAGTGTCGCCTTGTTTTTGTTGCTGGCTATCTTGCCTCTTGCCTCCAGCAATGCTTTCAATGTCTGCCGCTTTAGCCGTGTATAATCCGTTCCCATTCACCAGCCTTTCGTGTAGTTTTACGTACTGCCGAACTCCGGTTTCATCTGAATGGTTTCTTTTCTCTTTGTTCGCATGAATACTGCCGAACGCTGCTTTGCTGTGTGGATAAAGATCCTGTCGCTTGCCACCAATTGTAGCGGAGTAGCAGTATGATCCACGATATCTCCACTAGTAGTCAGGCACAGCATACAATAATCCTGGTAGCGTATAATATTAACAACCCTATAATAACCAGCAGACACATGGCTTGAAGGTCAACACTAGACTGCCTTGTTTATTGAAAAACACAGGGATTTACACTCAGCCAAAACCCCTCCCTCTTCGAGACATTCCACACACAAAACTGAACATCCCATAATACCTTACTCTGCCAGACAAACAATAGGACAATATCCAGTGGCTGTGTTTGCCACATGGGGTCTCCACAGAGGGGCAGCAGGGGTTTCCAATACGCATTCATGAGCCAGCAGCTAACACAATACAAAATCCTACAGGTACTGCACGGGTTACGTTTACACATACAATACACACATAATACAGTTGGACAATCATTCCTGACAGAATACTCTGTAAGTGGCGATGCTTGCCACAATTGTCTTCTGGTTAGGAATAGCCATAGTATAATTTAAGCAAATGGGCTGGCTGGCTGGCAAGGAGGGGGAGAGAAAAAGAAAGAAAGTAGTGTGGGTGGGGCAAGCTCTGGAGGAGAGGGCAGGAGGAGGAGGATCAGAAGGAACTGTCAGCGCTGGCTCTGCTGAACGGTTGTATCTTGCTGGGATCCGGAGCTGTCAGTGAGCACCCGTCCCCTGGTAAATTTGGTCCTGATCGCAGCCCTCAATCAAAGCGGATTGTACAACTTACAGACCAGCCGGGACTTGGCATTGTGCTGATGGCAAGGAGATCCTTGCTGCCAGGCTCAGAGGCGACTCTTTAACTAGGCCTTAGGCAAATGCCTAATTAAAGAACCGCCTCTGCATGAGTCCTCTCCTATTTGAGTCTCCCGTCACATCACAGGGGTATCCAATCACATCAGTGTTACCCCTTCCCACCAGAGTCACTCCTATACTTCAGAGGCCCCCTATAAATGAGAGTACCCATCACATCTGAGTATCCCCTATGCATCATAGGCCCCCTATACATAAGTCCTCACATTACATCAGAGCCCCCCATCACAGAATGTCCCATTAACACAGCCCCCCCCCCCCATTACAGAGTCTTCCAGTCTCTCAGCCCCCCATCACAGAACCATTCTACTGCACAATCCCCTTATCATAGTCTCCCAATCACACAGTCTCCTTGTTACATCAAAGCCCTACTTTTTGGCTCCAGCCGCGTTGCAGAGGGAGGAGGTCTGGACTGGCCCACCTGGACCATGGTAACCCATGAAGTTGGTCCAGGGCAAACAGGGTCCTGTGCTCGCCTAGACAGCACCCTGGCTGAGAAACACTGGCTTAGGGGGAAGGAATGTCTATGCACAACCTTGTGCATGCTGTAGTAAATATTTGAAAGCACAATGTAGTAAAACCACCAAGAGCTCAGAAAATATTACCTCTACAAAACTGATGAAAATTAACGCACGTAACATTTAAACATAACTAATCGTACATGTTCCCTGTACAATTACCCCAGTAAAATCCAGTGGATTATCAGAGATATATGCTGCGGGTAATAATGAGGGGGGAAGCCGAAGCCGGTGCTCGTGAAACAGTAATTACACTCCTGCACCATGGTAAATGAGTCACTTAATTCCAGAGTGAGGGTGAGGTGGAGACAGCGATTAAACGCTGCGTACAAAACAATCACATTTTTCTCCCTCTGTGATTTTATGCCAACTCAATAATTATACTCCTGTACACAGAAGACAACATGGATGACCCCATTGTTTGAATGTTATGTTTAGTTTTGACAACCTAAGTACAGGTGTATTATAATCTGGAACTACAGTAACAGGGAGTCTTGTCATGTCTACTTGCATCATTTATAATTAAGAACTGCAGAACACTGACTGATACATGAAGATAAAATACGAAAGCAATCGCATGAGCAGAATGACAGAGATGCTGATATGCAGGTTTGCTGCTATCAGTAAAAGGCATCCCATAATGAGACATGTCTGAAGGAGTAGCGTATAAAAGCCTTTCCCATCACTGTTTCCAGCCCGAGTTTGAATTGACAAAGCTCAGAAGAGCATACATTGTTCACTAAAGGTACCAGCGTCCCAACAAGCATGTGAAAAGGAAGGATTGGAGGAGGGGGGGCTGGGGGGACTTTAAGGGTACCGTCACAGACAAATAGTACAGATTGACGACAATTTAAATAAAATGGCTAAGTTTATTAATCTGAACAACAAAGAAAATGAATGATAAAATGATATTGTCCATATGTATGGACAATAGGAAAACATACAAATACACAATGTGGATAAATACACCAATAAATATGGATATAGTATGTGCACCAACTGCAAAAAATATGGCAGATGGATAGTGATGCCCTTGATTGACTACCACAACTAGCCAGACATATGGAGTAGTTGGAGTGCTCAGTTCCCTGACACCTTTTGCGGGTTAGCGCTTCTTCAGGGGCAAAAAAGAAAGCATACAGTTGGTATTACATACATAGGCTGGATATAAAGAAAAAAACATGAGTATAACAAAAATTTTAGCAACATCTCCTTGGGCGTGGGTACTCGCGTACCACGCTGAGGAAGGCGTTCAATCGTGCTAAAATTTAATCTAGGACAGATCTACATCTACGGTTAGATTGATCACACAATACTCGGACAACTCCATGCAACTTCGATCTATCATTGCCAAACATTGGCATCTCTTAGCTGAAGATCCAACACTATCCAATACGTGAGGGACCAACCCGAACTGGTTTTCAGACGCGCCACCTCCCTCTGTGACCGCCTGATGGCCAGTCACTATGGGGATAGAGTCCCTAATTCTTCTCGGCCATTTGGGACATATCAATGTGGACAATGCCCTCGTTGTCCCTGGGTCAAAGAGGGACCTGTTACTATACTACCCAACAATCATACGCATAGACTCCACAAACATGCTACCTGTACCACTCAGGGGGTAATTTAGCTCATGACGTGCCTATGTTCAGCCTTTTATGTAGGCAAAGCCATCCAACAATTGGGTCAACGCATTGGTGGCCATATCTATTATTTAGGGTGTGGTAAGATCCTTACCCCTGTGAATAGGCACATTGGTTTGCACCACCGTTTTGATAATATGGTGGTGTCCTGTGACGGTACCCTTAAAGTCCCCTCAGCCCCCCCCCTCCTCCAAACCTTTCTTTTCACTGTTTCCAGCCCGGTATGAGACAGTGGAAGGGAGATCCTGATTGCTACTGACAACAAGAACAAATTATCACCGGCAGTTCATTGTGATGACTAATCAATGGATACTTCATTTATGGACATGTCGTAGGCCTCATTTACAGCATTTAAGCCTTCACCCATGCAAAAGGCCATGTTTGCCTGTATGGGATGCGCAGGTGTTCCAATTTATGTCAATTGGGAGGAAGTGGCTGTACAAGCACAGCCACTGCTCCAAATTTGACTGTGTGAGTGATATAATTGGGACTGCCTGCAAGCGGATGCACAGAACACTTGTGCATCCTGTACGGGCAAACACAGTTTGATGTGATTTTAATACTCAATAAAGTTACCAAGGAGTGCAGCCATATTCCAGATTTTGCATGTCTCTGAATCTCAGAGACGAGCTGTGACGAACCTTGGGTCCCTGTTTACAACGTGTGAGAGTCGGTCACTCACCTAGAGCGGCATTTCTTTGCATTATATTAGGTTAGTTTCTATATGATTTAGCCCTGCCCTATATAAGCATTTTTTTCTTGTTTTAGTTTTGTAATGTTCGGAGTGCTGGCTGCTTATAGGGATTTGGTGTAGGATAGAGTGTGAATGGGTCACCATACATTATTTTTCACATTTTGACTAATTCTCAGGCTTCAAAAGTTATTATTTGCATTTTTCACATGGAGCCAGTAGGTGGGGCTTCAAGTTCCATTTTCTATGTTCTCTTTACCGCCTGTTGTTTACAGTGCTCAGTAGGTCAAGATTAACACAATGAAAGAGCAGTGACTCCTCTCTTCCCCACTGTACCCTTACCAGAGATCATTTCAGGGTTTCTATGTGGAACAAAGGGGTTGATTTACTAAAGACAAATAAGCTGTGCATTTTGTCAGGGAATTTTCCATTAGCTTACTGAATAGAAGCTCTGCTGACTTCCATCATTCAATCATATTCAAGCAAAATTGCGGTTTTCTTCAATTTTCCTTGCACGGGATTTGGTATTCTTTGCAAAATGAATCTTCACTTATTAGGCTAAGGAGTATTCCCTGCACTCCAGGTAATCCACTAATGAAACACATATATGTGAGCAATGGCAGTCAGTGGACCTTCATTTTCTGTTCAGCAGTTACAGTCTTGTCCTTCTCTGACTAGACCAGCTTTTCTCAACCAGAGGAACCCCTAAAATAATTTTCTGGTCTCACGGAATCCCTGCTAAAATCTATTCTTAGGAGATCATTGGGAAAAATGCTTCATATTGGTGGCTGGTGGGAAGTATACAACTTTGACAAAGTTGGTCAGAATGACAGTCTTTCGGGTAGATAAAAAGATCATTGGTGCCATGCCTCTGGCTCTGCAAGTGGCATTTTCCAGCCCCAGAACTAAGCAGGCACCATCAAAAGGGAGGTCAAGCAGTCACAGCTCCAGGAACTCCTGCACTCCTCTGGAGGAACCCTGGTTTGGGAATGACTGGACTTGACAGTGAAAGGAGTGATAAGCTCATCTCTGTCATTCTGCTCTCTCCTCCTGTCAGCATGTTCCTTTATTAGTACATAAAAGAACAACTGAGTGCTGCATCTCACTCTCTTAGTCTAAGTGCTAGTGTAGAGAGGAATGCAAGCAGTTGGTGCTAAGTCAGATTCTGGTACTTACACTGCTTGTATTTAAAAGAAATATATAATAAAGTGGTTCTAAAAGCAGAAGGTTTCTTTTTAACCTAATGCATTCTATGCATTACAAAAAAAAAAAAAAAAAAACCTTCTATGTGTAGCAGCCCCCTTCAGCTCCTCTATTACGTACCTGACCCCATCTTGATCCGGTGATGTGCACGGGAGCCTCAGCTGCACAGAACTCTCCCTCTTGATATGTTGAGATACAGCAGTGGGTGCCATTGGCTCCGGCTGCTGTCAATCAAAGTCAGTGAGCCAATGAGTAGAGAGAGGGGGTGGGGTTGGGCTGAATAGACACACAGAGCAGTGGCTCGGTTCAGGTGCCCCCATTGCAAGCTGCTTGCTCTGGGGTTACTCGGCAGGAGGGAGGGGCCAGGAGCACTGGCGAGGGACCCGAGAAGAGGAACATCTGGACTGCTCTGTGCAAAACCAACTGCACAGAGCAGGTAAGTATTACATGTTTGTTATTTTTAAACAAAAAACACAAGACTTTTATTTCACTTTAAGGCTTTGGGCACACTACCTTAAAAAGCACTCCTAGCAGCAGCTTTTGAGCATTTTTTTCTGCTTCTAGAAGCAGTGTTACCCTATGTGTCCATGCACACTATTTTAGTCTCAAAGGGTTTTTAAAGCTTCAGGCTGGGTTCACACTAAAGCCCCGTACACACGTACCGATTGTCGGCCGTAAATATTCGGCCGACGACCGATCGGCCGATTGTATACTTGTTAGTATGATGCTTCCGACAGCCGACAGCGCATTTTCGGCCGAACAGAATCTGTCGTGCAGGCAATAAAATTTTTGTTGGTCAACACCAGAACGGCCGATTGTTCGCCAGTCAGTACAGAATTCGGCCGACAGACAGCAGATTTGCAAGACTGGGCATGCTCAGAAAAGAAAAAAGACAAGGAAAGTTAACCATCACATGACATCACTTCTGCAGTCGGCTGTTGTTGGCCGACAAAATTCATGTGCAGTCTTTTGCAGTTTTCAGCCGACAGGACAGCACCAGACAAAAGATGGCCGATCGTTCGGCCGACATTCGGGACGTGTGTACGGGGCTTTAGTTTGGATGTGGCTCACAGCAGGGGTCCGGTGCATCCCTGTTCTTGTTTCAGGGACAATCAGGCCCAAATTTTTGCCTGACTTCGGACCTGAAATGGAGCCAAAGGCGCACAGGACCCCTGTACAATCCTCCCTGCAGCCGCCACAGAGGTTTGTGAACCGGCTTAACTGAGAGCCTGGCACACTGTCCTGTCATGCGACTTTGATGCGGGGAAACCCACATCCAATTCGCACTAGTGTGAACCCAGCCTCAGCTTCTAGGTACAGAAAAAAACTCAAAATGTATTTTATTTTTTATTTTTTTTTTGCGTTTTTCCAACAGTAAAAAAAGATGAAAGCTCCTAACTGATGCTAACTGCTGCTAAAAGCTGGCACAAAAACGCTATTATGAGCGTTTTTCATCCAGCGTTTTTCTGGCATTTTTTCAGCTTATAGTGTGCATTGAGCCTTAATGTCTGCCTGGAATTCAGCTTTAAGGAAGGTCTGCTTTGCTTCTCACTGGTTTCATGGAGTTCATGTTTCAGTTCTCATTTCTGAAACTTTCTAAAAGCTGCCTCTGCAAAGATTTCACATCAAAGTCTAATCATTTCTTCACCATTTACCTGCTGGCTTTCATTTCTCACACCACTGATTTTGTTCACATTTATTATTCATCATTGGTTCTCCTTCCTCCAAAATAGTTGTCTGCTGATGTTCATAATTGTAGCTTACCATTAAATTTTCATAAACACACCAATATTTGAACAGGGATGTTGTTTAGAAAAGTGCAACTGTCTGACTAACCAGCCTGGGGAAAGAATTTCATATTAGAGTTGCTTCTGGCATGCGCTACTAGGGAAGTGCGACCGTACTGTCGTTGTTGCTTACAGCTCATAAAAGCAGATGCTGGTCACTAAACTTCAGAGGTGCAAAGTGGATACATGAATTTGTTCTATTTTCCATGTCCTACTCTTAAAGTAAATTCAAACCCAATCACCCTAATCTTGTGTAATTGTCAACATTGTTAATGTAATTACAAAAGATGTTTCCAATCTCTTTTCAGCTGGAGCATTGAAATCATGCCTGGCGATTCTGCTTGTTCAGACACTTTCTGTTATAGTGTTGTAGCGCTCACTCCCACAGGAACCCGCAGTCTAAGGTCCTTTGGATCCTCTCCCATAGTTGCCAGCCAGACACACAGTCACAGTCACTCATTTGGCTCAATGAGTCCAAGGGTATTCTTTTCTGATGCTTTTTTTGCAGAATTTGAACTTGGATAGAAGTAGAGTAATTGTGGGATACTCCAGTAACTCTAGTAGCAACTTGAGGACACTAATCTTCCTCCTATTATAGTGGGCACAAGCAGTTGGTGGACTGAGCTATACCAGGACACCAGGCACAATGTCCCCTTTTTGAGCAATGTTGACTTTAGCACTCAAGGGATAGCAGCAGCACACAGTTTCATGGATCTCTCACTCCATTCTGTACTTACTAATGTCCTTGGATATGGATCCTTCCAATATCTTCCAGACACCTTTTCCGGTGATGCCAGACCAGATCCCCAGACGAAGGTCTCTCAGTCAGCTCCAGCACTTTTCTGCAAAATAGCCCCTTCCAGCTAGCCCAGCTGGGACCTTAATGAACAGCAGACACATGGCAAGCCTACCGGGAGGACAGAAGTTCTCTAGGCTGGGATCTCCTCCTCTAGGACAAGGACCCCTCTGCTCTATCTAGCTTTATGCTCCTTCCCAGCCACCATCTGGGAACCTCTCTGCAGGGATTGGCCAGGGCTGCATAAATATTCAGCTGCTGATTTCACTTTCCCAGCCTACTATCTTTCAGAAGCTTTCCAGACAGACAGGGTAAAGCAGTCAACCCTGCATCCAGTGAAACACAGAACAGACCAAAACAATCACAACAACTGATTACAGTGAGTCAGTAACTAATTTTAACAAATCTAGCACCTACTGTATGTAGGAGGGTGCTACAGTATGAAAACCTTCTGTTCCTGTCTACCAATTGCACTGCAGTGTTGCCACTCTACAATGCGCTTCTAGTGGAGATTAAAAGTGGTCCTGCCAATGCTCATTGCACAGGTGTAGTCCACCGTTATCAGAAAGCTGATCAGAAGTATTGCCAGTAGCAAATCACATCAAAGTCACCCCTATACATAAAAGGCTTTCTATCAAAGCAGAGTCCCCCTATACATTAGAGTCCCCCCCCCCCATACATAAGAGGCTCCCCATTACATCAGAGTCCCCTCTATACATCAAAAACGCCCCATCATATCAGAGTCCCCCCCTATACATCATAAGTTCCCTATCACATCAGAGTTCCCCTCATACATGATAACCCCCTATCACATCACAATATCTTCATGGCAGTGCCCCCCCCCCCCTATTATATCACAGAGCCCTCACCCCATCCTCTCACCCGTCTCTGATCCAGGGCAAACTGGGTCTAGTGCTTGCGGCACCCCAAGGGATCCCAAATAGCATCCTAGGGTGCCACGGCACCTTGGTTAAGAAACATTGGTCTAGACTAGAGTCTCACCTCCTTGTTATGTGTTTCCCACCAATGTTAGTTAATTCTGAATTTTCCCCTTCAGTTCACTGTAGATTAACCTTTTACAATACATTTTCCAGGAGGTCAGTAATGGCAGCCCCCTTGTTTCCCTTATGAATGGTTTCCATTAATAGATTACACTTACCTGCTGCATGTTCCTGGAACTCTCTTTAGGCAGAGGTTGATGGACGCTGAGGGAAATACAGAGCTCCATCTAGTGGTTAATTTACAAATCTTTATTAATAGATTACACTTACCTGCTGCATGTTCCTGGAACTCTCTTTAGGCAGAGGTTGATGGACGCTGAGGGAAATACAGAGTTCCATCTAGTGGTTAATTTACAAATCTTTATGTTTAATACAAAAATGTTTAAGAGCAAGTGTTTAGATTGTGAAAGTCAATGGAAAAATGAAATATGTGCTTTCTGAAAATGCACTATTCTTACTAACCAATAAGTGTCCACCAACCCTCTCTGAGAAAAACTCTACTAGCTTCCACTTGCCCAACAATTGCAGTTCAAAATATTAACAACATACAAAGCCATCCACAAATTTGATCTGAGCTACATCACCAATCACATCTCATAATGCCAACCAAGCAGTCCTGATTGTACCCCTGTGATCTCCTGCTCTCTAGTTCCCTTGTCGCCTCCAGGACTTCTCCAGAGCCTCTCCTATCCTCTGGAACTCTCTACCCCAATCTGTCCAGCTGTCTCCTTTTCTGTCCACTTTTAGGCGACCCCTGAAAATTTCAGGGAAGCCTATCCCACCTCTACCTAAGAGCTGAGATTTTACTTTATCCATCAACTCCCCACCGTTGTTTCCTTTTGTATCACTTGCCCTTCCCTTTTTAGATTGTGAGCTCCCACAAGCAGGGCCCTCTAAACCCTCTTGTCTTGAACTATCTCCCTTTATATTGTAAAGGGCAATACAAACTGTTGGCACTATGTAAATTCTGTATAATAATAACTCAATATTAAAATGTGTGACCGCGCTGCCTCTAAATCAAGGTAAAAATAATAACTAGAAAGTGACAAAAAAAATGACTAAATAGGTAAGCGAGTACACCCCTCACATTTTTACAAATATTTTATTATATCTTTTCATGTGACAAACATTGAAGAAACACTAAAGAAATTACACTTTGCTACAATGTAAAGTAGTGAGTGTACAGCTTGTATAACAGTGTATAACAGTGTAAATTTGCTGTCCCCTCAAAATAACTCAACACGCCATTATTGTCTAAACAATTCATATTTTGTGTGGCCACCATTATTTTCCAGCACTGCCTTGGGCATAGCTTCACAGGTTGAAATGATCACAGGTTGCCACTGGAGTCCTCTTCCACTCCTCCATGATGACATCACGGAGCTGGTGGATGTTAGAGACCTTGCGCTCCTCCACCTTCCATTTAAAGATGCCCCACAGATGCTCAGTAGGGTTTAAGTCTGGAGACATGCTTGACTTAGCAAGGCAGTGGTCGTCTTGGAGGTTTTACTGTATGCTTATTTTTTACCCAATAAATGTTAGTGCATTTTATGAAGTGGGTTCTGTGCGGTGTGTTGAGCTTAATAACCCAGGTACTGCACTATTGGAGGCTGTCTTTTCTGTTTGTTGCCTATGACCTATGAGTGAGCTTTGAGGAGCCATCTTGGAGAGGGAATTCCATTGTTCTTAAAGGAACCTGAACACCAGAGTTTGGCTCATCAGATTGATCTGTGTTTATGCTTTGTTGACTCTTAGGGGTCTATAATGGAGGTGAGCTTGCACTTCACCTGGTGAAAGGAGCACGAGTGGAAATTTGTCGTTACACTGTGGTGTCATCTCTATGAAGCACCTTATTAAATAGAGACTTTTTTATTGCACAAGCTATAAGAAGCTTTATTTATTGCATTGTCCTTTTTTGCATTATATGTTTGTTTATGGATTTAATTTGCACTGGCACTTTAGATATATTTCATCATAGACTGGCTTATATATATATATATATATATATATATATATATATATATATATATATATATATAGGAAACACTTACCTATTTAGTAATTTTTTTCACTTTCTAGT
This sequence comes from Pelophylax lessonae, assembly GCF_965119305.1. Classification (NCBI taxonomy): domain Eukaryota; kingdom Metazoa; phylum Chordata; class Amphibia; order Anura; family Ranidae; genus Pelophylax; species Pelophylax lessonae. The sequence goes on along the minus strand of NC_138775.1, from coordinate 262,523,566 downwards.
TATTATTTTTACTTTGATTTATAGGCAGCGCGATCACAAATTTTTATATTGATTTATTGTGGATGTGGAAACACATTTGGTAATTGCAGTAGCTGCACCCTGTAATTTCCTAATTTCTACCAGTAGGTGGCAGCTCTCTACTGCCACATTTATACACTTTGTATAATAAGAATAACACTTTCCCTTTTATTGCAGCCCCTAGGTTCACAGTTTACTTTATACTTTTCAATTACTATTTACTACCATTTGCTTTTTCCCAGACTATGCACATAAAGGGAATGTATAGTGGTTTCATATGCATTTTTTGTACTCAATAGTTTTTATTATTTTTTTTAAAAAATAAATACAAAAATACAGAAGATGAACACATCCACACAGTGAAAAGCAATGCACAACAAAAGGTGGTTTCTCATTGACCAAACAATGCTATTAAAAAGCTGACCCGAGATACGCAGCAGATGGGCACATTTTTTTTATATTGTGGATGAAAAAATATGTTTTTCTATCCCACCAGCAGGTGGAGCTCTCGGCCCCTTTTTACATGTTTTCCTCTCTCTCTATTGTTGTAAGAAAAAACTCATACCCTTGAAAACAAATTAAACTGACACGTCATACATTTCTATTAACATGTATCCAAATCCAATATTATGGCCAGGATAAAAGCCAGTCTATGATGAACTTATACAAAAAGCTGCTTTATGCAGGTATCCAGAGACTGTTGATAGCAGTGCACTGTTACATAGTTAGTCTGGTCGAAAAAAACACTAGTTCAACCAATAAAAGGGGAAAAAAAACATACAATTCTATATACACAATCCTTTACCCACAGTTGCCTTCCAGAGGAAGGCAAAAAAACCCAGAAAAGCATGATCCAATTTGCTAAAACAGGGGAAAAAAAATCCTTCCTGATCCCCAGAGAGGCAATCGGATATTTCCTGGAACAACTTTACCTATAAATGTTAGTATCCTGTTATATTATGTACACCGAGGAAAGAATTTAATTTTTTAAATCAATGTGTATAAACAGCATGCATGAAACTAACAGCTAGACAACTACGGGCTGAATAACGTTAAATAAATGCAGATTTGCAGAATATATTGACCTTCCTATAGCCGACACAATTTCCTGTCACATTGGTGCATTTTTAAACACCTCCTCTGCTGCTATATACAGTGGGTACGGAAAGTATTCAGACCCCCTTAAATTTTTCACTCTTTGTTATATTGCAGCCATTTGCTAAAATCATTTAGGTTCATTCTTCTTCCTCATGAATGTACACATAGCACCCCATACTGACAGAAAAACACAGAATTGTTGACATTGTTGCAGATTTATTAAAGAAGAAAAACTGAAATATCACATGGTCCTAAGTATTCAGACCCTTTGCTCAGTATTTAGTAGAAGCCCCCTTTTCATCTAATACAGCCAGGAGTCTTTTTGGCAAAGATGCAACAAGTCTTTCACACCTGGATTTGGGGATCCTCTGCCATTCCTCCTTGCAGATCCTCTCCAGTTCTGTCAGGTTGGATGGTAAACGTTGGTGGACAGCCATTTTTAGGTCTCTCCAGAGATGCTCAATTGGGTTTAAGTCAGGGCTCTGGCTGGGCCATTCAAGAACAGTCACGGAGTTGTTCTGAAGCCACTCCTTCGTTATTTTAGCTGTGTGCTTAGGGTCATTGTCTTGTTGGAAGGTAAACCTTCGGCCCAGTCTGAGGTCCAGAGCACTCTGGAGAAGGTTTTTGTCCAGGATATCCCTGTACTTGGCCGCATTCATCTTTCCCTCGATTGCAACCAGTCGTCCTGTCCCTGCAGCTGAAAAACACCCCCACAGCATGATGCTGCCACCACCATGCTTCACTGTTGGGACTTTATTGGACAGGTGATGAGCAGTGCCTGGTTTTCTCCACACATACCGCTTAGAATTAAGGCCAAAAAGTTCTATTTTGGTCTCATCAGACCAGAGAATCTTATTTCTCACCATCTTGGAGTCCTTCAGGTTTTTTTTTAGCAAACTCCATGCGGGCTTTCATGTGTCTTACACTGAGGAGAGGCTTCCGTCGGGCCACTCTGCCATAAAGCCCCGACTGGTGGAGGGCTGCAGTGATGGTTGACTTTCTACAACTTTCTCCCATCTCCTGACTGCATCTCTGGAGCTCAGCCACAGTGATCTTTGGGTTCTTCTTTACCTCTCTCACCAAGGCTCTTCTCCCCCGATAGCTCAGTTTGGCCGGACGGCCAGCTCTAGGAAGGGTTCTGGTCGTCCCAAACGTCTTCCATTTGAGGATTATGGAGGCCACTGTGCTCTTAGGAACCTTAAGTGCAGCAGAAATCTTTTTGTAACCTTGGCCAGATCTGTGCCTTGCCACAATTCTGTCTCTGAGCTCTTCAGGCAGTTCCTTTGACCTCATGATTCTCATTTGCTCTGACATGCATTGTGATCTGGAAGGTCTTATATAGACAGGTGTGTGGCTTTCCTAATCAAGTCCAATCAGTATAATCAAACACAGCTGGACTCAAATGAAGGTGTAGAACCATCTCAAGGATGATCAGAAGAAATGGAAAGCACCTGAGTTAAATATATGAGTGTCACAGCAAAGGGTCTGAATACTTAGGACCATGTGATATTTCAGTTTTTCTTTTTTAATAAATCTGCAACAATGTCAACAATTTTGTGTTTTTCTGTCAGTATGGGGAGCTGTGTGTACATTCATGAGGAAGAAGAATGAACCTAAATGATTTTAGAAAATGGCTGGAATATAACAAAGAGTGAAAAATTTAAGGGGGTCTGAATACTTTCCGTACCCATTGTATATATTGCCCTTCCATATGCAATTTATCTTTATAACAACCTATTAACCTGACTAGGTTTAGAACACAGTCGTAATAAATCTCTCAACTTAAGGATGAACTACACCACCCCAACCATATTTATTATGTGAATGACCTCTTTTCTGCTGTCTTTGCCTTCCTGTTCCAATGACCCCCATCCACTCAAATCTTATCTTGGCATCACAAGGATGAAGAATTTCTCATTGGAAAAAAGAACTGCAATAAAAACTTGACAGGTCCAACCCTTCCCTAAACTATACAAAGAAGTTTGGGCTAAGGGAAGGGTAACAACTGTCAGGAAGTTGTAGATGGGATTTAATTAATGTTGTATAAAAGTTGAATGACTGTCTTCTTTGATGTTTGTACCAGTAATGCTTTATAATCTTTTGAATGGCAGGTGGCCCGGGATCCGGTAAAGGGATTCAGTGTGAAAAATTAATGCAGAAATACGGCTTCACCTACTTGTCTGTAGGTGATCTGCTGCATAGTGATCTGGCCATGCCTTCGGAAAGAAGTAAACTCATAAAGGATTTAATGGAACATGGGGATCCGGTGCCAATGGTGAGTGTAATTTAAATGTAATTCTTTTTTTAGCCTGCCTCGCCTCCACAATGCACACACATAAAAATGCACTCATTGGGGCCGCCTATGTATGAAAATGTTGCTTGCAATGAACATGTTACATATCTAGGCTCACTCCAGAATGAAGACCATATTTCTAAGATGGTTGACTCTAAACTGATGACCTGAAGGGGTTTTTAAAAAGCATAATCAAATAAATTGAAATTTTAGGGTGCTTAAGTTCGTAGTCATTTTGTGGGCGCATGCACATTTAAAACTTGATGTGTTAGGTATCTACAGCTGCAAGAAAAAGTATGTGAACCCTTTGGAATGATAGGGATTTCTGCACAAATTGGTCATAAAATGTGATCTGATCATCATCTAAGTCACAACAATAGACAATCACAGTCTGCTTAAACTAATAACACACATAAAATGAAATGTTGCCATGTTTTTATTGAACACACCATGTAAACATTCACAGTGCAGGTGGAAAAAGTATGTGAACCCTTGGATTTAATAACTGGTTGAACCTCCTTCGGCAGCAATAACTTCAACCAAACGTTTCCTGTAGTTGCAGATCAGACCTGCACAACGGTCAGGAGTAATTCTTGACCATTCCTCTTTACAGAACTGTTTCAGTTCAGCAATATTCTTGGGATGTCTGGTGTGAATCGCTTTCTTGAGGTCATGCCACAGCATCTCAATCGAGTTGAGGTCCGGACTCTGACTGGGCCACTTCAGAAGGCGTATTTTCTTCTTTTTAAGCCATTCTGTTGTTGATTTACTTCTATGCTTTGGGTCATTGTCCTGTTGCAACACCCATCGTCTGTTGAGCTTCAGCTGGTAGACAGATGGCCTTAAGTTCTAATGCAAAATGTCTTGATAAACTTGGGAATTAATTTTTCCTTCAATGATAGCAATCCGTCCAGGCCCTGATGCAGCAAAGCAGCCCCAAACCATGATGCCCCCACCACCATACTTCACAGTTGGGATGAGGTCTTGATGTTGGTGTGCTGTGCCTCTTTTTCGCCACACATAGTGTTGTGTGTTTCTTCCAAACAACTCAACTTTGGTTTCATCTGTCCACAGAATATTTTGCCAGTACTGCTGTGGAACATCCAGGTGCTCTTGTGCAAACTGTAAACGTGCAGCAATGTTTTGTTTGGACAGCAGTGGGTTCCTTTGTAGTATCCTCCCATAAAATCCATTCTTGTTTAGTGTTTTACGTATTGTAGATTCGCTAACAGGGATGCTAGCATTTGCCAGTGACTTTTGTAAGTCTTTAGCTGACACTCTAGGATTCTTCTTCACCTCATTGAGCCGTCTGCGCTGTGCTCTTGCAGTCATCTTCACAAGACGGCCACTCCTAGGGAGAGTAGCAGCAGTGCTGAACTTTCTCCATTTATAGACAATTTGTCTTACCTTGGACTGATGAACAGCAAGGCTTTTGGAGATCCTTTTATAACCCTTTCCAGCTTTATGCAAGTCACCAATTCTTAATCGTAGGTCTTCTGAGAGCTCTTTTGTGCGAGGCATCATTCACATCAGGCAATGCTTCTTGTGAAAAGCAAACCCAGTTGGTGTGTGTTTTTTATAGGGCAGGGCAGCTGTAACCAACACCTCCAATCTCATCTCATTGATTGGACTCCAGTTGGTTGACATCTGACTCCAATTAGCTCTTGGAGATGTCATTAGTCTAGGGGTTCACATACTTTTTCCACCTGCACTGTGAATGTTTACATGGCGTGTTCAATAAAAACATGGCAACATTTCATTCTTTGTGTGCTATTAGTTTAAGCAGACTGTGATTGTCTATTGTTGTGACTTAGATGATGATCAGATCACATTTTATGACCAATTTGTGCAGAAATCCATATCATTCCAAAGGGTTCACATTACTTTTTCTTGCTGCTGTATTTACTTGGAATAACTTTATCTTATATATTTTAGCAAAAAACATGGCTAATATATTGTGTTTGTGTGTCCATAAATTAACTTTAGTATATTTTATACTGAAATTTTGTGCTTGATAAACCCATGTGCAAATATCGTGTGACATAAAAAACTGAAACTTCCACTACTTTATTCTCCATGGTCTTTCCTTTCAGAAAATATGTAATAAATGGGGGTTTAGGCCTAAAATGTGTGCAAAAACAGCTCTGGCATCGAAAGGGACAAAGAACAATTTCAGGCAATTAGTGAAGTATTCAGTAAACTGCTAATGTGGTCCAGCAAATTCCAGAGCTGTGCAAAGAATTAGGCTGGATACACACTATACAATTATCTTTAGATTTTTTCCTTACAATTTACCAAAACCATATAATATGAGGTCAAATCTAAACACTTTCAATTCGTATACAATCAGGCAGGCCATTGCACTACATAGTTGACGGTAAATCTAAAGGAAATCAACCAACAAAAGTTGTATAGTGTGTATCCAGCCTTAGGAAAGTCATCTCAATTTATGTCAGCCTTCCCCTAGCTTTTTGTGTGCAATTCCTTGCTGTAAAACCTCTATATAAACTATTTGCATCACCAACACATTAAAACTTTTCAAGCAAGATTGAGTCTGATTGGTGACTGTGAGTAGTAAAAGTTGTCACCTTCTGTATTGTTCTCCTTCCAGATTCCTTTTAATTTAATTTCAGTAATTCATGTTTATCAGCGGCTCCATCTGTCAGTTTTACTCCATTGAAAACATTTAAGATGAGAGAAGCTGCGGTGGGTATAAAGGCCGGTGACACGTTGTAGATAAATCCTCCTAACAGGAGAGGAATCTGGGAATAAAATGATTATGACACAATGTACGCTTTGCTGGAGAACGTAAGAGACAGAAAAGAAAAGATGATTATCCATCCTTGGCGTCAGTGCCTTGGTTGTGGCAGACATAAAATACATTAGTGAAATCATTCTTCTAATGAAAGGTTATGGAGATAAAACATGGCTCCCGCAACAAAGGTTCCGTTGATAGGAGTCAACGCTTTCCATGAATTCCTGTCTTGTAGATCCGGGAGGTAGGACTGCATTTAGGCATCTACATGTTCTTGTCAACCAACAAAAGATAGAACGTTAGTTCTGTTATTACATGCAAATAAAAGATTTCTTAAAGTGCATTTGTAATCAATGTAACATTACATGTACAGGCATTAAAGTGACACTAAACAATATCCTTATTCTCCAAAATGAATCCATACACAACCACTAATTAATGACCCTGTAATCTATTTTTCAGAAAATCTCTTTCCTGGTGCCAACATGGCAGTGTACTTGTGGTAGTGTGCTGCTATAGTTTGGCACCAGGAAAGAAAAATTACAGTACGTTTTTGATACAATTTTCCGTTTTCCCGGTGTCAACATGGCAACATGCCACTACACGTATGCTGTCATGGATTGGCACCAGGAAAGGAAAATTACAGTAAGTATTTGATATCATTTTCCATTTTCCTCCCGTGTTTTTCTGCCTCCTTGCAACAACCTCCATGAACTCCCATACCTCTCATTTTTACTCACTTCCAGTTGTTAGGATCAAGCAGTGCACATTAGTTGCGGTCATGTGCACTGCTCTATGCACACTACAAATCCCATAGTTTATACTCCATCAAGCAAGAGAGGGTGGCTGCATTGCTACATACAGTGGGACCGTGGAGAAGAACATAGCCTTCCTCCCAACAGGAAGTTGGAGCACAGCAGCAAAAACATTTTTTGAGATTTGGAGGAGGCTGACAGCAATAGAAGGGACTTTTTGAGTTTACGTGGAAATGAAATCTGCAATAATTCCATCTCCTTCAAGTGTCTGAGGTTCCTAACAGTCGCCAGCATCTTCTACCATCTTCTTCTGGGTGGCCTGTCTTCATTGGGCAGGTGCGGGATGACGTCACTCCTGCGCTTGCCCAGGAGTTCAGTCATCCCGGAACACAGGATCTCTGCCGAAATGTAAGCTGAGCCTCTCATGCACAGCTTAGTGTACATTCTAAAGTAGACTTAGAACAAGCAGGTAGTTTTATTATATTGCAGAGGAGACACAGGATGTTTCTTCTGCAAAAAAGAGCCAGCCAGCTCTTAGTTTTATCAGGGGCTTTAGTTTTGGTTTAGGAATACATTCTAGAATATAATTTCTTTAAATCAGAGTTTAGTGTCCCTGTAAAGCTGCTCAGCTTTCCCTTCATTCTTGCACAGTTGTACAGACTCCTCTCCTGTACTGAAATTCCTTACTCTGATTTCACTGCACACTGTAAACTTCCTGCTGTCTCTTAAGTCTTGTCTGTAAGGCCCCATTTACACTGGGGCGATCCGACTTCCCGGGGCGACCTCACAGGTCGCGGCGTGCTGCTCGCACCGCGACCTCGCAGCGGCCGGCACGGACTTCATAACATTGAAGTCAATGCAGGTCGCTCCAGGTCGCCCCAAAAAAGCTCCGGACCCTTTTTCTAAGTCGGAGCGACTTGTGTCGCTCCTATTAGAACGGGTACACAGCTTCTCTATGACAGGCGACCTACGGTGACCTGTCAGGCGACCAGGTCACCTGACAGGTCGCCCCAGTGTGAACGGGGGCTAAGTGTTTGCTTTCTTTGGCAGAATTGTGTTTGTTTTTGTTGAACTCTATGGGAATATAACAATGTACCTCTGCTCTATGTAGGACATCATTCTGGACATTCTGAAGGATGCAATTAGCTCATCGCTTGGGATCACCAAGGGTTTCCTGCTGGACAACTTCCCCTGTGAAATTAGGCAAGCTGAAGAGTTTGAATGCAAGGTGAGCACCTCTGTTGTGTTTATAAGGAAATTCTCTAAGCACCAGCTAGGTGGAGGGATCTGCAATGCACCTTATGCCTCTTCCTTCAGGTGTGCACTGCAGAAATCCCATGAGCCCTGCTAATACATTGCCGCATTGACATGAAGTCAGTCCTGCATGCACAGAACAGCTGGGTGATTGCGTGATCAGTCATCCAGGGTATAGACAGCTTTCTGGGGTGACAGGTCTCCTATTAAGGAAGCTCCTTCTACATAGTGGTTTTCTATTATGTAATTACAGACTTAAGCCTCATTCACATGGCCGCATAAGGCTGTACATCGCCAATAATTGAGTGTACAGCCCTGGCTAAAAGTTTTGAGAATGGCACAAATATTAATTTTCACAAAGTCTGCTGCCTCAATTTTTATGATGGCAGTTTGCATAAATGAAGATTAATACATGTTATGAAGAGTGATCAGATGAATTGCAATAATTGCAAAGTCCCTCTTTGCCATGAAAATGAACTTAATCCCAAAAAGACACATTTCCACTGCATTTCAGCCCAGCCACAAAAGGACCAGCTGACATCATGTCAGTGATTCCCTCGTTAACACAGGTGTCAGTGTTGAGCACAAAACCGGAAATCACTCTTAACGCTGATTGGTTTAGATAACAGACTGGAAGCTTTAGAAGGAGGGTAGTAATTGTTCTTCCTCTGTTAAAAATGCTTACCTGCAAGGAAACACGTGCAATCATCATTGCTTTGCACAAAAAGGGATGCACAGGCAAGGATATTGCTGCTGCTACTAAGATTGCACCTAAATCAACCATTATCGGATCATCAAGAACTTCAAGGAGAGAGGTTCAAGTGTGGTGAAGAAGGCTTCAAGGCGCCCAAGAAAGTCCAGCAAGCGCCAAGACAGTTGATTCAGCTGCGGGATCGGGGGAACCACTAGTGCAGAACTTGCTCAGAAATGGCAGCAGGCAGGTGTGAGTTCATCTGCATGACCAGTGAGCCGAAGACTTTGGAGGATGGCCAAGTAGCAATAAGGGCAGGAAAAACATCAGGGACAGACCGATATCCTGCAAAAGGTTCAGGGATTGGACTGCTGAGGACTGGGATAAAGTAATTTTCTCTGATGAATCCCCTTTCCGTCTGTTTGGGGCATCCAGAAAAACCCTTGTTCAGAGACGAAAAGGTGAGCGCTACATCAGTTCTATGTCATACCAACAGTAAAGTATCCTGAGACCATTAATGCATGGGGTTAATTCACAGCCAAGGGAGTGGGCTCACTCACAATTTTTCAACACAGCCATGAATAAAGAATAAGAGGGCGAATTGCAAAGGTCTTGAAAAAGAAGGGTTAACACTGCAAATAATGACTCTTTGCATAAACTTTGTGTAATTGTCAATAAAAGCCTTTGACACTCATGAAATGCCTTCAGTATATCAAAGTAACATCTGACAAAAAGATCTAAAAACACTGAAGCAGCAGACTGTGTAAATTAATATTTGTGTCATTCCCAAAACTTTTGGACAGGGCTGTATTTGTGTGGTGTGTGGTAGCACAGGTGAATGTAATAGGCCACAGCTAGCAAACCTGTACAAATCAACGACAGGCAGACTGTTTGCACATAACCATACAATGAGCAGTTACATGCAGTTAGGGATTGCTGCACAGCTCTGGACGCAAACTGTCTGCATCCAAGGCTGGTTATCTGTCCCTTTCCACTTGTAATCGTTTATTTTGCCATTACATGTGCAATTACTCTAGTACAATAATATCATGTTACTTTCTATGGCTAATGTTATACAGTATCTCACAAAAGAGAGTACACCCCTCACATTTATGAAAATATTTTATTATATCTTTTCATATGACAACACTGAAGAAATGACACTTTGCTACAATGTAAAGTAGTGAGTGTACAGCTTGTATAACAGTGTAAATTTGCTGTCCCCTCAAAATAACTCAACACACAGCCATTAATGTCTAAACCGCTGGCAACAAAGGTGAGTACACCCCTAAGTCAAAATGTTCAAATTGGGCCCAAAGTGTCAATATTTTGTGTGGCCACCATTATTTTCCAGCACTGCCTTAACCCTCTTGGGCATGGAGTTCACAAGAGCTTCACAGGTTGCCACTGGAGTCCTCTTCCACTCCTCCATGACGAAATCATGGAGCTGGTGGATGTTAGAGAACTTGCGCTCCTCCACCTCCACCTTTAGGTCTGGAAACATGCTTGGCCAGTCCATCACCTTTACCCTCAGCTTCTTTATCAGGGCAGTGGTTGTCTTGGAGGTGTGTTTGGGGTCGTTATCATGTTGGAATACTGCCCTGTGGACCAGTCTCCAAAGGGAGGGGATCATGCTTTGCTTCAGTATGTCACAGTACATGTTGGCATTCATGGTTACCTTAATAAACTGTAGCTCCCCAGTGCCGGCAGCACTCATGCAGCCCCAGACCATGACACTCCCACCACCATGCTTGACTATGTAGGCAAGACACAATTGTCTTTGCACTCCTCACCTAGTTGCCGCCACACACGCTTGACACCATCTGAACCAAATAAATGTATCTTGTCCTCATCAGACCACAGGACATGGTTCCAGTAATCCATGTCCTTAGTCTGCTTGTCTTCAGCAAACTTGTTTGCGGGCTTTCTTGTGCATCATCTTTAGAAGAGGCTTCCTTCTGGGACGACAGCCATGCAGGCCAATTTGATGCAGTGTGCTGCGTATGGTCTGAGCACTGACAAGCTGACCCCCCCACTCCTTTAACCTCTGCAGCAATGCTGCCAGCACTCATATGTCTTTTTCCCAAAGTATTTTTACTGTAACTGATTATAAAGTGTTCGCTGGAGTTCGGCTTCAGTTTGTCAGTGTATTTAAATCTGCTAGTAACTTTAGCACTCCCCCCTCCCCCTTCCCTTTCTGAAGGTGCCCCTCATCCAGATTGAGGCACTCTAACACAGAAGGTGTTACTGTGTGTGTGGCAGGTTTGGCTGGAGGATGGTGGTGAACGGGGAGCTGCAAAATGCACCTGCGCCTTTGTAGACAAAAATCCTTGCACTAGCCCTGTATCCAGGATACTTGTTTCCTTTGTGTTCCCTGCCCCGCCCCCACTCCCCTGCAGTGCTACCAGCATCCCCTCTCCCCCTGATATCTCATCAAAGCCCCCCAATGGGGCTCCTAAAAAATTGTAAAAAAAATAAAATTGTAAAAAAAATAAAACATTAAAAATGTAAAATAAATATATAAAATAAAATAGAATAGAATGGTAAAAAGCAACAATAAAAAAAATAACAAAAATGTAAAACTTCTGCCATCATGACCACGTCCACTGCCATAGTGACCACGTCCACTGCCCTACTGACCATGTCCACTGCTGTACTGACTATGTCTACTGGCCTACTGACTATGTCTACTGGCCTACTGACCATGTCTACTGCCATACTGACCTTTACAATGCCATACTCACCATGTCTACTGCCCTACTGACCATGTCTACTGCCATACTGACCATGTCCTACATCATACTGACCTTTCCACTGCCATACTGACCATCTTTACTGCCATGCTGACCATGTCCACTGCCCTACTGACCATGTCTACTGCTCTACGGACCACATCCACTGCCATACTGACCATGTCCAATGCTCTACTGACCATGTCCACTGCTCTACTGACCATGTCCACTGCTCTACGGACCACGTCTACTGCTCTACTAACTATGTCCACTGCTCTGCTGATTACGTCCACTGCTCTACTGACTGACACTATGTACAGTCCACACAGACACCACTGGCGGAACTACAAGGGTTGCAAAGATCACACTTGCGACTAGGCCCTGGCCTTCCAACACCATGGCGGGGCCAAGACTGCAGGGAGGAGGTCCGCTGCACAACATGAGAAAGGGATCCACTGCGACATCGTAAAGAGTCCTGGGACCAGTGGGAAGGGCTCTGTGCTTGGAGGGAACGACCGAGGCTGGAGGTTGGGGGGGCCCTTCATGCAGTAGCGGAACTATCAGGGTCGCAGCGGGCGGGCCCCCCCCCACCTGAGGGGGAGCCCGCCAGCCCCCGTTCACTTACCGGGCCGCGGCGTGAGGGGGCCCATCCATCCGCCTGAGTGTTCTGGGCTGGCTAGTGGCTACTACGTACGAGTCCGCCCTCCACGATCGTTGTGCGCAGGGGGGGAGGTGTCTACAACGTCCGCTGGTTGCTAAGAGGTCGAGGAGGCTGGCTGGGCAGTTTTCTGTAAAGCAATCTTCTGCAGCCTGCACTGCCCTCAGCCCTGCCGATCCTCCAATAAACACTCAGGAGGCTGATGCAGTGAGGCAGGGGTGGACACTGAAAGAAAGTCAGCTGACCAGCTGACACCAATAGAGTGCAGGGGGAGGAGGAGTTCTCCCCTCTGCGAAGAAACCACACACTGCCTGCTAGAAGCGTGCATGCCTGGCTGGAGTGGAGTTGCTGAGTGAGGGGGAATCGTCTGACTCTGACCGACTCCACTGCTATGTAAGTAAACTTTCCTTGAAGAATTTTGATCCCAAACTCCACCCTTGCTGGCTTTCTGCCTCTTAATGATCCCATGCCTGGCACAGAACAGATCTCATCCCTATCTACAACAGAGGTGTTGGGGGGGTGTAGGGATGAGATCTGCGGTGGTGGGGGAATGGGATCAGTAAGACAGAGGTGGTGGTGGGGGAGGATGACACCACATCCCACCCCTCCTCCACCCCCCCTCCCCACCATCACCCTCACTGATCCCTCTCCACCATCGCCCCTTCACCACCGCCATTGATCCCACCCCCCTCCCAACCATCACCCCCCCTCCCCACCATCGCCCTCACTGATCCCTCTCCACCATCGCACCTTCACCACCTCCATTGATTCCCACCCCCCCCCCTCCACCCCGCCATTGATCACACCCCCCTCCCCACCACCACGGCCACTGATCCCACCCCCCCTCCCCACCATTGCCGCCACTGATCCCACCCCCCTCCCCACCATTGCCGCCACTGATCCCAGCCCCCTCCCCACCATCATCGGGGGGGGGGGCCTTAATGATTTCTTGCACCGGGGCCCTGAGAAATCTAGTTACGCCTCTGCCTTCATGGTTTCCTGCACCAGGGCCCTGAAGGTTCTAGTTACGCCTATGAATAATGTCATGGGTTACATTGCAAACAGTATCATCATCACAAGGCAGAATACAATAGTTGTTGTGAGCAGTCCCATGCATTATACGTAGCTTCCCCATGCATCATGGGTGAAATACAAAATTCACAAGACCAGTGCAAGTAAAAACGTTAACACAGTAAACACTACAGTGCTCCGGATACAGGCATGATGGGAAGTTAACAGAAACAAGTAGTGGGCTTCCTGGTATGGAAGACAGTAAAGAGGAAGGGGAGACAGGAGCAGGGAAAGGGGAACAATAACATTCAACAACAAAACCTCAGTGGGGTACATGTGAGTCAGTGATCTAGCAATACTCGCTCAGCACTCTGAGAGCAACAAGGGAATCATAAAACAGTAATACATGTGTGTGCATCAGGTATCACACAGTATCAAGAACTCCACTAGTATCTGAAAGCCAGAGGACCTCATCTATGGTAGGGTGTGTTCAAACAAATTTATCAATTTCAAGCGCATAATACATCCAACCAGACCAGATGTCTCTAAACTGTTCCTCTCTATTGCTCTATAGGGCATCAGATCTGTTTCAGAATCTGGGAATAGGACCCTTTGCAGCATTCAAAAGAAAATGTGTCACACTCCACTTATATACATTTAAGGCACCACGGATGACATTTATAGCATGTCTCTTGGATTTTAGTGCTTATATATGAATTATATGATTATATATGAGATCGTTTTATTATATTCTGTATTTGAGGTGATGATAAAGTAATTTCTAATTTTGATTCCCATTCTCTTAGGGAATGTGATTTAAGCCCCCTTAAGATGTACATTTGGGACAGGAGATAGTTGTAGTCACCCCCATTGTTTCATCTAGATTCAAACTCAGTGAGAGAATCAGGTGCTGGAAGTTTTGGGTGTAATTTATATAGGAAATCATGGATTTGTCTATGACGCCAAGCGTCCATGTGGAACCCACTATAATTGGGTCTTAATTGTTCTAGGGGCAATAGACTTCCTGCTGGAGCTAATGTTGAGCAACTGATAATTCAGCTACCTCCCTAGCATTTGAAAAAGGAGATGTCTTTGCTAGGTGGAAACCCGAGGAATCCTCCCAAGGGAGCCAACGGGGAGGTCAGGGGGGCTAGCTCACCATTCCTATTTATCTGGTCCCAGGTTTTCAGAGTGGCTAAAATAAAGGGAGAGGTCCCATCTGAGAGGCCTCTGACCATAGCTAGGATTCAAGGTGCGCCTGTAGGATTACGGTTGGTGATGGTTTTTTCAAGGGTGATCCACAGTACATCTGAAGCGTTATGGTGCCAGTTTAGGATGCAGACTAATGCCATGAATTCATAGTATAAATTAATTTCTGGAAGACCTAGGCCACTATTCTCCTTGCTTTGCTGCAGAATGGATAAGACAAACTACAGTGTTGATCCTGCCAGATAAAGGTTGTGAACAGTTTATGAATGTGTCGAAAGAAGGTTGGAGGCAGGGAAATGGGTACTGTATAGAAGAGGTACAGAATTCTCTGGAAATTTTTAAGCATATTAATATGGCCTAGCCAGGTAAGGGTGAGCATATACCAAGACTTTAAGTCTCTGTCTATAGTCAGTAGTAATTGCGAATATTGAATATCCTGGGAGATTTGAGCGCCCAGATAGGGCTAAGTGAATGACTGCAGGGAAAATTTAAAATTTGCCTTAAGTTGTGACATCAGTTTCGGTGAAATAGTGTCTGGGAGTATTTCTGATTTGCAAAAATGAATCCGATAATTAGACAATTGTCCATATCTTTGCATCTCAGATATCAGAATCGGTAAAAGGGTGATAGGCTATGTTACATAGAAAAGGATATCATCAGCATATGCCGAAAGTTTATGCTCTTTTAAGTCCACACAGACACCTTGCAAATCTGGCACAAAATCTTCCAGAACCAAGACACATAATAATGGGGACAGTGGATATCCCTGTCTGGTGCCATTACGGATCGGAAAGGATTGGGAAAGGACTCCAAGACCTTCACTCTGGCTTTTGGTTGTTGATAAAGTGCTGAAATCCAGCCCCTATTTTTTCCCCTAGCTCCAATTTGTGCAGGGTCTCCTCCATAAGTTAATCCACCCTGTCAAAAGCCTTTTCAGCATCTGTAGATAAAATAAGACAAGGGGATTGGAAGGGGCCATGTTTAATCCAATGGAGAATATTGAGTGCTCTAATGGTGTTATCGTGGGCCTCTTTTCACATTATAAATCCTTTTCTGATCAGGGTGGATTACTGAAGGGAGGTGATCCTACAATCTAGTTGCCAACAGTTTAGAGAAAACGTTTGTATCTGTATTTAAGAGAGATAGAGGATGGTAGTTTTGGCATACTGTTGAGTCTTTCTCTGGCTTTACAGTGACCACTATGTGGGCTAAAAAAGCCTCTTGAGGATGGGGGCTGTGCACAGAAATTGTATTAAAATAGTTATATAATGTCCCCAGTAAAAGATGAGACAATTTCTTATAAAATGTATTCCTAAAGCTGTTGAAGCCTGTACATTTTACTTTAGGAAGGTCGGAAGCTAGCGATGCCAATTCCAGGGGGGTGAATGGGCGGTCTAATGCTTGAGTTAGCTCCCTAGGTTGATTAGGGTAGACCACCAATTGTAGTAGTTTTGTATGTGTCCCGTCTGTACTGTTCAGCCTGAGGGGAAAGGGCAGGGTGAAGTTTATACAGAGATTGAATTTCAGCATTAACATACCTTTGTATTTGACAGACACTACAGCTAGCACTGTACTACAGAGAAGGACTAATGTTCTTTATCTGCCACTCCCCTTGGCCATTTACAGATCTTTTAGCGTGTTTCCCTTTGTCAGGCAGTTTTTATTCAAGTGATTTCTTGATTCAACAGGTCTGGCAGTAATAAGGCCTGGGTGTGGCAAGTGAAATTTAACTCAGCTTTCCAAAAAAATGTGGTTAATCACAGTTCATTCATGATTTAGCAAGGGGGGCAATTATTTTTCACAGGACTGTATGTCTGTTTTGGGATAGATGGTGGGAATCAAAAGATGTACAGTTGTTAGGGGAACAAAAGTAGAGTGAATATCTTCCATTCGGGATAACTGTTCAATGACAGCTTAGAGGTATCCAAAAGGGGATTTATCCAACTTTGAATAGATTTCCTGTCACCTCCTATTGTCACCTCCTATTGTGTCTAAAGTACAGGAAGTGAATAAAAATCTCTTGCATGGAGCACAGATGGAAAAAAAAGCTGACAACTCCCTGTTAGCCTCCAGATCATCACTCACATTGATTGACCAATATGGAGGTGGAAATGGCAATAGAGGTAGAAAGGCACAGCCCAAAGTACCAGTGACATAGATGAGGTTGGCATTTGCTTAATCAAGTGTCCTGGGTTTTGTGGCTCCCAGGACACCCTGGGTGACATCTGTAGATTTGGGCAGGCTGTTCTGGTTCCTCCTTGTTGTTAACATTTGTCACTAATAGTTTTTTTTTTTTTTTTACCATGTTACAATTATAAGGGCTGTACTGAAAGTAATGCAAAGTGTCCATAACATGTTTATTAGTTTACATAGGTCTTTCAAATTTCACATGTTAGCACAGTAACTCTTCTCCTTTTTCATTGCAGCAAATAATGGATTTCAGGCCAAAGCAACGTGTCATAATTGAGTTCTTGATGAAGGAGTGCAGGCTGTCTAACAACCACAGAAGCCTACAGAATGTTTATGTAGATGACACATTGACAAGAGCAATGTGCACAGATGGATGAAGTTTAAAGAAGGGGAAACCAGCATTAAGATGAAACCATTCAGTCGGACACCCCTCCTTCATCAAGAACGCAACAATGGCACCTTGCTTGGAATCCATTATTTACCGGTAGTGAAAAAGAAGAAGAGTTACTATAGAGTTGCTCTACCAACATGTGGAATTCGAACAGCCCACTTTTGCATTACTTTCGGTACAGCCCTCTTATTTCATTTAGTGTAACAACAAAAAGGCCCTTTAAAGTCAGCTGTTCCCCCTGGTGAGAGGTTCCCTTTAAAATTCAAATTTAAAAGAGTACTTTTCCTGTGCATGAACATAATCCGCAGAGGACGTACAAAGAATAAACAGAGCAGACAGCATTACTGGTGGGTGACGAATCTTCTGTAAAGACTCGGTGACCTTTAATCAAACTCTATTTGTCTTTTGTTGCTTCTCTTGATTTGCTTTGTTCCGACAGGCCATTGTAGTCACGACTTGTACACAATCAGCATAAGCTTCATGTTCCAGTTAGCTTGCCAGCCAAATGAAATGGGAAATGTCTTTCACAGAGGATAGGCGGGTTTTGTTCCACCTACAGTTGATCAAACACCATAATCACTGAGGACTCGGAGATGCGTCTGTCACACACGAGGAGCCTCGGAAAGCCTGCAAAATCTTCGATGGATTATCTTGAATCCTGTTGAGATCCTCTGTGCTGCTGCACTTGGTTGGAGCCAGCCATTGTTTATTCCTTCCTAGAAAACCTTCAGTATTTAAAATACGGCTCCAGCCAAAACATTCAGATTATTTTGGATAGAGCGGGAAGGGTTAAAATCTTTGTCAGGTTTTTTTTTGCCATCTGTGTCCATCTTGGTAGATTTCCACTACCATTCTGTTGTTGCTGCTGAAAAGTAGTCGTACTTCCAATAGCACCTACTAGCATCCATCAAAAAAAATCACAGGACATAGTGGCAGAGCTTTACAAAAGGGCTTCATAAATTTGGTAGGTATGAAGTCACCCAACAGTGTCTAGTGTTTCAGGCGTTGTCTGCAAGGGAAAGAGGTCAGCCACACATTATTCAAAGGAGATGGAGCTTTACAGCCACATGACCACATAGAAAAACATGAAATATAAAGTATTTATGTTGTGATTTATGCTTAAAGTGGAAGTGAACCCTCCTATTTTTTTCAGCCAAGGAAGCTGCCATATTGGCCTCCATTAAATCTTTGACTGCCATGATGTACATGTGGTCATTTATGACACAACTTATTGGACGGTTTGACAGTTTGGTGAAGAGCACAACCAGTGTGACAGTAAGGCCAGTCATACATGGAGCGATTTTCTTTCCTACAATCACAAGTCCTGACGAGCAATTGTCTTCTCCCAGCAAGGGGCAGGGTGTGGGCTGTGGAAGCCAACCCCACCAGGAGAAGACAGTGATTATCACTAGCAGCTATATCACCAGTTAGCAATAATCGCAATCAAATCCGACAGGCTGGTTGAACCCAAGTTGATAGATTGGTTGGTACATTCAGCCTGCCATTTTATTGTTCAAATCTTGTCCGGTTCCTGCTGAACCGGCCAAAATTCGAACTGTGTATGGCCAACCTTACATTCCCGCCACGTGCCGGGAATGTAACTGTTTTTCTGAAACTGTTAAATCATTGGGTTTTCTCCTGCTTTAAATGTGTCCAAGGCAATAGTGGGACAGTGGCGAAGCAATATTTAAAAGGTGGGGTATTGGAAAACATTTTACTTTAAGGATCTCTTCTTGTATCCAGGTTTCCTCTAGCCAGAAAGGTAAACCCTGATGAAAGGGGCAGTTGTATACAAATTTAACAATAAAATGTTTCTGGACTGTTAAAATCTGGTACTCCTTTCGCTTTAACTTTTAGAGCAGCTATTGCATTATTTGTATTGCTTTCAAACAGAGGTATCAAAAATCATGCGCAATATGTATGCACCCTACCTGTACCCAAAAGCATTGATTTGATATTATCTGCCACTAGTAAAGTGTTATACTGTGTTAGCCATGGAAGTAAAAATGAAGGAAATACCTTTCCTATGACTAATAATATAATTTGAAGAGCAAGCTTTCAGAAAAATGTAGTTTCCTTCTTCAGAGGAGACATTGGATGTTCTAGCAGATGGCTGAGCCCACAATGATGAAACCATGGCTTTAGAAGAAAACTGTTTTTGAAAGTTTGCACCTTTTAAAATTTTTGAGCCACACAAAAGATATCCCCTATGTTTGTAATTTCTTATTCACCATGACAGCTGTAATTTGCAGAGAGTAGATTACATGGGATCCAAATCTAAATCTAAACACTGCATTCCAAATAGTGCAGACATGTATGGCCAACCCATTTCAGAAGCAAACCACAAACGTCTGTGTTCATTGACCTTTATGCATGATCCAAGTAAACTGGTTAGGGGGCCCATGAAGTGAAAAAGCCCACGGCCTCTGGTACAATATATCTACCGCTAATTGTCTTGTCATACAGTACAATACTGTGAAAAATGGATAACCATGCATGTTTTTTTAATTTTTTAACTAATACGATAGTCTTTTTATCACCATGTTGGCAGCTTGGAAGACCAGACGTGGTGCTGTACCTGGACTGTTCTGCTGAAACTATGACAACGCGACTTGTTGGCAGGAATAAGGTTGCCCATCGGAGTGACATCAGCACGGAAACCATTCAGAGGAGGCTTCGGATGTTCTACCAGGTGGCTGAGCCCATATTGGCTTACTATGAATCAAAGTCTCTTCTATGTAAGGTAATAAGACTGCTATTTATATTATTGTTTTATGCTTTAACCCAAAGTCAGCAATTATAAAACAGTTTTTGTTTAGTATGTCAACACTGAGATGCTGGGAGCTGAATTTTAATTCGTTTTCTTAGATTACTGCACACATTTTTGCCTTAGTAAAGTGAAACTGCTAATCTAGAAAGATGAGTATCTGATTTGTAGTTATTAGACACGACCAATCCTTTACAATGGCAATTTACTTGATCTGCCCCTGTGATTGGATTTGCTGGGTTCTAATTCACTGATCCCTATATCAGTTCTCCGGGAGAAGGTAGGAACTTACCTGCCACCTACAGAGGAGGTAGTAGGTGGTGCCTAGTTCTCCAATCTATCAATGTACATTCCTTTGGAGAGGAAAGGCTAGCTTTTTTAGGTCACCCTTCTTGAAGTACCTACCTGATGCTGAAGGGCATATGGGTGGATCCCTATCAGTTCTCTGGGAGAAGGTAGGAACGTACCTGCCACCTACAGAGGAGGTAGTAGGTGGTGCCTAGTCCTCTAATCTATTAATGTACATTCCTTTGGAGAGGAAAGGCTAGCTTTTTTAGGTCACCCTTCTTGAAGTACCTACCTGATGCTGAAGGGCATATGGGCGGATCCCTATCAGTTCTCTTGGAGAAGGTAGGAACTTACCTGCCACCTACAGAGGATGTAGTAGTTGGTGCCTAGTCCTCCAATCTATCAATGTACATTCCTTTGGAGAGGAAAGGCTAGCTTTTTTAGGTCACCCTTCTTGAAGCACCTACCTGATGCTGAAGGGCATATGGGCGGATATCAGCAGACAGTGAACATGCACACTTGTGACCCCCCAGTCTTGGACATTCTAGTTTCTGTGCTGGATTTATTTATTTTATTATTTTTGTTTAAAAATAGCAAACAACCAAACCTAAAGTATGGAAAATCTTCATAAATGTCCAATATTAGTAGAATGTCAAACTTTTCTGACCTATGGCAGATATGGATAAATTATTATTATTCAGGATTTCTATAGCGCCAGCAGTTTAAATAACCTATATAAAGGTATGCCAGGCAAGGCGTGATTGGCAGAGTTGTGTAAATCTCAGTACTGGATGAACAGAAATTCAAAACACTTGGCAGCTGAAACAGTTCCCATATACACCGATCAGCCATAACATTAGGATCACTTACAGTTAAAGTGAATTTCACTACTTATCTCATTACAAAGGCATCTGAAAGTCGGTGAGATACAGTATTTCCCAAAAGTAAGTACACCCCTCACATTTTTGTGAATAGTTTATTATATCTTTTCATGTGACAACACTGAGAAATGACACTTTTCTTCAATGTAAAGTAGTGAGTGTACAGCTTGTATAACAGTGTAAATTTGCTGTCCCTTCAAAATAACTCAACACAGCCATGGTCTAAACCACTGGCAACAAAAGAGAGTATACCCCTAAGTGAGCATGTCCAAATTGGCCATTTTTCTTCCCCGTTGTCATGTGACTTGTTAGTGTTAGAAGGTCTCAGGTGTGAATGGGGAGCAGGTGTGTTAAATTTGGTGTTATCGCTCTCACTCTCTCATACTGGTCAGTTGAAGTTTAACATTGCACCTCATGGCAAAGAACTCTTTGAGGATCTGAAAAAAAAGAATTGTTGCTCTACATAAAGATGGCCTAGGCTATAAGAAGATTGCCAAGACCCTGAAACTGAACTGCAGCTTGGTGGCCAAGGCCATACAGCGGTTTAACAGGACAGGTTTCACTCAGAACAGGCCTCTCCTCTCGACCAAAAGAGTTGAGTGCACGTGCTCACCGTCATATCTAGAGGTTGTCTTTGGGAAATATATGTAGGAGTGCTGCCAGCATTGCTGCAGAGGTTGAATGGGTAGGGGGGTCAGCCTGTCACTGCTCAGACCATACGCTAAGCACTGCATCAAATCGGTCTGCATGGCTGTGGTCTCAGAAGGAAGCCTCTTCTAAAGATGATGCACAAGAAAGTCCAAAAAACAGTTTGCTGAAGAAAAGCAGACTAAGGACGTCGATTACTGGAACCATATCCTGTGGTCTGATGAGACCAGGATAAACTTTTTTGGTTCAGATTGTGTCTGTGTATGATGGCAACCAGGTGAGGAGTACAAAGACAAGTGTGTCTTGTCAACAGTCAAGCATTGTGGTGGGAGTGTCATGGTCTGGGGCTGCATGAGTGCTGCTGCCACTGGGGAGCTACAGTTCATTGAGGTAACCATGGTGGCCAACTACTGTGACATACTGAAGCAGAGCATGATCCCCTCCCTTCAGGGACTGAGCCACAGGGCAGTATTCCTACATGATAACAACCCCAAACACACCTCCAAGACGCCCCCTGCTTTGCTAAAGAAGCTAAGGGTAAAGGTGATGGACTGGCTAAGCATGTCTTCAGACCTAAACCCTATTGAGCATCTGTGGGGCATGCTCAAACGAAAGGTGGAGGAGCGCAAGGTCTCTAATATCCACCAGCTCTGTGATGTCGTCATGGAGGAGTGGAAGAGAACCCCAGTGGCAACCTGTGAAGCTCTAGTGAACTCCATGCCCAAGAGGGTTAGGGCAGTGCTGGAAAATAATGGTGGCCACACAAAATATTGACACTTTGGGCCAAAATATTGACACTTTGGGCCAAATTTGGGGTGTACTCATTTTTGTTGCCAGCGGTTTAGACCTTAATGGGTGTGTGTTGAGTTATTTTGAGGGGAAAGCAAATTTACACTGTTATCCAAGCTGTATACTCACTAGTTTACATTGTAGCAAAGTGCAATTTCTTCAGTGTTGTCACATGAAAAGATATAATAAAATATTTACAAAAATGTAAGGGGTGTACTCACTTTTGTGAGATACTGTATATTAGGCAGCAAAAAAAACATGTTGTCCATGAAGTTTATTTGTTGAAAGCTGAAACAGTGGGCATCGCAGTTTGTTGTGTATGGGGCTGCGTAGCTGCAGGCGAGTGCGGGTGACTTTGCTAACCTATGTGAAGCCAAAAATGCCTACAGTGAGCACAAGAGCATCAGAATTGGACGGAGCAATGGAAGAAGGTGGCCTGGTCTAATGAATCAAGTTTTCTCTTACATCACGTGGATGGCAGGATGAGTGTGCCTCACTTACATGGGGAAGAGATTGCACCAGGATTTATTATGGGAAGGAGCAGAGGCAGTGGCAGTGTGATGCTTTAGGCAATGTTCTGCTGGGAAACCTTGGGTCCTGTTGTTCATGTGAATGACACATACCACTAACCTAAACCTTGTTACTGACAAAGTACACCCCTTCACGGTAAAGGTATTCCCTGATGGCAGTGGCCTCTTTCAGCAGGATAACACTGCCACAATGCAAAAATGGTTCACGAATGATTCGAGGGACACAACAATGAGTTTGAGGTGTTGATTTGGCCTCCAAACTCTCTAGATCTCAGTCCAATTGAGCATCTGTGGGATGTGCTGGAAAAACAAGTCCAATCCACGGAGGTCCCACCTCGCAACTTACAGGACTTAAACAACCTTCTACTGAGGACTTGGTGCCCAAGACCACAGCATACCTTCAGAGGTCTAGTGGAGTCCATGCCTCAACGGGTCAGGGCTGTTTTGGTGGCAAAAGGGGGACCTACTCAATATTAGGTGGGTTATCATAATGTTATGGTTGATTGGTGTATGGAATGTATCTGTTTGTCTGGAGTGCAGCTTTAAATATTAGTCTTGAGTGCTTTTTAGCAGATATTTATTTGTGTTATAATGTATGTTTACTGGTTTGTTGAAGTGAACCTGTGCTTTGTCTATGTAGGGCAAAAGAGAAGGTTCTCTTGAACACCAGCCCCACAAACTGCACATACTTACCTTTTCCCTGGGCTTATTTGTTACATTTTTAGGAGACTCCAATGGTGCGGTTTCTCTGTAGTAGTTTGAGGTACTACAAACAAATTATTCAGGCGCTATATAGTGGACCATAGAAAACAAAAAATAAATAAAACTAAAAATAAGCTGATATGTGAAAGAACAGCGATGGATAAATAAGAAAACAACAACAAAAATATCCACACGCAGCTGAGAGGAACATATGTCGCACCAAAGTAGGTGGCAATACACAAAAGAACAACACAGAAAACCTCAAAATGTAGCGCTAGTGATGTGAGTCTATGCAGCCAAAATTAAACAAATTATCTTGCTGACTGGTACTAGTAGTCCCACAGAATTCGATGAATCCACAGATAGATGATATGAAAAGTTTATTAAACATTTGTAAAACGAAGACAATAAAAACAGACTGATTGTGGTGTATATAAATGATAAGATCCATCATATCAATAAAACAGCACAAAAACCTACACAATACCATACAGGAACCAGTACTGAGAAGGAGACAGGATATGGTTTGCCCGGGTATGAACACCCTATCTCCAAGATGGTAACTCGGCCAATTCCAAGGTGTGCCGATGTGAGGGCGGCCACAGAGTACTGACTGCATGCCAGGACAGATACACCTGTTGGTGTGTGGCGGCGAACCTGCTGTGTCCTCTCGGACTGGAAGCGAGTACTTTGGCTGGATGTGTGCCGGATAACTTTGTTTTATACTAATTTTATTTTTATTAGATTTTTTATTCAAATTTCTAGTCAACCAACAGCTTATGTATAATAATTGTTTATTATATAGGTTTTTAATTGGGTGAGAGGGGAGTAATTTGCCTTTAACAAACACCTAACTCCCATAGCACTTGCCTATATAAACCCATAGCACTTGCCTATATAAGCCCCTATTGGCTGTCCAAGTGACCTGACCCGAAGAAGGGCCACGCCCCGAAATGCATAGTCATGACAACAGCCCCATGACAGACTGCTGGATATCGGATCCATCATCCACATGTGTATACGGCATCGCGATTGGTATCCTTGGTAGCCCCTGACAGCCTCTGACACCAACTCCCTGCGCCTTTTGGCCTGCCTGGCAGCACACATCTGGCCGAAGCAGCGGGTTCACCACCACACACCAACAGGTGTTTCTGTCCTGGCGTGCAGTCAGTGCTCCATGGCCGCCCTCACATCAGCATTTCGCCACTCAGGAAAACCTTACAGCAGTGCTACACACAGAAGCATATCCCTTGGAATTGGCTAAGTTACCATCTTGGCGATAGGGTATCTTACCCGGGCAGACCATTATCTGTCTCCTTCTCAGTACTGGTTCCTGTATGTTATTGTGCAGGTTCTTGTGCTGTTTTATTGATATGATGGATCTTATTATCATTTATATACACCACCATCAGTCTGAATTTTAATGTCTTCGTTTTATGACTGTTTAATAAACTTTGCATATCTTCATCATCTATCTGTCGATTAATCTAATTCTGTGGAACTACTAGTACCAGTCAGCAAGATCATTTGTTTAATTTTTGCTGCATAGACTCACATCCCTCAGAGCTACATTTTTTTTTTACTTTTTATTGAAAAATAGAGATGTATAGGTTCAAAACATAGCATTTGGGCATTCCCCAGCTAATACATAAAACATAGAACTACTAATAACACCTAATATAGAACCCCCCAAAAAGAAAGGAGGGGAAAGAAACAACACACCTTCCATACACCTTCCATTCTCTTATAAAATCACTTCAAGGGATGATGAATTATAAGGAGATTCCTGTTCCCTCTCAACCATCAGGATAATGTATCGGAAGAATATTAACTTGTGTTTAGAATCCTACCTGAACAAATGTAATGTGAGTCCCTGCAGAGGAAAACATGTCATTCATATCATAAACTAAACCTTATCAGGGGGGAATGAATTCAGTCTGTGGACTCCTGATCATCGGTTGTACACTCCGAATCTGTCCACAAGTGCCAGACCTTCTCAAATTTCCTACGGCAACCCTGGGACTAATAAGTAGCTTTGTATAGGGCTACAACCTTATTGATAAAATGCTTCCAGAGGGGCTGGTTAGGGGCTGTGTCTGATTTCCACTTGAGCAGTATCGCCTTCCTGGCATAAAATAAGAGACCCAAGAGAGAACGCATCGCCCTACTAACGGCCAGAGAGTCAACTAACCCCAGGAGGCAAACACCAACGTGTACAGGGACAGTGTATAGTAGTTAGGGTAGATATAACCTGGGTCACTTTCCGCCAGTAGCTACTAATCTGAGGGCACTCCCAAAAGATATGGGCAAATCCAGCAGGGTCACTAGAGCATCTCCAACAGCAAGAAGAGGAATTGGGGTATGTGCAATGTAGTCGTTGTGGTGTAAAATAAATTCTGTGCACTATTTTGAATTGGATCAGCTGGTCTTTAGTCGATATTAGTGCTTGAAATGGGCTGTCCCAGAGATCTTCCCAGTCCAAGTCTTGGTCCTCCGAACGCCAGTTAGCAGGGCATCTAGTCCCACATGAACGGAGGGGAGTAGTGATTGCAGATCACAGAAAGTGTTTTTTTGAGAGCATCATCCCTGGGGAGATCCTCCAAATCGCCCTGCTCCAATCTAAACAAGGAGGATCCAAATTGTGCATCATAGGCGTGTCGGAGTTGCAGGAATTGGAAAAAGAAAGCATTAGGCTCCCAGCATTACATTTTGAGATTTTCTCTGTTGTTCTGGAGTAGTTTGTGTCTCTGCCCCCTTGCATAATCATTAGAAAGGTGGTATTCTTTCAACACTCTCCAGGTAAAATATTTTTTCACATCATGGATTCAATAAGGGTGGGCGACACCATTTTCTGCTTTACATGGGAATTCCGCTGGGATGCATTGTGCCGTTGGAGTTCACAAAAGATATAGGAACACAGCAGATCATATCACTTACCACCCACCACACAAAGCTGAAATATCTTTTTTTTGCTGAAGCTGACCTTTAATTATAAGCATATGATGGTCAACATTAATTTTTGTCCAGCTATCTATACCTATTTGCAGAACACTGACCTTATGCTGAACTTCAAAATATTTCAAAATATTGTCTGTAATAAAGACTGCTCATTTCTGCTCCCTCTCCTTGTGCAGGGTGGCTGGTCTTGTCTCTGCCCCCTCCTGTAGTTTTCTGTAGGCAGCCTGTTGTGGGTGGAGCCTGTTGACTCAGGCTATGTACAGACTAGTCATGATGCCACTGTGGATTTTATAAGGTAATATCTGAGCTTGCCAAAGCTTTTGGTGCACACAAATTGGTTTATATCCTCTGTGGGTGTTGAGAAATATATTAAAATAAGTTTTTGTGGTCAGTGTTCGGCTTTAAAAATGTGATATTTTTGTACACTGAGGGAACGTCCGCTTTCATTAGTCTCAACTGTGTCAATACTACAAAGAGAGCCTCAGGTGAGCCATACAATGGACTGGCAAAATAGCAACTGTGTAATTAGAGTTTGTCATTTGCGAACCCATAAAACCCTCTGTTACTTGGAGAGCTGAGTGAATCTGCTGCCAAGATAAATTGAAGCCAGAGGCAATTGTGTTCTGCGTTAACAAATTCTTAATCCTTCCGGCCTATCTATCTGCCAGGTGTTGTCTGGCATTTGGCCAATCAAACAAATGTGTTTTTAGGTTGCACACCTGCAGGTTAGAGATGTGGGGTGTTGACTCTGGGAAAGTGCTTATTTTGGGGCCCTGTTTTTAGGTCTGCTTTTGACAGAAATAATATTAGGAATAGACGCTGAACACAACCAATTCAATAAGGTAGAATAAAGTCTGTTCCTGATCTGGTTGCTACGTTTCGGAGGTCAAATGATGAACTCTTAGGGCCCTTCTGTTTGTATGGGGTGTATTTTAAAAAAAAAGTCTTAACGCTGAAACTATTTTTTCAGTGAGGCTGACTTACAATGTAAGGGTTAAATGCTTGTTTTTGGGTACCAGCTTCTCTTACCTTATCCCTCGCTCAGGCAGCTGTTTCTCTCCACTTCCCTCTGATGCTCTGAGTTTTGGGCAGCCTTTGGCGACTTCACTTATAACCCTTGAAAAAAAGTATGGAATCACCACTCTTAGAAAATGTTCATTAAATTGTTTAATTGTGTGGAAATAAAACTAATCACAGACATACCTCAAAACTATTTTAATTTAACATTCCAACATTCTGCTTTAAAAAACACCTAAAAAAAAATAAAAAAAGAAAGAAAACTGTAGTCAATTGCAACTGTTTTTGCAGATGAAGCAGAGGGATATGGATATGGAAAATATGGAATCACTCAATTCTGGATGAAAGTGATATTCACTGATGAATCACCAATCTGCATTGGGCAGGGTGATGATGCTGGAACTTTTGTTTGGTGCCGTTCCAATGAAATGTACAAAGACGGCTGCCTGAAGAAAACATGCAAATTTCCACAATCATTGATGATATGGGGTTTCATGTTAGGGAAAGGTACGGGGGAAATGAACATCAATAAATCTTCAATAAATACACAAGTTTATTTTGAGATTTTGAACACTTTACTTATTCCATCAATTGAAAGGATGTTTGGTGGTAATGTCGTAATTTTTCAGGATGATAATGCCGTGAAAACTTTCCTTCAAGAAAGACATAAAATGTCAATGGCATGATCTACAAATAGTGCTGACCTCAATTCAATTGAAAATCTATGGTAGAAATTAAAGAAAATGGTCCATGACAAGGCTCCAACCTGCAAAGCTGATCTGGCAACTGCAATAAGTTAGGATTGGAGCTGGATTGATGAAGAATACTGTCGACAGTTAAATCCATGCCTTATTCTAGCTGTTATAAAAGCCAAAGGTGGTGCAACAAAGTACTAGAGTTGTACTGTAGTGTTTTTTTCCATAATCTTTTCCTCAGAATTGAGTGATTCCATATTTTTTTTCTCTGCATGATCTGCAAAAACAGTTGCAATTGACTACAATTTTCTTTCTTTTTTTATTTTTTTTTTAAATGTTTCTTAAAGTCAGAAGGTTGGAATGTTAAATGAAAATAGTTGTGAGGCATGTCCGTGATTAGATTTTTTTCTACACGATTAAACAATTGAATGAACATTTTCTAAGAGTGGCGATTCCACACTTTTTGCCAGGGGTTGAATGTGGTATTGCTGGTCCATTGTTGTCAGGTTATCTGTGAATGATGGAGCACTGAAGAGAAGAAGTTTCAGGGGACTGGTCACATGGAAGTAGGGAACCTATAGGATAAGTAGGGTAAGTAAAACTGCAATTAACCCTACCCTAGACAAAAAATGAGAATTTAATTTTTTTTTTAAATGTAGGTAAAGCCAACGTGTTTTATTTTAAATAGTTTTGGGGTAGACAATGGTTAAGACCCCTACTAGGTTTTTTATATGTCCAGTTGGGGAGATTTCCCTTTACTGCCTGTTACAGAGACACAACAGGAAGTGAGAAGAAATGTCTCCAAAGCCACAAAAAATCTAATCAGAGACAGCAGACACAAATTTGAATTTTACATACACTTTAAAAAGACTCAGTGCCCAGAACACTCATTCACCAACAATCCTCCCTAAAACAAAATTACAGAATAGGCACGTTTACTATATTTTATGCCTGCTTTTTTTTTTTCTCTTCCTTGTCTAGACATAAAAAAGCCCTGCGGCTGTGTGCTGCCATTACTCAAATAACTCTCTATAGTAGCCATTCTCAACCAGGGCTCCTCCAGAGGTTGCTATGGATGACTTGAGCTGTGGTTGATTGGCCTTCTATTTGGTGGTGCCTGTATAGTTTCAGGTCCAAGCCAGCAGCATGTCACCAATTATCTTTTTAGCTATCTGTATGGGTGGTATTCTGACCCCCACTGCAAGGGTTGCATTCTTTCTACTAACCACGAATGTAGGCATTTTTGCCTTTGACCCTTGAGAAATTTGCTTTAGTAGGGCTTCCTGAGAACTGAACATTATTATTTTATGGGTTCCTCTAGGGTTAAAAAGGTTGGAAATGGCCACTCCCCTTCACCCAAACCTATCCCTGGAAGCAACATAGGGGCAGAGAAGCTGGGCCGGCACAGACAGTAATAGATACTCCCAGAAGAGGGGAGCGCTGTTAGGGAATTGTCTCTCAGGTTTGTTAAGTTCCGAAGCACCACTTTCATAAACCAATGAATCTGCAGCCAGTCAGCAGTTTAGTAAGTGTATTCCGCCGTTCTAACTTGCAACCATTCAGAAACTCTAGAACTGTAATCAGGAAAGGGCTGGTTCTGGGATATGACAGGACCTCCTGATTGGCTGCAGTTCCAGAACATGTGAATGTTTACACGTTACATTGATGGCCTACACATAATAAAATGCTGACTGGTTGCTGATTCATTTCAGCTGCCCTTTCTCCTGCACTGCTATGCAGAATATGGAGGCTTGGCAAGGAATTGTTGCAGACAGTTCTCAGATCTGTGGAACAGTGGGATTCGTATCAAACCCTGGGGCAGTCCTGCAGTTGGAAAGTATACTCTGAGTCCTGGCTACTCAATGACAACCCCAAGAGGGGGCATGACAGCCTGGGCACACAAAATGTGTGGTGAATCATATTGGCTGTCATTAAGCTCAGAAAACTGGGGATACCTAGCAACAGTAGGGACAACTCCAGATTGAAGATGAGTATTGCGTTTTTAATTTATTTTCCTCTGTTGTTCATTTTTACTTATGATCTTTAAAGATCTTTAGAGAAAGAAAAGATCTAAATCTAAAGAAAGATCTTTAAATACAATTTGCATCTTGTTTTTGTTATTGGCCTGCCTCTGTTACCTTCACTTGGTCTGCATGTGATTCTGGAAAAATATAATATGATGACAAATAAAAAAGGAATACATACTCTATACTCACACTATCATTACATATAGTCATCACATACAGTTACCAGAATACAATCTTTGCTTACAATTATGGTCCTCTGCCCTGTGCGTAGAAAAGCAGGACTGAGGATCTGTCCTGATCTCTCCCCATGACATAACAGGGAGAGATATAACCTGATGGGGCGTTCAGTGGTCCCCTGCCCTTTGCGCTATTTTTATAGTCTAAAAGGTCACTGCGGACCTGGACGTGATCTGCCCAGATTGGTTTGTCAGCCTGACAGTTGTACCGTAAACACATCACACAAAGAGTGGCTTACAGGAGGACAGTACAAAAAACGTTCTACGCTGTCAGGGACATTAAGTGACCTTATGTACAAATGCCTTCCTAACGCATTGTCTATAGAAAGTATTATTTTTAATTATACTTTTGTTACATACAAATATGTTTTGCTAAGGACAAACAAGAATACATTTTAACAATTTAGCACTTTGCAAACAGTGGAATGGAGAGGGGCAGGAAGTGAATAATTACCTTTTTCAGCCAATCAGCACTGATTGACTTATCTGCTTCAGGCAGGGTTGTAACTGCTGTGCAGAGTGCCTCACAGCAGGGGTCCACTGCGTCCCTGTTCTCCGTTTCAGACCCAAATTTTTAGCTAGATTCAGACGTGAAATGGACCAGAAGACGCACAGGACTCTTCTGCAAACCGCTCCGCAGTCGTCCCGGAGATGTGTGAACTGGCTCCATTGAGACCCGATCACAGTCTCCTGTCATGCAAATTGGATGCGGAGAAACCTGCATCTAATTCGTATTAGTGTGAATCCAGCCTCAAACAAGCAAAACCCGAAATCTGGTTGCTATGGTCACTGCATTTCCGACAACTATATCACTGTTGCTCTATACATTGTCTTGTATTTGCTCGGATATACACTGCTCAAAAAAATTGAAGGAACACTTTTAAAACACATCAGATCTCAATGGTGAAAAATATCATGCTGGCTATCTATACTGATATGGACATGGATAGGAACGAAAGGATGCCACATCGTTTGATGGAAATGAAAATTGTCAACCTACAGGGGGCTGAATTCAAAGACACCCTGAAAATCAAAGTGAAAAAATGAGGCAGCAGACTAGTCCATTTTGCTGAAATTTCATTGCAGCAACTCAAAATGGTAGTTTGTATGGCTCCCACGTGCTTGTATGCATGCCTGCCAACATCGGGGCATGCTCCTAATGAGACAACGGACGGTGTCCTTGAGTATTTCCTTTAAGATCTGGACCAGGGCATCACTGATCTCCTGAACAGACTGAGGAGCAACCTGGCGGCCTCGGATGGACTGAAACATAATGTCCCAGAGGTATTCTATTGGATTTAGGTCAGATGAACGTGGGGGCCATTCAATGGTATCAATTCCTTCATCCTCCAGGAACTGGCTGCATACTCTCGCTACATGAGGCCCGACATTGTCATGCACCAGGAGGAACCCAGGACCCACTGCACCAGCGTAGGGTCTGACAGTGGGTCCAAGGATTTGATTCTGATACCTAATGACAGTCAGGGTGCCATTGTCTAGCCTGTAGAGGGATCTGTGTGTTCCTCCATGGGTATGCCTCCCCACACCGTCACTGACCCACCATCAAACTGGTCATGCTGAGCGATTTTACAGGCAGCATAATGTTCTCCACGGCTTCTCCAGACCCTTTCACGTCTGTCACATGTGCTCAGGGTGAACCTGCTCTCATCTGTGAAAAGCACAGGGCGCCAGTGGCGGACCTGCCTATTTTGGTGTTAAATGGCAAATGCCAAACAAGCTCAGTGGTGCTAGGCAGTGAGCACAGGGCCCACTAGCGGATGTCAGGCCCTCAGGCCACCCTCATAAAGTCTGTTTCTAATTGTTTGGTCAGGGACCTTCACACCAGTGGCTTGCTGAAGGTCAATTTGTAGGGCTTTGGCAGTGCTCATCCTGTTCCTCCTAGCATTAAGGAGCAGATACCAGTCCTGCTGAAGGGTTAAACACCTTCTATGGCCCTGTATAACTCTCCTAGAGTAACTGCCTGTCTCCTGGAATCTCCTCCATGCTCTTGAGACTTTGCTGGGAGGCACAGTAAACCTTCTGGCAATGGCATGTATTGATGTGCCATCCTGGAGGAATTATACGCCTGGGCAACTTCTATGGGGTCCAGGTATCGCCTTATGCTACCAGTAGTGACACTGACCCTAGCCAAATGCAAAACTAGTGAAAAACAGTCAGAAAAGCTGAGTAGGGAAGAAAAATGTCAGTGGTTTCCACCTGTAAACTTTTCCTGTTTTGGAGGTGGTCTCATTGTTGCCCATCTAGTGCACCTGTTGTTAATTTCATTAACACCAAAACAGCTGAAACTGATTAACAACCCCCTCTAACTGACCAGATCAATATCCCAGGGGTTCAACTGACTTAAGGCTATACTCTGAATAGAAAGAGTTCCTTTAATTTTTTTTGAGCTGTGTATTTTTTGTGCTGCCCTTTCCATGTGTTTTCCTCAATTTTAAAGCTGGCTCAGTAAATACAGAAATTTCCTTGTATTCCCTGGGTCAAGGCTGGCCTGGTGCACACAGAAACTCCCTTGGACTCACTGTGTTAAAGCTGGCTCAGTGCACAAAGAAAATTCCCTGTGTTTTCTAGGTCAAAGCTGGTTCAGTGCACACAAAACATTCCTATTGTTCCTTGGGTCAAGGTTGGATTGGTGAGCACAGAAAATCCCTTTATTCCCTGAGTCAAAACTGGCTCAGTGAGTACAGAAAATGGGATTGTTGACTTACCATAAAATCCATTTCT
The DNA here is from genome assembly GCF_965119305.1 of Pelophylax lessonae. Classification (NCBI taxonomy): domain Eukaryota; kingdom Metazoa; phylum Chordata; class Amphibia; order Anura; family Ranidae; genus Pelophylax; species Pelophylax lessonae. The sequence goes on along the minus strand of NC_138775.1, from coordinate 262,490,231 downwards.
CTGATGTTCATTGACAGACACAGCTCCTGATATTCATAACTATTGGGTTATACTGCCCCCTACAGGAGTAGGACACTAGGCATAAAATAATACTGGCTACACCCATGGGCAGTCCCAGGGGGTACACTACATCTCTCTGCTATAGCCACTCATCAGAGAAATGGATTTTAAAAAATCCCATTTTCTCTTACGTTCATTGACGGACACAGCTCCTGATATTCATAACCATTGGGACGTCCTAACGCAGTGTTAAACATGAAGGGTGGGAACAAAAAAAAATCCCAAGCGAAAAATAAATTTGCAAGGCTAACTATAGCTAACCAGGCAACAGGAGCCCAATCAAACAACTGGAGCCCACCTGAAAAATATAACACACCCTCAAAGAGGATCAGGTCCTCTTAAACTGCAGCCTGCAAAACTTTGCTGCCAAAAGAAGCATCCGCAGTTGCCAACAACTCCACTTTATAAAACTTTGTAAAAGTGTGCACCGACGACCAGGTGACTGCCTTGCAAATCTGCGCCTGATGACCAGTGCCCAGAAGGCACTAAACGCCCTAGTAGAGTGCGCCTTAACAGGTAAAGGAGGAACCTGACCCCTGATGGAATAGGCCTGAATCACCGTCTATCTGATCCATCTGTAAATGGTCGCAGAGGAAGCAGACAACCCTTTTCAAGGTCCATCCGTGATTACAAAGAGAGAGTCTGACTTCCTGAAAGACTCCGTAGCTGCCAGGTACACCCTAATTGTCGAGACCACATCCAAGACATGAAAAGCAATTTCCTTTGGATGTTTAGGCTTGGGACACAGTGAAGGCAACATAATGTCTTCATTCAAATGAAAATCAGAAGAACCACCTTATCCCTGTGAATCACCAGGTAAGGTGAACGACAGTATAACCCTGCCAGCTCCGACACCCTGCACGCAGAGGTGATAGCCACTAAAAAGGCCACCTTCTAGGACAGTGTAAGCAGGGGAATCTCCCAAATATTTCCAAAGGGAGGCTTCTGTAGAGCTGAAAGCACCAAATTAAAATCCAAAGGCAGCAACGGAGCCCGCACTGGAGGAACCAAATGTCGGACACCCTGAAGAAAGGTACACAACAGGGAGTGTGTGGCCAAAGTTCATTGGAAGAAGACAGCCAAAGCCATTACCTGGCCATTGATGGTACTCAAGGCCATTTTCTGTTCAACCCCCCATTGAAGGAAGGCCAAGATCCGAGCCACAGAGAAGGAGCAAGGAAGAACCCCAAGAGACTCACACCACACAATGTAGGTCTTCCATGTACTAAGGTAGATCTTCCTAGAGGTAGATTTCCTAGCTTTCAACAGTGTAGGAATCACCAACTTAGCCAAACCCCTATCCTCCAGAACCTGGGATTCAACAGCCAGCGACTGTAAAGCAGGATGAAAGATCAGTCCTTGGGACAGCAGATCCTCCCTGATTGATTGACGTACCAAGCTCAGCGAGGCCAGTCTGGAGCCACTAAGATGATCGGAATCCCTTCTACATCGGTCCTGTGTAGAAGTTTGGGCAGAAGCTTGAGAGGAGGGAAGGCGTAAATCAGACTATACTGACCCCACCGGGCCACCAGCGCGTCTGTGGCGTCTGCCAGAGGATCCCTTGACCGAGCCACAAACCTCTGCACTTTCCTGTTGAGCCGAGACGCCAACAGATCCACCTCAGGGGTGCCCCGCTGGAGACACAGCTGATGAAACACCTCCCGATGAAGGGACCACTCCCTGTGGTCCAATGCCGGCCAACTGAGGTAATCCGCCTGCCAATTTTCTACCCCAGGAATGTGTACGGCGGAGAAGGCTGGAAGGAACCTTTCTGCCCACCTTAGGATGCTGGTTACCTCCAGAGTTGCCAGGACACTTCTTGTGCCCCCTTGGTGATGGACATAAGCCACAGCCTTGGCATTGTCTCACTGAATGCGCACTAGACAACCCTGAAGACGATCCGTCCAATGATCCAGACACATCACTCGGAGTTCCAAGACATTGATTGGGAGCCTGGACTCTTCCAGTGTCCAGATCCCCTGAGCAGAATGCTTGCCAAAGATGCCTCCCCAGCCGGACAGGCTGGAATCCGTGGTGACCATTGTCCAATACAAGGGGAGGAAGAATTTTCCCAGCGAAGCGCCGGAGAATGAAGCCACCATATCAAGGACTCCTTCGTGAGACTCAGCCAGATCTGATTGTCCAGAGACTGCGGAGTCTTGTCCCATTTGGTCAGAATTTCCCTTTGCAGGGACCTCGTATGGAACTGTGCAAACGGAACTGCCTTGAAGGTAGACACCATCAGGCCCAGCACCCGCATGCAAGTCTGGATGGATGACAATTTGACAGCAGGAGACAAATTGCAGCCTGCAATTTCTGGAGTTTGTTCACAGGAAGCAGCACTCTGGCTAAGTCCGAGTCCAGAGTCAGGCCCAGATAGTCATAGCTTTGTGGACAGAACCAGTGCAGACTTCTGAAAATTCAGAATCTAGCCGAACTCCTGCAGAATTCGTATTGTGATCTCCAGGTTCCCCACCAGAGCAGAAGGAGACTCCACTCGCAAAAGGAAATCGTCCAAGTAGCCCAGTACTGTGATCCCCCATTGGCATAGCAAAGCTAGCACCGGGGTTAACACTTTTGTGAAGACCTGAGGAGCAGATGTGAGACCAAAGGGTAACGCGACAAACTGATGATGCTCTCTTCCCCATAGCAAAGCGAGGAAAACGCTGGTAACTGGCACATATTGGAATGTAAAGGTAGGCATCCTTGATATCGATAGAGGCATGGAAATCCCCCTGACGCAGGGATGCCACCACCGTTGGAATGGACTCCATTCTGAACTTCTGTACCCGAAAAAAGCAGTTTAGCGCCTTGAGGTCCAGGATTGGATGCACTTTGCCTTCCTTCCTGGAAACTGTAAACAGGTTTGACTAAAAAGCCTGAAAATATCCCGAAGTCAGAACCTGGAACAATCACCCCTTGAAGGAACAGGTCTTGTACTGCCCCAAACAGATCCTGTAAGTGGTGTGGGGACATGCGCAAATTGGAAGGAAAACCTTGCTGGGGGACAAGAGCGAAACTTGAACCTATAGCAGGACAGAATGACTTTGTGGACCCACTTGTCTTGCACCCGGGAAGTCCAAGGGTCCGGAAACCAGCGAAGATGTCCCCCCACCCCCGATAAGGGTGAGGGTGCACCTTCATGCAAAAGCAGCCTTGTCCCCGGGTCTGGAGAAGCCCAATCTGAGCTTGCCAGACCAGGTTCGTTTGGATTCTCCAGAAAAGACCCTAAAAGGCTTTGAGCCCTTGCCAGTCGACCCTGAAGGACAAAAACGTATTATGAGCTGAGAAGGAAGGCCCACGTCTATGACGAGGTCCATTGCCCTTAGTAGCCTGTGGAAGAAAAGTACTCTTTCCCCCTGTGAGACCTTTTATGATGTCATCCAGGATAGCTCCAAACAGGTGATCCCCTTGAAAAGGAAGACCAGTCAAAGCCTTTTGTGAAGTCTGATCTGCAGACCAGCACTTGAGCCAAAAAACATGCCGAAGGACCACTGCCAAAACAGAGAGGCGAGCCATCAGGGGAACTGCATCCAAAGAGGCATCACAGAAAAAACACAGCCCCTGGACCAGCTGGTCCGCCAGCTCGGCAAAGGCAGGGGGGAGCTGTTCCCCCTCCTGGTCACGGTGTAGGAACTTATCCCACTCGGTCACAGTTTGCTACACTAGGCAAATGGTGAATACTGGCCTCATTGCCGAACCAACCAGAGTGTACCTTCCGCTCAGCTGGATCCTTAAAGGCAGGGGACTCGTCAACCGGAATCATGGTTGCCTTGTTTAATCTCGGTCCACCACCGGTGGCACAGTCCACTTTCTAAGAATGGACTCCTCATAGGGGTAATGCCTAGTAAAGCGATTAGGGACTCCCACCGGGACGCTTTGGTCGTCCCTACTCCTTAGCGACATTTCTGTCAAAATAGGCAGGGAAAGGAAACACCTTTGCCGCTTTGGATGGCTTGTGAGTGCCAAAAGGCACCTGCGCCTTCGCTGCAGCTTCAGCTGCATCCTCCATCTTCAGGGTCTCACGCACAGATACAATCAGTGCATCCACCGGCGCCTTTTCGTGTGGGTTGCAGATGTGGAGAAATCATCCTCACTATCAGAGGATTCCAGGCGCGTGGTTGCAGACCCAGCAGGGTGACCCAGGTCTGCGGCGGCTGAATCAGATTCAGGATTTGATGAGACAGATGAGGCAGGGGAAGGCATGGGGTGCTTTTTGCTAGCCCGTCGCCCGCAAGCCACCTCCACCCGGGACACAAGGGGACTCCAGGACCACCGTTGAGCAACACGGCTAGGTTACCTCCCTGCCCCACTACCTGTGACTGGACAGCGAAGGAGCAGCAACAAACTGGTGAAGTCATCCCCCTGCTCTGTCCTCCTCTCAGCATATTTGAAAGCAGGGCACCAGATTGGCTCCTAGTGCTCATATTCAGAGATTTGTACTAGCTGCATTTAAATGGATTTAATAATTTTGAATACACAGATAACTGCATGCATGACATTTTTTCATGTCTACCTGAAGTTTAGCTTTAACTCCAGCCTTCCCCCACCTCTGGATAAAATCGCCGCACTTGAAGAATCGGCTTGGGGTAACGATATCGCTGGATCCCTGGACAGGTAAGAAAGCAAAATGATCCCCCTGGAGTTTGAGACTTTAAGGGCAGACAAGACACCAATGTAGTAAAAACTTTGGGACATATTTATTATATCATATTAAACTGTAGCTAACATACAGTATCAACAAAAGTACAGAAAAAACAATAATTCACATAAAAGTAGAATTACACATCCTGGTTGTATTGAACGTCATGTGTGCATATTGTCTCCATATCATCCTAGTCAGGGCGATATGGAGACAATATGCACACATGACGTTAAATACAACCAGGATGTGTACTTTTGTTGATACTGTATGTTAGCTATATTTTAATATGATATAATAAATATGTACTAAAGTGCCAAATAAGGCAGTGGAGGGGGGGGGGGGGTGCGAACAAGTGGACCTCCCCCTTGAGGGTGGAACACAGCTTTAGAAGGCGTACTGAGACATGGTGCTTTGATGTTTTCAGGGGGGCTATGTGACGGCACTCTGCTGGCCCTTCCGACCAGCCATGATCTGCCTTCATTGCATGGAGAAGCAGAGAGACCCTTCAATGATATCACTGGGTCTAAAATGAAGCATGTAATGAATATAGAAAGTTTTAATTTAAAAACTTATCAGCATGTTGATGAGGGGGGAAGTAGAAACCAGGGAAGGTAAAATATAATCAAACTAAACTTCACTTTTAAATGCCTCACTCTCACATGTATATGTAAAGGCTAGGCAAGCTCTATTTACCTTTTTTTTTTTTTTTTTTTTAGATCAATGCGGAGGGGTCTCCAGAACAGGTTTTCCTTCAACTCTGCGCATCAGTCGACTCAATTATCTGAGAAAATCCCTTGAGCAGTGCCATTGAAGAGACGGAAACGTGTACATGTTGTATATTATATCCACCGGTGAAAGCGGGGACGCCATGTTCGTCACACTACTGCATGCTGTCTGAACTGTAACACCAGAGCAGTGACCCCCAGCAGTACAGAGCAGACCTGGGCAGCCTGAGGACCTCCAGCTGTTGAGGAACAAGTCCCAGCATGCACTGCTCTGTATGGCAAGTTGTGGTGGCACTTGTCCTTTCCCAACAACCAAGGTCTCATTGTGTGCCTGAGCTGCTGTATCATGTACAAAGGTCACAGATACTACTTTGCAGGTTTTTGCGACTCTGTAGTTTCATGGCAATTATCCTAGTATACTTCTTCTTTATGAAGAGCTGTGGACCAAAGATGATGAATGCCTGAAGCCGTGTTTCAGGTGGATGCAGTTCTTAAGGTGGAATCTGCCCAGATCAAACCTTGGGTAGGTTCTTATAACATCTCAGGAGAGCCTTACCCTAGTTTTTTACCGTGCCTACAATGGGTGGCGGATTGCTAAGCAGTACTATGACAAAGCTGTATACCAAGACTAAAACAACTTTTGTGCATCAGAGTGATCTAAGGTCACTTTGAATTATCAGGTTGTTTGTGGAATAGTTTCCTATGTTATAGCACTGCATTCACACACTATGCTTGCCCAGTAGTACCCCCCTATACTTTGCATATAGTGTTTATTGACTTAAATGTTGATTTCCTAGATATCTTTTGACTACTTAGAGACAGTGCCAAACATTCAACTCATGTCGAAGCCTCTAGGTGTACAAAAAAATAAAATCCTATCTGGTTATGAACCTCTAAGGCTAGTTATACATGTTTAGATTTCCCCTTTTCTGCCTGGGAGCTGAACAAGGGACAAACACTTTGTTTACCCGTCTTCTACAGTAAGCAGCGTGGATGGAGGAATCCCCTCTGCTGGCTTTTGGATGAAGTCAATGTAGAGAATTTTCCATCCAGGCTAAGACGATTGACTTCTGTTCAACAGGAATGGGTAGACATTCAAGGCATGTATGGCTAGCGTAGGGCAGTGGTGGTCAACTTACTTTCTATAGCATTCCTCAAGTGCGGCATCACCAGAAGGTTAGGTGTTAGGTTAGGTGATAGTTAGAGACAGCTGACATGCAACAAGTGATGGTCAGAGACTACAGACATGCTACAAGTGATAGTCAGAGACTGCAGACATGCTACAAGTGATAGTCAGAGACTGCAGACATGCTACAAGTGATAGTTAGACAGCTGACATGCTACAAGTGATAGTTAGACAGCTGACATGCTACAAGTGATGGTCAGAGACTGCAAAAGACTATGATTTGCTGAAAGAACTTGAACCAGAAGACTTGCCACAAGAGATGGTCAGAGAACACGTTCAGAAGGCAATTACAGAATGGAAATCTGTTACATGAGACTGCTGAAGATCACTGCTAATATAGACCCTTTACAAACCAAAGTGGAGTTCCAGATGTTTTTGTATTTATTGAAAGTCAGCAGCTACAAAAAGTGTAGCTACTGACTTAACACACACACTCACCTGTCCCACGATCTAGCGATGTGGCTGCCTGAACCCTTGGTTCTCTCCCTCTCTTCTCTCCAGCACTGACATTGCAAGTATGGGCACCCAGCTGTGACAGCTTGCAGTTTCACAGCCGGGTGCCCACTGTCTCTGCTCAATGTTCAGGCTATCTTCTGGGACCTGTGACGTGTTCCAGAAGATTGCAGGGAGGGAGGGGGAGAGAACTTCTGCTCATATTGCCTAGGCAGCCCAACAGAAAGCGGGAGCGGGAACCTGTCAAAACTAGGTACCTGCCCCCCCCAAGCCAAATGTAGCATAGGAGGGGGGAAGGAATGCTTAAAACAGAACTTTCCCTTTTGGGTTGAGCTCCGCTTTAATGTTTTCCTACTGGAATCCAATCTGAAGAATATTTTTCCTAAAGTGTTCTAAGGTAATAAAAAGAAAAACAACTGTTCTCAGGGGCCCCGAGGGCTGTACAATAGGCAGCAAAGAGATGCAGGGGGGCGCAGGGTTCTAAGGCTCATTAACCTACAGTTTGCAGCTTTTGTTGTGTACTATACAGACGCAAAATCCCTTTATTGACTGGACCTGCGGTCTTTGCACTACAATCACACGTGTAGCCTCCCCCTTCTCTATAATATCAGAGATCACATGACCCATCATCTAAAGCAGAGAGGAATAATAATAGGTGCACATGGAGAGTTTAAAAAAATAAAATGCAATATGACCATCATAGTGTCGGTTACATCCAGCAAACGGCCTCAAAATTTCCCTCCCTCCAATAAATTGAGTTCATGCTGGAAGCTGAGGAATAGGTGGGCGTAAGTACACCGGTGCCACTTAACATCATGACTGGCAGAGCCTGCTGGAGCCTGATTATTACCTTCAATTAGCTTTACACATACACACTTAACTGACCGAGAGAGGGACAACATTCTCCATCCCTTATTACCTGAGTGTTGCTATATTACAGGAACACAAACCACCCCTGCTAATGTACGCGGGTGGGCGATCACCTCTGAATCACATTAGAAGCAAAACATTTCCTCCTTTTAACAGATTTTTAGAGCTCTGGGCCAGATCATACCAGAACGTGGTGCTGGAAACCCACATTCAAAATGCACTACAGTTGCGATCTGCAGTAGGTGTCCATATTGCATTCATTATACCCCAAACACAGGTCACAAATGCATTGTGTTTGCATGCACCAGATCGCATGGTATGGAAGTATGTTACGATGCCGTTGCAGTCAGTTTCCAAAAGTAGTCCATGCACTACTTTTTGTGCAGTGCGATTTCAGCCCCTTTCATTATGAACGTGCCGAAATCGCATCACACAGAAATGCATGTGAATCGCACAGGAACACGCTGGTCCCCGTGTAAAGCAGCCCTTATGGCATGTTGCATGCTTTATGGCTCTATTACTTTTTAAGAACTTTTTTGTTTTTGCACAAGACCAGGAGATACAATACTCTCTACAATAGGGGTAAGTAGCAGTTAACTGAATAAATGTCAAAATAGCCTAAAATGGCTGCCTCCATTGCAGGCACACTTACAGCAGTATTAAACCCCAAAACAAAAATGTATTAAAGCGGAGTTCCGGGCACAAAAACAATATTTTTTTTTGTGCCCCTCCGCTAGTTCGACATTACCTGAAAAGGAATTGGATAGTTATTTATTTTTTTGTTTATTTATTTTTTTGTTTACTCACCTTGTAATTGAAGATCGTAAATACTCACCTCAGAGTACTTCCTCCCTCAGAGCCGCGGCTCACCCCGTCACTTCCTATCTCGCGATGATTCCCGGGAGCTGAACGTCATCGCTCCCAGGAATCAATGCGACGGCACTGGCCCCGCTCGTCACTTCCGGGCGCCGCACCGGAAGTGACGAGAGGGGCCGGTGCAGGCGCATTCTGGGATAAGAAGACGCGGAAGAAGACACAGAAGAGGACCGCGCCGGCTTCAGCTGCCCACAAGAGAGATGGAAACGCTGTGGAAGAAATTTTATAAGTAAGTATTTCTTCTAAAAGGTAAGTGCGAACCGGGACAGATCAGAGGCTAGCCATTGTGGAATGGGCTAGCCCTGACTGTCCCGGGGGTGTTTATTAAAAAATGACTTCTGTGCCCGGAACTCCGCTTTAAAGTGGTTCTAAATTCAAAAGGTTTTTTTAACCTTAATGCTACACAGGTGATTTTCCTCTGCCCACTTCCCTAAATACTTACCTGAGTCCTTTATCAAACCAATGCCGTGTCCCTCGCACATGTGTGAACTGACTCCATTGAAAGCCGGTCACACTCTCATGTAAATTGGATGTGGTTAAAAATGCATCCAATTCGCGTGTATGTGAACCCAGCCTCTGACAGAAAGTGTGTTAATGGCCAGATCACCAGGTGAAATCAAGAGGAAAAAAAGCCTTAAAAAAAAGAAAAAAGCAAACTAATGCAGCCACTACATCTAAGGATTAGTCAGTTGCATATTACATTTGGTTTTTGGGTTTTAAAACTGCTTTAAGGCTCCTCTTTCACACTTGTGCGACCTAAAATTTGTGCAATATTGCCGTGATTTTGCCTGGACTTGAAGCAATGCCTGTGTAATCCTGAGGTCTCTGGCCCTCAAAGTCAGACCAAAGTAGTGCAGGGACTACTTTCAAGTCACACAGATATGAACGGTACTCATTGTAAATCAAGGAGTACGACCTGTCATGCAGCTTTGCAGTCCCAAGTCGCAGGACAAGTCGCACAAGTGTAAAAGGGGCCTAAGTGAATATTTGCTTTGCCAACAAAGGGCAAGGCAACGGGTTGACTTTAAAGTAGACCCTTCCCCGCCAGAAAGTACCCTCCAGTGAAGCCCCTGCTGCTAGCTTTCGTCACCAATGCAAGTCTTGTTTAGGCTACAAGTCACTGGAATCATAGCTTGCACAGGGCTATGGCTAAAAATTACCTAAAACACCTAAAAAGTAGAAATAGTTAATGAAAAAAAAAGGAACATTTTAATGCACAACAGTGTGAGGCCCAAGTATTGTATGTGTATATATATATATATATATATATATATATATTTATTCTGGCAATATGCAGTGGTTATATGGCCCAGTGGCGGCTGGTGCTCAACATTTTTTGGGGGGGCGTAAAAAGAAAAATTTGCAGCAAAAAACGCAGTGGCCCCATCAATGCAGTGACCAGCTTGCCGTGCACCCATCAATGCAGTGACCAGCTTGCCGTGCACTAATCAATGCAGTGACCAGCTTGCCGTGCCCCCATAATCAATGCAGTGACCAGCTTGTCTTCCCCCATCATCAATGCAGTGACCAGCTTGTCTGCCCCCATCATCAATGCAGTGACCAGCTTGTCTGCCCCCATCTTAAATGCAGTGATCAGCTTGTCTGCCCCCATCATCAATGCAGTGACCAGCTTGTCTACCCCCATCATCAATTTGCAGTGAGTGAGTGACCAGCTTGTCTGCCGTGCCCGCCATGCCCCCCCCCCATCAATGCAGAGACCAGCGTGCGTGCGTGCCCCCTTCAAAGCAGACAGTGTGGGCCGGGCCAGACAAGTGGGGAGTGTCGGGGTGCATTGCTCTGCGCCCCAATGACCCCTAGAAGGCCGCCAATCGGCGCCTCTGCCCGCCCCACGTGGGGTGAAAAACCCCACCCCCCCATAGCAACCAATAGGTCCGGCGCCCCTGCGCCCTCTACAGACCGGCCGCCACTGATATGGCCAGCTTAGATTGAGTGCTTAGCAAAGTTTCTCCTTACCCTTGAAGAGGGGTAATGCATCCCATTATCTGTGTCCATGCTCTTACAGAAATAATATTAAAGGAAATACGGGTAACAGAAACCTGCAAATAACAATGGAATATCCATAAAGATGACAACAGATTCTGATCAGAAACCCTTTTATAAATCATTTGTACATTGCTATCCTGTTTTCTTGGTCATTGGTATTGCAGTGAATGTATTGTCAACCTCCCGCGACACAGCACATCGTACAAACTGCATGACCGAGCGAAGACACGTCGGAGACTGTGTGTGAACCCTGCAGGAAAGGACAATGTCAGCTTTTACTACTTCTAGAACGATCGTTGTGCCAAGATTGCTTTCTAACTCTGTACAGCACACAGGAAGACGCTTCTTAGGGTTCATCAGCTATAGTTCTTTCCTGTCTTGTCCTGCTGAGACTTGTGATGCCACCGCAGCTGGAAACCTGGGAATGAAGCTGCGCATTCAGAAACTGTAGCCAACCCGGCTGTGTTTCTGATCCCTACTTTTAGCAGCTTTGGTATTTTTAATAACAGACCTGGAATGGGTATGCAAGTAAGAAGCTTTGCATTCACTTACTGCATGCCTGTTCTGGATCAGTGATCTAAAATAGCGAAGTCAGAAACAACCAGGCAACGAGAAATGGCTTCATAAAACTTCTCTGAATACTGTTTTTTTTATTAAAGTGCTACTAAAACCTCAACAGTAAAAATCAGTCTGTATATGCAGTAAAGCCTGCTTGTTATACTCACTGTGGAACCTAAGGGGTTAATCCTCTAAATTGTGTAAAAAAAAAAAAAAGGCTGTTTGAACCTGTCTTCTCTGATCCTCCCCTTCTTCCACTGTCCCCAAACCATCTCCTGATAGTACAGAGCCTTTGGAGGCAACTCTGCACATGCTCAGTTTGGTGTGTATTGCTAGTCTTTTTTTTTTTTTCTAAGGAGGGTGCATGTGATCAGCACTGTCCAGACAGAGGGTCAAGAGTCATGCAGCTTCATAGGACAGTCAGAGTAGAATGAGAACTACTACAAACTTTAACCAGAAACTGATAGAAGGCACAAGACTGCTATATACTGCTGATAACAAAAGGTATTTAGCACTTTATATTTCCTAAAATAATTGCATTTCCATGTTCTGTGTACTGTGGGAGAGCAGATATAGTGAATGCAGGCTCCTGGGTTTAGTAACATTTTAACATGGACCTGTTGGACAAAATATGCTGTATTAGTAGGCAATAGCAGGCAGCAGCACACTCTCCATTGCCCGTGAAGCATGCACAAAGGAAAAAGTAATGCTTCTTTTTAAATTACCTTTCCTGGAGCCTACCATGACAGCATCCACACATACGGCTCAGATGGCATATGTATGCTGCCATGGGCGCACCAGGAAATACTCATTTCACTCTAAGGCAGAGTTCAGACATGTTCCCCTACATCACGCAATACAAGGCAGGCACCAGAGCAGCATACTGTGCTGCCTGCAATGAAGGACGCAATAGCACCAATGCAAAGCAAACTTGGTATTTGCATGCAGCACCCTTCTGGTCTGCGAGTCATGGGTGAGATGAAGCATCATTTTAGAACATTGATAGCCTATACCAGAGATCCTCAAACTACGGCCCCCCCAGCTGTTGCGGAACTACACATCCCAAGAGGCATTGTAAAACTCTGACATTCACAGACATGACTAGGCATGATGGGAATTGTAGTTCCTGAACAGCTGGAGGGCCATAGCTTGAAGACCCCTGACCTATACCAAAATGCTTTGTTTGCATGCTATTTCATATTTTCTTGCAACAGGTTCTTATTGAAGAGGAACTCCAGACAAGCCAAAACCTCTCCATACATCTAGTTTCCACTGTTCAGTAAATACTGCCATTCCCCCAGTACAAAATGGCAACTTTTACTTGAAAAACACCACCATTATTTTTTTTTTCTAGGTGGGTATATCAACCCTTGAGGGCTGTCAGAACTCTCAAAGCCCCACTCCAGAGTGAAGAAAAACAAAAAAATGAATGCTTGTTCAGTTCATGGGTAGAGTAAGTCTAGGTTCACACTGATGCGAATTAGATGCGGTTTTCCCATCATGACAAGAGACTGTGACCGACTCTCAATGGAACCGATTCACACAGCTCTGGGACAGCTGCGTCTTTGGCTCAGGTTCTGTGCGTCTTTGGCTCAGGTTCAAGTCCGAATTCAGGCAAAAAAAATTGGGTCTGATTCATCCCTGAAATGGAGAACATGGACACACCAGACCCCTGCTGTGAGCCACGTCCGCATACAATGTGGACCCAGCCTAAAACGCAATACTTATCTTATCCTAAGCTCTGGCAGGATTCCTCCATGCTGTTCAATCAGTTCTCCTCAGCTGCTTCTCTTAGGTACTCTGGCTGGCTGGCTGTTGCACTCTGATGTCATCAAATACAACAGAGGCGCAGCAGTCCTGCATTGTATGTGAGGATGAGAGCTCACCCATGACTTGGAGCATTAGAGAGAAAAGGAAAGAGTCTGCAACTGGGGGGAAGGAAGAATAGGGTATTACTGCCTATTCCTCTACCCCTAGACTTATTTTTATTTTTTAAGTGCTGGAGTTCAGCTTTAAAGTGTCATTAAACCCACATGAAGATTTTTAATTAATATGAGGTATATGGTGTAATTAATAAATGGGAAAATCCATTTCGCGGATGTTTGACGGACATGGCTCCTGATATTCTTAACTCTTGGTAATACTGTCCCCTAAAGGAGTAGGACACTAGGCAGAAAAAAAGTCTGGCTACGCCTATGGGCAGTCCCAGGGGGTATACTCCCTCTCTCAGCTATAGGTACTCAGTTTTGTTACAAGCAGTGTCAGAGATAATACAACTCCACAGAAGGGCAGGTGCTGTGTCCGTCAATGAACATCAGATAGATGGATTTTACGGTAAGTCAAAAATACCCTTTTCTCTTTCGTTCATTGACGGACACAGCTCCTGATATTCTTAACCATTGGGATGACCCAAAGCAGTGGTAAACATGAGGGGTGGGAACAGCAAAAAATTCCCAAGGCTAAAAACAGTAGCCAACCAGGCCAGGGGCTCAACTAAAACAGCTGGAGGACACCTGAAAAAAACAATACACCCTCAAAGGGGACCTCGCCAAAGCTTTGCGGCGAAAAGAGCCATCCACAGATGCAAACACATCCACTTTATAGAATTTTGTGTTGTTGTTGATGTTTTGGCCTGGGACACAGGGAAGGCAACACAATGTCTTCATTCAAACAGAAATCAGAGACAACCTTTGGAAGGAATGACGGACAGGGGAGAAGAACCACCTTATCTCTGTGAACCACCAAGTAAAGTGAACGACAGAATAATGCTGCCAGTCAACACAAAGTCTTCATTCCCACCTTCTGAAACAGCATAAACAAGGGAATCTCCCAAAGTATCTCAAAGGTAAACTTCCGGAGAACCGAAAGCACCAAATTGAGGTCCCAAGGCGACAATGGAGACCGCAAATGGCTAACACTCTGTACGCACCAGGGAGTGTGTGGCCAAGGGTTGATGAAAGAAGACCGCCAAAGCAGACACCTGGCCCTTGATGGTACTCAAGGCCAAATTCTGTTCAAACCCCATGAAGGAAGGTCAAGATCCGAGCCACGGAGAAGGAGCGAGGATAAACCCCAAGGAACTCTCACCACGCAATGTACGTCTTCCACATATGATGGTAGATCTTCCTAGAAGTAGATTTCCTAGCTTTAACAGCGCTGGAATCACTGATTCAGACCAACCACTATCCTGCAGTACCTGGCTTTCAACAGGTAAGCTGTCAAAGCCAGCGACTGTAAAGCAGGGTGGAAGATTGGCCCTGGGGACAAGCAGATCCTCCGTGAGAGGAAGCTTTCAAGGGACGACGGCAACCACCGCACCAGATCGGCGTACCAAGCCCGCGGCCACTAAGATGACCGGAATCCCTTCTTCCTTGATCCTGCGTAGAAGTCTTAGCAGAAGCTTGAGAGGGGGAAGACATAAATCAGACGATACTGACCCCGTAGGGCCCCCAGCGCATCTGTAGCATCCACCAGAGGATCCCATGATTGAGCCACAAACCTCTGCACCTTTCGGTTGACTTGAGACGCCAACAGATCCACCTTGGGGATGCCCCACTGGGGACATAACTGATGAAACACCTCCAGCTGAAGATACCATTCCCTTGGTCCAACGCCTGCCAACTAAGGTAATCCGCCTGCCAGTTTTCCACTCCGGGAATGTGTAAGGCGGAAAGGGCTGGAACTAACAGTCTGCCCACCTGAGTATGCCGCCTACCTCCAGAACCGCCAGGACACTTCTTATGCCTCCTTGGTGATTGACATAAGCCACGGCTGTGGCATTGTCTGATTGAATGCGCACTGGACATCCTTGGAGATGATCCATTCAATGTTCCAGGCAGAGTCTGATTGCTCTGAGTTCCAGGATATTCATCGGTAGTCTGGACTCCAGGGTTCAAACCCCCTGAGCAGAATTTATGACGTGAATGCCTCCCCACCCCGACAGGCTGTCATCCATGGTGACCACCGTCCAATACAGGGGGAGGAAGGATTTGCCATGCTGGAGCACCGGAGAAGGAAGCCATCAGATCAGGGACCCTTTTGCACCCCAGATCAGCTGGATTTGGTTGTGCAGACTGCAGAGTCTTGACCCATTTGATCAGAATCTTCCTTGCAGGGACCTCGCATCGAACCATACAAACAGGATCACCTCGAAGGTAGACACCATCAGGCCCAGCACTCGCATGCAAGTCTGGAGGAATGACCATCTGCTGGACAGCAGGAGGCAAATTGCAGCCTGCAGTTTCTGGAGTTTGTGCAGAGGAAGGAGTACTCTGGCTAAGGCCGAGTCTAGAGTCAGAACCAGATAGTTTAGTTTCGTGGAAGGAACCAAGGAACTTCTGAAGAATCCAGCCGAACTTCCTCCAGCCACAGCTGACTTAGCACGGAGCTGAGGTCTGCGCGCACTCGCTGGCGAGACTGAGGTGATCACTGGATCTAGATTATCTAGCCCGGCAGTCGATTGTAAATCTCACAGGAAAAACCAGGAGAAAAAAAATCTATTTAAAAGACAAAATGTTGCCAGGACCAGAGATCCCAGCAAGGAACTAGGTCCTTACTCCTCACTAGGCAGAAAAAAAACTGAGTACCTAAAGCTGAGAGTGGGTGTATACCCCCTGGGACTGCCCATAGGCGTAGCCAGGACTTTTTTCTGCCTAGTGTCTTACTCCTGTAGGGGGCAGTATAACAAAATGGTTAAGAATAGCAGGAGCTGTGTCCATCAATAAAACGAAAGAGAAACCAAAGTTAATATATTAGTGAGTTATATTTGTAAATACCTTTTTCAGGGTTTTATAGCTGGTGACATGATCCTTTTCTAGTCCTTCTGTAAGTCTATGTGCGATGTGTGGGCGATGCTCTAGCGATCATGTGACTGAAAAAAATTAAAACCTATTCTAAATGCAATTAGCGTTATGCAAACTACCAGATGAAATCAGAGCTTGTTTCATATATGGCCGTTTATAATCGTATTAACAAAAAAAACACCTTGACACTCCTGTTGTCACGGCACAGGGGTGCTCCAAGATTGAGATTGACAGCGGAGCATTGACCTATCACTCTGCTGTTTATCATCGCTGAATATGTGGGCGGAGCTCTGGAGGGCACATGCTCTATTAAAAAATGCTCCAAATGTAAACGTTATGTGAAGCAAAATGCGTGAAAGCAATGCTTGTGGTTGTGTGTTTTGTTAAAATACTGTAATGTGGAGCTCCACGCACATATTCAGCAATGGTTGACAGCTGAGCAAGGACTTATATTGCTACAGTCTATCATTGCTGAATATGAGGGCGGAGCTCTGGAGATAATGTGATCCATTGAAAACTGCTCCAAATGTAAATATTACGTGAAAAAATCGTGAAAGCAATGCTAGCTTTCGTGTGTTTTGTTTCAAGTAAAGTTTTATTTACACTTGGAGCGGTTTTTAAAGGATCACATGATGTCTGGAGCTCCGCCCACATATTCAGCAATGATAAACAGTGGAGCAATGAGTGAATCCACAGCGGTCAATCATTGCTGAATATGTGCGGGGAGCTCCATATTACTTAAAGAGAACACATAACAGCAAGCATTGCTTTCATGAGTTTGCTTCACAAGTTTACATTTGTAGTGTTTTTTTAATAGATCATGTGCTCTCCAGAGCTCCACCCACATATTCCGCAATGATAAACAGTGGAGGGATGATTCACTCTCAATCCCGGATGACGTCAGAATGTCACGTGGGGCCACTTATTCATGTGGGAATAAGGAACTCCAGAGCAAGCACAGATTGAGTGTCAACACAGAGAACAGAAGATTGCTAACAATAACGTTGCCATCCATAATAAAAATTCTGAAGGCAGGGTTATCTTAATGAATTCTATGCATTAAGATTAAAAAAAAAAAAAACCTTTGTGCAGCAGCCCCCCTCATTCTTACCTGAGCCCCATCTGGATCCAGCGATGTTGCATGAAAGTCTCGACTATCCGGGGCTCTTACTCTTATATTGGCTGGGACACAGCTGCAGGCGTCATTGGCTCCCACTGCTGTCAAGGTGAGCCAATCGAGAGAGAGAGAGGGGGTGCAGCTCCATATCTGAATGACACACAGAGCAGCGGCTCCACTGCCCCGATAGCAAGCTGCTTGCTCTGGGGGCCCTTGGCGGGAAGGAGGGGCCAGGAGAGTCGGCGAGAAACCGGCGAAGAGGAGGATCTGGGCTGCTCTGTGCAAAACTACTGCACAGAGAAGGTAAATATAGCATGTTTGTTATTTGTAAACAAAAAACAAGACTTTTGTATCGCTTTAAAATAGAATTTCAAGTCTGGGTTTAATGTCACTTTAACATCACACACTTCCAGTATATGGGAAGAGAGACTCAAAAGCTGCCACTTAAAGTTTGCTTCAATCAATGCTGTTTTTTAGTTTCTTTTTTTTTTTTTTTTTTCTTTTTTTGAGATCTACCGCTGTCTGGTTTGAAAATGTCAGCAAGTGGGTGCAGGGCATGATGGGAAGTTAATACAAAGGTTCACAGATAAATAGACTTGGCACAGCTAATGTAGCTTTGACAACCTGACAATGATTATATATACAGAGTTTTTTTTTATGCTTGGAGGATTTTCTTTATGGATGCTGTAACAGATCATGAGAACAACTGTAAAATAGATGAAATGCATTATGATGTCATGGTGGTATTATTGACAATACACATTCAATAAAAATATAAGACCTGTTTGGTTGAGTATTTATTACATTGGTTGGCTGCCTTGATCATTGGCTGGTGGCATTTTTTTTTTTTTTTTTTTTTTAGGGTACCTGGATGAAAGGTCAAGAGGCCAAAAATGACATTATGTTCAAACAAATAGTACCCACACATTTTATTTAAGTCCTCCTGACAATTCTTTTAAGAACATACTGTTTACATGTAGAAGGGAACGGGAGGGGAGGGGGGAATACAAAATGTCTATCCTTTCCCTGCCGGAGAGTTCAGCCACGCCCCCTCATCCCCGCACTCTCTGGCGGAGGGTCAAGCTATATAAGGATGCCATATACAAAAGATCACATAACCATATCTAGCTCAGCGCATAGATCTATGTAACCACTTGCTTAAATATTAATAAAAATACATTTTTTATGGATTCTGTGCGACTACAAAAAGAGAAATTACAATACACATAGAATTTACAATAGGCAGTTATTTTTCTAGTTTTTTTTTTTTTTTTTGTCTTTTAGGTGGGTTTTATCAATCTTCCCTCCCAAAATGTTGAGGCAGAAGGTCGCATTTTTAAAGGGTCAGTCCAGCAAAACCAATTTTCGATTTGAGCAGATGCTGGAGGGACGACTCATCTACTGTCTCAAGCATTAAACGGGCACACGATCGCTCACGTATCATTTTCATTTGCTTGTCTTTCATGATACGGTCATTGAAGGAACCTTTGCATCTTTATACGAAAAACATAAAAAAAAAAAAGACGTAATTCTGTCAAGGAAAAATATGTGCACTTAACAACTGAAAGACAACATTGCAAGTGCCATACACAATTTACTGTTCAACTGGATGACACAAACTTTTCATGTTCACCCAATTGACTATTTGGCAGTTACTCTCTCATATTAATAACATTAACACACACAGAGATAACCATTTAAAAGGAAAAACAAACAAAATTGGGAAAGTAGTACGAGGTGTTTGGTCAGCTTATACTGGACCTGTATAGTGATGTAAAAAGATCCAAGTTACAATATTCTGCCTGATTTTACTAAAATGTTCAGAAAAGCTTAAATTTATTCTGTAATTGTGGGCTTTTCTCAACCGTCTCCAACCAGTCAGGTGACCAATGCCTTGGCACTGATTATGGGATCTCAGTCTGTTGTAGGACTTCTGTCATTTATAATTAAAAGTAACTTCTATAATTTAGGTTAGTAAGTTTCTATAAATTAGTTAACAATTTAGGACATTCCTCAACCGTCTCCTTCAAGTCAGATGACCACAGTCTAGACACTGATCATGGGAGGTGTTGTAAGAGAGAATGTCAGACAGCGTTAGCCATCAGTAACTTATGCTGGCCATAGAAAGTTCAATTCGAACCATGTGTGGGCAGGCTGATTTTTTACATGCGATTATTGCAAGCGGTTATTGTAGCTGCTAGTAATAATCACTGTGTTCTCCTTGCGGGGACAGCTTTCCTCACTGGAAGAACACAATGGCTATGCAGGAGGGATTCCCCCATCAACACTGACTGTGGTTGGGGAAAGGGAGCAATTTTCTTTCCAGCAACTCGTGGTTGCAGGAAAGAAAAACTCTCTGTCTATGGGCTGACTTATGCCTGAATATTGGTCCAATAGGCAAAGACCATGAGCTGAACAACCAATGAATACAGGAAAATGCAATTTTTTCAGTCACATGATCCGTTGCAGGAAAGAAAAACGCTCCGTCTATAGGCTGACTTATGCCTAAATATTGGTCCAATAGGCAAAGACCATGAGCTGAACAACCAAGGAACACAGGAAAATGCCATTACCTTGATCTAAGAGAAAGATTAAGAAACCCAAACTGTCCTGTAACTCTTGCCACTCTTCATCTCTTCATCTCTTAGCTTTCAGCCACATGGTCTTTGCTTAGAGGGGAGGGACCAGTATTCTGGAGACGTCACTGATTGGCCAGCTCTGTCTGACATTTTGGCTTACATCTTTTAAAAGCGATTCCATGATCAATGTCTTGGCAGTGGTCACCCAACTTGTAGAAAATGGTTGAGGAACGTCCTACATTATAGCATAGCATTCTAACATAGCATAAAGTTTACTATACGTTTTTATTAGATAGGGCAGAATGTCTACAACTCTAGCTATCCAAGGTGTAGGCCAAGCCAACAGATAAGGGTATTCAGCAGAGCTATTGAAAGTGTACATCTTACGTAGGTTCTCTTACGACACCTTTTGTAAGAGATCCCATGATCAATGCCTTGGCAGTCGTCATCTGACTTGGAGATCAAGGTTGAGGAACGTCCTAAATTATAGAGCATAAGGTTTTCTACACATTTTTTAGGCAACAGATAAGGGTATTCAGCGGAGCTGGTAAAAATGTACATTTTACGTGGGTGTTCTGGAAGAGTCACTGATTGGCCAGTTCTGCCTGACATTCTGTCTTACCGCACCTTTGGAAAGAGATCTCATAATCATTGTCTTGGCAGTGGTCACCTGCCTTGTGGGAGACGGTTGAGGAACACCCTAAATTATAGCATAAAGTTTTCTAATACATTTTATTAAATCGGTCAGAATGTCTACAACTCTAGCTATCCAAGATGTTGGCCAATCCAACAAAACAGGACATTCAGCAGAGTTGTTGAAAGTGTACATCTTACGTGGGGGTATAGGCTGGCAAAGGAGCCACATACATACACTGATGCAGGTTTCCTATGATCTTATTTCCATCTTAGTCGCTAAATATCCCATTGGCTACCAATCTAGAAATCAGCATCGGTCCATTCACAGTTAACTGTCAGAAGACAACACCTCAAAAGCCTCTCCAATCAGCCTGTGTGTGGTTACCTTTATAGCAGGATTCCTACATTGAATTCCTAACTCTGCCCACCAGCAGCAGACGTTGGGGCGCCTTATTTTGCCTGCGGGATTCTATAAGAATGCAGCAGCAGTTATGAAATTGTAAAGGGAGAAAAGCAGGTCGGAGACATACAAGGAGGCAAGCCAGCAGATGACTTAAAATCCCAGTTGTGCAGGGACTAACCCTTTAAACCTTTTTGTTTTTCTTTTTTTCCTGAAGGGAGGACCTAAGAAAAGTTTTAAGTGTTAGACTTGACACAATTACTACGAGTGGCACTGTATCACCATTTTGTGTACACGTCACATGATCATCAGAACATTACATTTAAAAAATAGATCTCAAAATTTCGACATTCACACGCGCTCACACCCCCACGAGCTGGTTGGAGAAGCCGCCACAGAAACCTGAATCTGTAGTGCTTGATTGTAGTTGTTTGTCTTTAAAAGCAGCTCAAAGTCTAGCAGAGAACAGAGTTAATCCATTAGGTGGGTAAGTCATCTCCCCCCCCCCCCCCACATTGTCTTTTAAACAGTAGCGTCTTCTAAACAAACACTGTGATTGGTTAAAATCTTCTGAAAACGTCCGTTTCTGTGCAAAAAAGGAGAAAAATAATATTTCACAAAACTGCAAGCTAGTAAACCAATTTTAATATAAATAGTTCACATTTTTTTTTTTTTGACCGATTATTGTTTTCGTCGGAAGCCTTTGGAAAATGAGGAGTTTGCTGTAACGTGCGCTGTGAGTTGGTGTAAATGATCAGTAGTCCCAGGACTGACGGCCTGTAGCGGACAAGCTCCCTGGGAGGTTTGTCCCGAACGCCTGTGGAATGTTGGACTGCTGTAGGTGCGAAGTGGAGTCTGGTGTCCAGGTAGGTGTCATGCTGTGAGCAGAGTCTCGGGAGGAGGCCAGAGTCTGCTGACAACTGCATGGTCCGCTCTACTGCCCCCTGGTGACTGCAAAAGATTACTCAGCCGGCTGTTTGGCTGGGTCACGTCATCTGTTTGCTGGGAAATAGTTTGGGTCCAGGTAATTGTAACTGGTGCCGCGTGGCATGCAGTAATCTCGATCTAGGAATGTCTCTGCCCTGTACACAGGCTCCAGGTGGTGATCCTCTTTGTGGGTTTCCGTTTCGTACAAACTGTAAGAAAAAAAAAGAAAAGACTGTATTTGCTTCTGAATTAAACTATCAGATGGCATCTTAGTTTTATTTTTTTTAATACTATCCCCTCCAGGTGACACGAAAAAGATGGAAAATTTGATTTTTGTCTTACCGTAAAAAATCCTTTTCTCTGAAGTTCATTGACGGACGCAGTCTCTGTTCTTCATAACAGTAGGGTTATACTGCCCCTACAGGAGTAGGACACTAGGCAGAAAAAAAAGTTCTGGCTACGCCTATGAGCAGTCCCAGGGGATATACACTCTCTCCCTGCTATAGGATGCCAGTTTTGTATCAAAGCAGTGTCAGAGAAAATAATACCAACCCAACTCAAATAGAGGGGCGGGTACTGCGTCCGTCAATGAACTCAGAGAAAAGGATTTTTACGGTAAGACAAAAATCCAATTTTCTCTATCGTTCATTGACGGACGCAGTCTCTGTTCTTCATATCAGTAGGGACTTCCCAAAGCAGTGCCATAAAAATGAGGGATGGGAACAGCAGAAAAATAATTCCCCAAGGCTAAACCATAGCCAACCAGGCAACATAGGACTCATCAGAACAACAAGATGAGAACCACCTGAAAAAGCATTAAACACCCTCAAGGGAGATTAAAACACCCTTAAACGTCAGCCTGCAAAACTTTGCGGCCAAAAGAGGCATCTGCAGATACCAGCACATCCACCTTGTAAAACTTTGTCAAAGTGCGAACAGACGACCAGGTAGCCACCTTGCAAACCTGAAGCACAGATGCCTGATGGCGAAAGGCCCAGGAAGCACTAAGTGCCCAAGTAGAATGCACCTTAACAGGGAAAGATTCTTAATTGAATAAGCCTGCACAACCGTCTGTCTGATCCATCTGGAAATAGTCGCAGCAGACGCAGTTAGCCCTTTTGTTGGGCCATCTGGGAGTACAAAGCACGAATCTGACTTTCAAAAAGACTCAGTAGTTGCCAAGTACATCCTGAGTGCCCGAACCACATCAAAAGTATGTAGTGCAATTTCCTTAGGATGTTTAGGCTTAGGACACAAAGAGGGTAACACGATGTCCCCAAGTGAAAACTGGAAACCATCTTCGGAAGGAAGGATGGATTCGGACGAAGCACCACTTTATCCCTGTGAACCACCAGATAGGGAGAACAATAGGACAACGCCGCCAGTTCCGACGCCCTGTGTGCAGATGTCATAGCCAACAAGAAAGCCACCTTCGGGGATAAGGTAAGCAGGGGAATCTCCAGAATACTTTCAAAAGGAGGTTTCTGGAGAACCGACCGCACTAAATTCAGGTCCCAAGGTGGCACCGGAGGTGCCAAGTGTCGCACCCCCTGGATAAAGCTACGCACCAGGGAATGGGCAGCTAGTGGCCCTTGGTAAAAAATTGCCAAGGCCAAAACCTAACCCTTGATGGTGCTCAAGGCTAACCTTTGATCAACTCCCGTTGAAAGAAAGCCAAGATCCGAGCCACCGAGTAAGAGTGAGGGGGAACTCACACCACGCAATATACGCCATGTACGATGATAGATCTTCCTAGAAGTCGCTTTCTTCTCTTTAAGCAGAGTAGGAATCACTGAAGCAGGCAAAACCCTGTCCTTCAGCACCTGCCTTTCAATAGCCAAGCCGTCAAAGCCAGCAACTGTAAAGCAGGATGGAAGATTGGCCCTTGAGACAGTAGATCCTCCATGAGAGTAGGTCTCTAAGGAGTGTCTGTGACTAGCCTGACCAGGTCGGCGTACCAAGCTTGGCGAGGCCAGTCCGGAGCCACAAGAATGACCGGAATCCCTTCAGCCTCGATCCTGCAAAGAAGTCTTGGCAGCAACTTAAAAGGAGGAAAGGCATTCATCAGCTGATACTGACCCCACGGAGCCACCAGTGGTGACAATTGTCCAATATATAGGAAGGAAGGAAGGATTTCCCTTGTTTGAGCATTGGGGACCGAAGCCACTAGATCAGGGACTCCCTGATCACCTTTCTCAGCTGGACCTTATTGTCCAGGGAGGTTCGATTCTTGTTCCATTTGAGAAGGATTTCCTTCTGCAGGATTCTCGTGTGGAATTGAGCGAAAGAGACAGTCTCGAAGGACGACACCATCAGTCCCAGAACCCTCATACAGGTCCGAAGGGACAACTATTTGCTGGACAGCAACAGCTGAATCTGGAGTTTTTCTGGAGGAAGAAACACCCTGGCTGAAAACGAGTCCTAAGTCAGGCCCAGATGGTCAAGTCCCATGGAAGGGAGCAGGGACAACTTCTGGAGGTTCAGAATCCACCCAAACTCCTCCAGAGTTCTCATGGTGATCTCCAAATTTGTCACCAGCACCGTGGGAGACTCCGCACGGAGAAGCAGGTAACCCAGGGCCGATTTCCCCCGCATCAGAACAAAAGATGAGGCCCACCTGAAAACAAACAGTAAACACCCTCAAGGAAAGACAAAAGCCCTCCAAACAGCAGCTAGCAAAAAACCTTGCGGCCAAAAAGAGGCATCTGCAGATGCCAGCACATACACCACATAAAACATAGCAAAGGTGTGAACAAACGACCAGATAGTCATCTTACAACCTGAAGCACAGATGCCTGTATGGCAAAAAGCCAAGGAAGCACTAGGCGCCCAAGTAGAAAGCGCCGAAACAGGGAAAGGTAGGACCTGACCCATAAATAAAGAAGCCTGCACCACCGACTGGAAATAGTCGCAGCAGACACAGGCAGCCCTGTCCTTGGGCCATACGTGAGCACAGAGAGCGAACCTGACTATGGGAAGACTCAGTAGTCGCCAAGTACCCCTCGAGTGCCGAACTCCATCCAGAGTATGCAGCGCACATTCTGTAGGATGAGGGGGCTCAGAACACAAGATGGCAACACAATGGCCCCATGCAAGTGAACACTAGAAACCACCTTCGGAGGCAAGGACGGATCCGGACGAAGTACCACCTGGCCCCATGAACCAACAAATAGGGAGAATGACAGGACAATGTCGCCAGTGCCGACACCCAGTGTGCAGAGTGACAGCAACCAAGTCCACCTTCTACAATAAGGTAAGCAGGGGATACCCACGATACTCGCAAAGGAGGGTCTGGAAAAACCGACTGCACCAACCAAGGTCCCCAGTTGGCGACAGAGGTCGCACCGGAAGAACCAAGTATCACACCCCCTGGAAAAATTTACGCACCAGGGAACGGGCAGCCAACGGCCTATGGAATAAAAATTATCAAAACCGAAACCTGACCCTTGACAGTACTCAAGGCCAACTTTTGATCAATCCCCCCATTGAAGGAAGCCAAGATCCGGCCACTGAGAAAGAGCGAGGGGGAGCCCAAGTAGAGTCACTAAATCACCGAAGCTGCCACCCCCCCCCCCCCCGGCTTACAACAGCCAAGCCCGCAAGCCGTTGAATGTAAAGCCGGACGGGAGATCGGCCCCGGAGAGAAGAAAACCCAAGGAGTGTCAGCGGCAAGTCTGACCAGTTCGGCGTACCAAGCTTGGCGAGGCAAGTCCGGAGCCACGAGAATGACCGAAATCCTGCCGCCTCAATCCTGCGAAGGATTCTTGGCAGCAAAAGGAGAGGAGGAAAGGCAGACAGCAGCTGACACTGACCTCGGCCCATCCACGAGCACTCTCGCACGACCATGCCGGCGTCAGCCTTGCACAGGTGACCACGCCAAACATATCAGCATTGAAAATGTTGAACCTAGCGAATGTTCTTGCCCATGACAGAACCCATGAGGCCACCATTGCACCCGCCAGAGGGTTCCGGGAGCGGGCCACGACCTCTGCACTATCCTGTAGATGCGATGCCAACAGGCCCACGTCAGGAGTGCCCCCAAACGAAGGCACAACTGCTGGAACGACTCCGGATGAAGGGACCATTGCTCTGCATCCAGGGCCAGTCGACTGAGGCAAACCGCCTACCAATTGTGTTGTTTCCCCCCTGGAAAGGGAACAGCGGATAGAGCCGGAAAAAGGCGCTCTGCCCAACGAAGAAACATCACTTCCAAGGCAGCAAGGACACTCGTGGTGCCCCCATGGTGAATGACACAAGCCACGGTCACGGCGTAGTCAATTGAAAGTGCACCGGACAGCTGCAGGTGCCCGATGAACTAGACAAAGCTGGAACGCTCTCTGCCCCAGGACAATAAGCGGTAACCTGGATACTCCCGAAGCAGAAAACCTGCCGAGGACTCCTCCCCACACGGACAAGCTTGCATCCATGGTGACAATTGTCCAGTAGACGTGGAGGAAGGATTCCAGTGCTAGACTCCCTGGGCACCCGGCCCAGCCGGATCCGCAAGTCCAGAGAGTTCGGATTTCAGTCGCCTTCGAGAAGGAGTGCCTCCTGGGGGATCCCCAGAGGGATTGAGCGAAAGGGACCGTCTTGAAAAACAACACCATCAGTCCTAGAACTCGTATGCAGGTCCAAAGAGAAGACCATGTGCAGAACAGCAACAGTCGACCGCAGTCTAAATTGCCAAGAGTTTTGACCCCGGAGGGAGAAACACAATGACCAAGGACAAGTCCAAAGTCAGACTCAGAAAATCCAGTCTCATGGAAAGGACCAGGGATGATTTCTGAAGGTTCAGAACCCACCTGAACTCCACCAGAGTTCCCCCCGGTGACAACCAATTTCGTTGTCAGCACCGTAGGGGACTCCAAACGGAGAAGCAGAGCGGCCAGGAAACCAAGGCTGATACGCCCCGATGCCGCAACAGCGCCAGGACCGGAGCCAACACCGTTGTGAAGACCCTAGCAGCATAAGCAAGACCAAAGGGTAATGCCACAAACCAAGAGATCCTTCCCCGTAGCTGTCCAGAACATAACGGGACCTGAAGGTAGGCAGCTTGATGTCTATGGAGGCCAGGAAGCCCCCTTATGTAGAGAAGCCACCACCGTGCGAACCAATACCAACTTGAATTTGTGATCTGCACGGAACCAACAAAAGACCAGTAGGTCCCTACATAAAAAAATACTTTATATGCCAGGACCAGAGATCCCAGCAAGGAACTAGGTCCTTACTCCTGACTAGGCAGATACAAAACTGACATCCTATGCAGGAAGAGAGAGGGTGTACCCTCTGGGACTGCCCATAGGCGTAGCCAGAACTTTTTCCTGCCTAATGTCCTATTCCTGTAGGGGGCAGTATAACCCTACCCCACTGCGTCCGTCAATGAACGATAGAGAAAACACTTTTTTTTAAGGAACGTCCCACCGCGCTAAAGCGCCCCCAAGAGGTCAGGCACAAAGCACTGAGGATCCCCCTCAGCAGAGAGAGAGAGACCCCCCAGACTTACCACCCTACAGCAAAGATGCACCAGGAGGCCCAGAACGTCTGCACAGCACGTGTCTGCAGCGATCTCAATCCAGAAAGAAAGATCTGAGGATCAACACTAGGGTACAGGGAAGGGCTCCACCACCAGAAAAAAACACCTCCAGGAACTCCCAAATTATGGCCGCCAGTAATTCCTATCAGAAATCCACCGCAAAATGGCCGCCGAATCTTGCAGAGCACATGGGATACAAGAACATGGCAGCCTGCGGAGCTGAGGACCCTCCTGGGGACCCCCCAGCCTCCTGGACGGGATCGACAGGAAGGGGGCCCTGGGAGTGACAGGTAAAATCCCTCCCCCCCACAATCATTAGTCCATCGCCGGCGGCCCAGCCCCAGTAGTGGGGGGCAGGTAGATGGAGGGTGCGTGACAGGACAGAGGAGAACCTGGGGTTGTGAGGGTCCGACCATCCTAGGGAGGGCCTGCGTCCACCCCAAAATCCGCCAGGGGAAGAGGGGGGAACATTTACTCACCATACCAGGAACAGGGGGCGCCATCCCCTGGCAGAACCTCATCTCCGCCGAAGTGGGGGGGCTGTCGGACAATAGGAACACAGCGACTCGGGCCTAGACCCGGTCGTATGCGACCTGGCGAGACATTTAATTTGCCGGGCCAGTCCCCGTCCAGTGGGACTATGTCGCGGCCGACCTAGTGCGGAGCTGGGGTCTGCGCGCGCTCGCTGGCCGGCTGGGGTGACCACTGGTTTTATATATCCAGCCAATCGCCCAGACCTGGCATAGTTGCTTGTAGAATCTTACAAGAAAAAAATCTGGAGAAAAGCTAACTAGAAAAAAACTATCTAGAAAAAAAACTTTTGCCAGGACCAGAGACCCCAGCAAGGAACTAGGTCCTTACTTCTGACTAGGCAGCTTAAAACTGACATCCTATACCAGGGAGAGAGGGTATACCCCCTGGAACTGCCCATAGGTGTAGCCAGAACTTTTTTCTGCCTAATGTCCTACTCCTGTAGGGGGCAGTATAACCCTACTGATCTGAAGATCAGAGACTGCGTCCATCAATGAACGATAGAGAAAGTGAATTTTATGGAATTTCGAAATTCTCAATTAGCTGCTGCACCTGCAGGACTCGAATGAGGAAAATATCTGGGTCTGCATCCCTTTAGACGTGATTTCCTATTGGGAGTATCTCACTAAAAATGACATTCTTGTTGCAGGGGATGCCTGAAATCTGACTTGTATCTTAAGCAGACTTTGGGGAAAATAAGTGAGCCAATCACACAAGCAGGAAATTATGTTTCTGTGTACAGAACTCCTCCAGGCTGCCATAGTGCATTTTACAAAAAATTACAGAACTGCAGAATGAAAAGGAAAGGTCATTTTTAATAACATTCAATTACAATATGACTTGTGTCTCAGTTGTATACGCTATATTATTTTTTTCTTTGCTATTTTTTTTTCCCCACGAAAGTGGAGTTAACATTTAGGCATACATGGCTTCCAGCACACTCACCAGTCTGAGCATGAGTCACAGAAGTCCACAGACATTTGAGGAGGACAGTCCTGACAATGCCACCGGATACCCTGGATAGGTTCAGTCCTGCAGTTATCACACTAAAAGACAACAGCACAGACGTAAGTATACGGCAGAACCGAGCAACATAAATATAAGATCACACAACACAACTTACTACAAATAATGATCTATAGGAGCTGCTAATTACAAAACTATTTACAGATCACTCTCTTGAATGAATCATCCTTTTTATTACTATTGAGAGAAGGTAATAGGGCAGACGGGCAGCAGGTCTAAGGAGTAAAAGGCAGGTTGGGAACCCTGGAACAAAACACATCAGCCCTCAATTTCAGCCCAGTGAGCTTAGCTTTATCCCAACCCTGATTCAGTGACACAAAGTGGCATTCAGGCAAGGACTAGCTTTTTAGAGCCCCATGAAAGGCGATAATAGGCACCACTTCTGGACCGGAAGGATTTACCCCCTAATGACCAGCCCATGTTTTGCGATCTGGCACTGCGTTATTTAACAGACAATTGCGCGGCCGTGCGACGATGTACCTAAATAAAACTGATGTCCTTTTTTTTCCCCCACAAATAGAGCTTTATTACGCCCCAAAGCAGTGTGTTAAACATGAGGAGTGGGAAAACAGCAGAAAAAAATTTCCAAGGCCAACCATAGCCAAGCAGGTAACATGGAGCTCAACCATAAACAACTGGAGCTCACCTGAAAAAAAACAATACACCCTCAAAGAGAACCAGGTCCTCCAAACAGCAGCCTGAAAAACCTTGCGGCCAAGAGAAGCATCCGCAGATGCCAACCCATCCACTTTATAAAACTTTGTGAAAGTGTGCACAGATGACCAGGTAGCTGCCTAGCAACCCTGCATCACTGATGCCTGATGACGGAAGCCCCAGGAGGCACTAAGCGCCCGAGTAGAGTGCGCCTTGACAGGGAAAGGAGGAACCTGACCCTTGATGGAATAGGCCTGAATCACTGTCTGTCTAAACCATCTGGAAATGGTCGCAAAGGAAGCAGACAACCCTTTCGGAGACCCATCCGTGAGCACAAATAAGGATTCTGACTTTCTTTAAGACTCCGTAGCTGCCAGGTACACACTAATTGCCATGACAACATCCAAGGCATGCAAGGCAATTTCCTTCGGATGTTTTGGCCTGGGACACAGGGAAGGCAACACAATGTATTCATTCAAATGAAAATCAGAGACAACCTTTGGAAGGAACGACGGACAGAGGCGAAGAACCACGTTATCTCTGTGAATCACCAAGTAAGGTGAACGACCAGATAACGCCGATAATTCCGACACCCTGAGTGCAGAGGTGATGGCCACCTTCTGCGACAGCGTAAACAGGAGATTCTCAAAAGCAGGCTTCTGAGAGCACCAAATTTAGGTCATAAGGCGGCAACGGAGATCGCATTGGAGGGGCCAAGTGTCTAACTCCCTGAAGAAAAGTATGCACCAGGGAGTGTGTGGCCAAGGGCCCTTGAAAGAAGACCGCTAAGGCTGACACCTGGCCTTTGAGAGTACTGAAGGATAGTTTCTTCTCAACCCCCCATTGAAGGAAGGTCAAGATCCGAGCCACCGAAAAAGAGTGAGGATGAACCCCAAGAGACTCACACCACGCAATGTACGTCTTCCATGTACGATGGTAGATCTTTCTAGAAGTAGATTTCCTAGCTTTTAACAGCGTTTGAATCACCGACAAACCTCTATCCAGCAGCACCTTGCATTCAACAGCCAACCTGTCAAAGCCAGCCACTGTAAAGACAGGATGGAAGATTAGTTCTTGGAACAGCAGATCCTCCCCGAGAGGAAGCTTCCAAGGAACATCAGAGACCAGCCGCACCAGAGAAGCGTACCAAGCCCAACGAGGCCAGTCCGGGGCCCACTAAGATGAGAGGAATATATAAACGATGGTTGGTGCGCTAAACAATGATGCAATGCTCAACAAAAATGTTTAACATATATGGTGACTCTTCATATGTGAAATAAAAGTGAATGACAACAATATATCAGTGAATACAAAGTGTCAAAAGAAATTCCTATGAAGTGATTCAAAACAAAATAAGAGTCCATCAAATGATGACAAAATAATGTTCTGAAGTGTTGTGATGACGGTGCTTGAAATATTATTCCAAAAAAGGGTGATTTCTGCGTGATTTAAAATCCCAACACCAGCTGCCAATCCTGCTTACCAGATGTATATGTCTCATAGGCAATAAATCACTGCAAAGGCATGCAGATTCACCCTGGTGTGACCACACAATAGAGCCTCTTACCAGATATAGCAATATATATGCGCTCATAGGGTGTCTCCTCTGGTTGAATCAGGAAGTGGTGTTAATATTCTCCTAGGCTATACCCAGATCACCGGACTGTATACTCTTCTTATAATATACTCCTCTTAGTGGCTCAGGAATTGGGTCTTGCAAATGGCATACATACATGGAGCCTTTGGATATCCTATGTCCGGCTGCAGCACGGACAGTTGGATGACGTGGGTGGTGGCGTGGCACGCCTCCTCTCCGACGCGTTTCTTCTGAAAAGACTTCCACTGGGATAGGAGGGGGGGCTGGATGAGAGGCCTGCCTTCTGCCTCTATCCTGCGTAGTAGTCTTGGCAGAAGCTTGAGAGGAGGGCAGGCGTAAATCAGATGATACTGACCCCACAGGGCCACCAGCACATCTGTGGCGTCCGACAGAGGATTCCGCGACCGAGCCACAAACCTCTGCACCTTTCTGTTGAGCCAAGACGCCAACAGATATCCCTTGGGGGTGAGACACCTCTGATTAAACACCTCCGGATGAAGGGAATGTGTACAGTGGAGAGGACTAGAATGAACCATTCTGCCTACCTTAGAATGTCCGCTACCTCCAGAGCCAACAGGACACTTCTTGTGTCCCCCTGGTGATTGACCTAGGCCACGACCGTGGCATTGGCCAATTAAATGCGCACTGGACATCCCTGAAAACAATTTGTCCAATGTTCCAGGCACAGTCTGATCGCTCTGAGTTCGAAGACATTGATCGGTAGTCTGGACTCTTCCAGTGTCCAGACCCCCTGAGCAGAATTTTGCTGAGAAAGCCTCCCCACCCAGACAGGCTGGCAACCATGGTGACCACTGTCCAATACAAGGGGAGGAAGGATTTGCCCAGCCAAAGCGCCGGACAATGAAGCCACCATATCAGGGACTCTATTGCTCCCCGGCTCAGCTGGATCTGATTGTCCAGAGACTGCAGATTCTTGTCTCATTTGCCCAGAATCTCCCTTTGCAGGGACCGCTTATGGAACTGTGCAAATGGAACCGCCTCAAAAAGGTAGACACCATCAGGTCCTGCACCAGCATGCAAGTCTGGGGGGGGGGTGGGGGATGACCATCTGCTGGACAGCAGGAGATCAATAGTAGCCTGCAGTTTCTGGAGTTTGTCCAGAGGAAGCAGCACTCTGGCTAAGGCCAAGTCCAGAGTCAGACCCAGATAGTTCAGCTTTGTGGATGGAACCAGATAAGACTTCTGAAAATTCAGAATCCAGCCAAACTCCCTCAGAGATTGTATGGTGATCTCCAAGTTTTCCACCAGGGCAGTAGGAGACTTCGCTCACAGAAGGTCATCCAAGTAGCCCAGTACTGCGATACCCTGATGGCGTAACAATGCTAGCACCGGGCTAACACTTTTGTGAAGACCCCAGGAGCAGAGGCGAGACCAAGGGTAACACCACAAAATGATAATGCTCCTCTCCGACGGCAAAGTGGAGGAAGCGCTGGTGACCGGCACATATTGGAATGTGAAGGTAAGCATCCTTGATGTCGATGGAGGCAAGAAAATCCCCCTGATGCAGGGATGCCACCACTGTGCGAATGGACTCCATTCTCAACTTCTGCACAAAGCAGTTCAGTGCCTTGAGGTCCAAGATTGGACGCACCTTGCCTTCCTTCTTGGGAACTGTAAACAGGTTTGAGTAAAAACCTTGAAAACGTTCCGATGTCAGAACCGGGACAATCACCTCTTGAAGTAACCGGTCTTGCACCGCCCCAAACAGACCCTGTAAACAGTCTGGGGACGGGCGCAAGTTGGAAGAAAAGAACCATGCCAGGGGGTAAAAATGAAACTCGATCTTGAAGCCGGACCGTATGACTTTGTGGACCCACTTGTCTTTTACAGTGGTCCACAGGTCCGGAAACCAGTAAAGACGTCCTCCCACCCTCGATACGGGTGAGGGCGCACCTTCATGCTGAAGGAGCCTTGTCCGTGGGTCTGGAGAAGCCCGCTCTCAACTTGCCAGACCAAGTTCTCTTGGATCCACCAGAAGCGCCCCGAAAGGCTTTGATCCTTTGTCAGTCGCCCCTGAGGGATGAAAAAACTTTTTATGAGCCGAGAAGGATGGCCCACGTCTACGACAAGGGTCCTTGCCCTTACTAGCCCGTGGAAGAAAGGTACTCTTCCCCGCCTGTGAGACCCTTAATTATGTCATCCAGGGTAGCTCCAAACAGGCCATCTCCTTAAAAAGGAAGATCAGTCAAGGCCTTTTTAGAAGTCTGGTCCGCAGACCAACATTTGAGCAAAAACATATGCAGAAGGACCACTGCTAAAACAGAGAGCCTAGCAACTAGGGGAGCCACATCCATAGAGGAATCACAGATAAACTGCAGCCCCTGGACTAGCTGGTCTGCCAGCTCAGCAAAGGCAGGGGGGAGCTGCTCCCCCTCTAGGTCACAGCGTAAAAGCTTAGCCCACTCGGTCAGAGTTTGCGACACCAGTGCAATGGTAAAAAACAGCCTCAGTGCCGAACCAGCCACAGTGTACATATTGCGGGCCACAGCCTCAACCTTCCTGTCAGCCAAGTCCCTAAAAGCCGGGGACTCTTCAACCAGAGTCATGGTTGCCTTGTTCAATCTAGAGACTGGAGGGTCCACCACCGGTGAACAGTCCACTTTTTAAGAATGGATTCCTCATAGAGGTACCGCAAAGCCAATCGCTTAGAGACCACAAGAGTACATTTTAGCCGTTTCCACTAATTAGCAACAATTCTGTAAAAATAGGCGGGGAAAGGAAACACATTTGCCCCTCTGGATGGCTTGGGAGTGCCAAAGGGAACCGATGCCTCCGTCGCAGCTTCAGCTGCGTCCTCCATTTTTAAGGTCTCACACACAGATACAATCAGTGCATCCACCAGCGCCTTTTCGTTCGCAGCTACAGGAGTGGAGGAATCATCCCCACTATCTAAAAACTCAGGGAGCGTGGTCGCAGACCCAGCAGAGTGACCCACGTCTGCAGCGGCCGACTCAGATTTAGGATCTGAGGAGACAAGATGAGGCAGGGGAAGGCGGGGGGCATTTTTTGCTAGTCGTCGCCCAAAAGCCACTTCCACCCGGGACACAAAAGAATACAGGACCGCCATCAGTGCATCGATGGATGGTTGGGACCCAGAGGGCCCCACAGCCTCTGAGAGGGAATCAGGTGGGGAAATGTGCTCCAAAGACTCCATGAGTCAATAGGGGGACCCCACAAAAAAAGGATTAAAAATACTGCTAGGGGACACTCCCACCGCTCCGTCAGCACCACTCGGTCGCCAGTAACAGAGTACCTAATCGATCGCCAGCAGAGAGGGAGAAGACCCCAAGGAGGAACACTGTGACTCGGGCCGAGACCCGGTCTTAAGCAACCTTACGAGATGTTTATCTCGCAGGCCAGCCCCTGTCCGGAGCTGAGGTCTGTGCGTGCTTGCTGGCCAGACTTGTGTGACACACTGGATCTAGATTATCCAGCCCGTCACCCAGTCCAGCAGTTGATTGTAGATCTCACAGGAAAACACCAGGAGAAAAAATCTACCTAAAAACAACAAATTGCCAGGACCAGAGATCCCAGCAAGGAACTATGTCCTTACTCCTGACTAGGTAGAAAAAAACCTATAGCAGAGAGAGGGAGTATAACCCCTGGGACTGCCCATAGGCGTAGCCAGACTTTTTTTTCTGCCTAGTATCCTACTCCTGTAGGGGGCAGTATAACTCAATTTTTAAGAAGATCAGGAGCTGTGTCTGTCAATAAACGAAAGAGAAATGCATCATGTTCTACTTTTTTTTCTGGAACTGGGATGCACTGGAACTGCAAGCTCTGGTGTGATCTATGCCATTAAAAACCATATAACCTACTTACATGCATTTTTAATGCAGAAATAAAAGATACTGGACTGCATGTTTTGTGAACTGGCCCCAAGATAAAAAAAAAAAAAACCTTCTATGTGCAGCAGCCCCCCTCAGCCCCGCTAAAACTTAGCTGAGCCCCCTCTCTATCCAGCGATGTCCACGAATGCATCAGCCATCTGGGACTCTCTGTCCTAAATGGCTGAGACACAGCAGCGGTGCCATTGGCTCCCGCTGCTGCCAATCAAACTCAGTTAGCCAATCTGGAGAGAGAGGGGGTGGGGCCCAACGGCAGCTCTGCGTCTGACTGGATACACAGAGCTGCAGCTCGGCTGTCCCCATAGCAAGCTGCAAAGAGACTTTACAATCACTTGAACTTTGACTGATCTACTGTGATTAAAATTATACAACTTCATTTTAGTCATACAGCGCCACCTGCTAGTAAGAACTGGGTACTACATAGGGAGACCCCTCTTTCTCTATCACCTGTAAACAAAGTATTAATTAGCAGCATTAGACAAATCCACTCTTTGTGTCACAGAATTAACTTACTTTGAACCCAACGTGCTGCACAAAACCACTGTCAGCCTCCATTTCTTGGAGTCTTTGCTTCTTCAGTTTCTTTAGTTCGAGTAGCTCTTTATACTCTGGTAGGCCATAGTAAGCAGCAGGAATGGACTCGTCATCCTGTGGGAAGAAGAATTAGTGCATGGATGATCCTTCCAGAAGAAGATAGCAAAGACCTACAAGCTCCCGCTACACCCAGACATGTTCTATGTATTTCTACTGTGTATTCAGTGGTCTGGCAGAAATTCTCGCTGGAAAACACCAATGTCATTATAAAGAGACTAACCCTGCACATATAACAAATCCATGCTGAAATATAGAAGCTGCCATTGCTGATCCCATTGATAGCTGCCTGGCTGTTTCCAGCTTTCAAACTTTAAAAGGGGAAGTACCACTTTAAGGCCTCCTCCCCTGCTCCTGTTTTTGAAATGGAGCTTTTGGGGAGCAGGAGATTTTTAGGCTCCCACTTCTGCTCCGACCACCAAGGCAAAGTTATTCTTCCCCTCTCCCAAAATCTTCTGGGACACAACAGGTCGGGCAAGCGCAGTGAGCACCTGGCTGTGAAGCCACAAGCTGTCACAGCCGGATGCCCATTGTAAAGATGTCGGCAAGGGAGGACACAGGGAGAAACCGGCTGGGGTAAGCACATTGCTGAATCATGGGAGAGGTGAGTGGCTGTTTATTAAGGCTGGGTTCGCACTTATGCGATTTAGATGTGGGTTTCGCCACATCCAATTTGCATGACAGTAGAGTGTGACTGGCTCTCGAAGGAACCGATTCACACACCCCTGCGGTGGCTGTAGTCCGCACTGGAAAGGGTCCTGTGCGCCCATGGCTCCATTTCAGGTGCGAATTCAGGCAAAAATTCAGACCTGATTCGCACCTGAAATGGAGAACAGGGACGCACGGGAACCCCTGCTGGAACCCGCGACTGCAGCATGTGTAAACCTGGCCTAAAAGTCAGCAGGTTCTAGGTTTTGTAGCTGCTTTTTAATTTTTTACTTAAAAGACTAGAGCTCCAGACATGGACCTAAATTAGTAATCTGCAAACTTGCTTAGGTTGCCAACTCTTAGGCTTCATTCACACTAGGCTCTTCTGAATGCCTTTCTCCTGACAGGAGAAAAGCTGCATTTTTTAAAGTGGGTTTAGGCATGTCAAGCCTAAAGCTGTTGTCAAATTGACTGGTGTATGGCCAACGTTAGTGATATTGACAGCTTCAAGTATGAAGTGTCAGTGCAAGGGCTGGTGTTGACTGGCTTTTGTTTATTTCAGAACCGATTCAGTCCCTATACAGCTTAAAGCAGGTCAAATGCACTTCAGAAGGAGGTCAACTGTACCAGTCTATGAATTCTGAATGATCTCAGAAGTGTCTTAAACAGATGTCACTACAAACACTGCGCATTTGTCCAACCAAGCCCATTAAAGTGGTAGTAGAGGCACAAGGTTCTTTACCTTCATGCACGACGGCAAAAAACCTTATGTGAGTAGCAGCCCCCCCCCCCCCATACCTACCCGAGCCTCCTCTAGATTCAGCAAAGTCTATGAGAGCCTTGCTTCTCCTGGGATTCACACTCCTGATTGGCTTTTGGCAGCAGTGGGAGCATTCGGCTCCCGCAGCTGTCAATCACAGCCAGTGACCCAATCAGAAGACAGAGGGGAGAGCCATGGCTCATTGTGTGAATGGACACACAGAGCCGCGGGTAGGGAGCGCGCCTGCTTGGGTGCCCCCAAAGCAGTCTGCTTGCTCTGGAGGGAATCAGAAGGAGGGACTAACAAGGAGCACTGGCGTAGATCCCCAGAAGAGAAGGATCTGTGCAAACCCATTGCACAGAGCAGGTAAGTACTGTATAACATGTTTGTTTAAAAAAAAAAAAAAAAAAGAAACAAGACTTAAATATCACTTTAAGACCGGCGCAAACAGAGAAGTTGAACCTGCCAGGCACACAGATAACCATCAAAATTAAACTCAATGCATACAGTAATAGCAAGATTGTACTTTTTTTTAATCTAAAAAGGGAGTTCTGAATAATGATTGTAAATAAAATTCATCTGAAGGAGGAGAATACGATAGGTGATGGTAGACCGCAAATTAAAAAACGGAACACACGAGAGATTTGAACAAACACACATTGACCACAATTACCGAGACTTCATCGTCTTCATCAGCAGCTGCGTCGAGGTCCCGGCTGTGGAAACTGGAGTGGTCGTCATCCTCTTCCATGAACACAGGAGGCTCGTGGGATGTCATGAAGGTGGAGGGTTTAAAGAGGTGTTTGTTGAGGATATGCTGTCGCTTACTGGGAAGCTGTGTGTACAACACCAGGAAATACATTTAAGAGACCCTGTCTCCAGACCATTTATTTCAAAAACAATCTTCCCTTAAGATATGTGCAGTCAATCTATCTTATGCAATGTTATTTACCTGTAAAAGCCTCCCTTCTGTGGATATCCAAAAGGCCTAGGAGACTACTGCTGGGTGCCGCCATCTTGGATGGGATTGTCAGCAGCCCCAGCAAACACTTAAGTGACACTCTATATCAGGGGTCTCAAAACTTTCTAAACAAAGGGCAAGTTTACTGTTCTTTATACTTTAAGGGGGGGGGGGGGGGGGTCGGACTGCGACCAGAGGGAGTAAACAATGCCTTATGTTTGGTATTAATATAAAAACCATGGTGAAAAATAGCAGAAATTCCTTCATCTCAATATATGCAGGGTATTTTGTTGTCATCTTTAGTGTTGGGGGAGGAATAGTCAGTGAAAGGAACAGTGCCCCATTGTTGGAGTGAGTGGAAGGAATAATGCTTCAAGGGTTGGACAAAGGAAAGCAAAGGGCCTCATCTGGCACACAGGCCAGTGTGGAGACCACTGCTCTCTAACACTGCCTTTTGCTCCTCCCACAGGCTACTACATAAAAGGTTACTGTAGGAAACCCAGAAGAGCAGAGGGCAACAGCATGCAAGGAGGGTGGGGGCTGTGCTAGAAATTTACACTTCCAGAAGTTGGCAAAATTTTTACATTGCAAAAAAATGGTTAATGGAAAGAAAAAACACAGTAGAATTTCAGGTTTCTGTTCACTTTAAATAGTTTGCTTGAGCCAAGCTGCCCCAAATGATCTATTTCTATTACTTAAAGTGATTGTAAAGTCTTGTTTTTTTTTCTATTAAAATAACAAACATGTTACACTTACCTGCTCTTGTAGTGGTTTTGCACAGAGCAGCCCGGACCCTCCTCTTCTTGGGTCCCTCTTCGGTGCTCCTGGCTCCTCCCTCCTGACAAGTGCCCCCAAAGCAAGCAGCTTGCTATGGGGGCACCCGAGCTGCAGCTCTGTGTATCCATTCAGACACGGAGCTGCCATTCAGCCCCTCTCTCTCCTGATTAATAGAGTTTAAATGACAGCAACAGCACCGCTGCTGTTATCTCAGCCAATCAGGAGAGAGAGTCCCAGATGGCTGAGACACTCGTGGACATCGCAGGATAGCGATGGGGCTCAGGTAAGTATTAGGGCAGCTGAGGCACACAGAATGCTTTTATCTTGATGCATAGAATGCATTCAATTAAAAACCTTCTGACTTTACAACTCCTTTAATTACTTGCTGTCCACCCCATAGCAGTTTTACTGCTTAACCACTTAAGCCCCGGAGGATTTGGCTGCTAAACGACCAGGGGGTATTTTGCGTTTCGGCACTGCGTGACTTTAACGGACAATTGCGCGGTCATGCGACGCTGTACCTAAACGAATTTGACGTCCTTTTTTTCCCACAAACAGAGCTTTCTTTTGGTGGTATTTGATCACCTGTGCGATTTTTTGATCACGCGCTATAAACAAAAAAAGAGCGTCAATTTTGCAAAAATAACAATATTTTTCACATTTTTTTATATGAAATTCCCCCCCAAAAAAAAGTAAAAATCAAAATTTTTTAAAATTTTCGGCCAATTTGTTTTATGCTACATATGTTTGGTAAAAAAAAAAAAATCGCAAAAAGCGTATTTTGATTGGTTTGCGCAAAAGTTATCGCGTTTACTAAAAAGGGAAAGATTTTTGTAATTTTTTTTTTTAACGCGTAATGGCGGCGATCTGCGATTTTTTTTGTGGTACTGCGACATTGGGGCGGACAGATCGGACCCTTGACTGACATTTGTGACACTTTTGGGGTTACCAGTGACATTTCTACAGTAATCAGTGCTATACATATGCACTGTTACTGTAAAAATACACTGGTTGTGAAGGGGTTAAATTTATTTGGGAGGGAGAGGCTGTGTGTATCCCTAGGGGCGTGCTTTCTACTGTGATTGGCTGTGGCTTGAGCTGAAGGGAAACTGATCAACGGATCTACATACTAGATCCGTTTGATCAGTGTCTTTACAGCGAGGAGAATGACAGGTGGCTTGTTTACACAAGCTGCCTGACATTCTCCCTCTCCCCCGCCGATCGCCGAGTGACCGGCGGACATCGGGTCCGCTGGTCACACGCGCGGGGGGGGTCCGTGACCACGCGGGAGCGCGCCTCCGGGGGCGCGCGCTCGCTCCCTAGACCCTCACAAGCTAGTGACATAGCCCTACGTCACTTTGCCTGTGAGGGGCTGACTGCCGACGTAGATCGGCGTTAGGCAGTCGGCAAGTGGTTAAGGGTGGCAGCTGTGTGCCGTATCACGTATATACCGGTAGGGGGCATGCATCCGGTGCCTTACTTCCTATGTGATTATACATAGCAGGAGCCGATCAGCAGGTACTGAAGTCTTGATGTCCACTGGCACCTGCCAATCATTCGTTACACAGGCAGAACGACAGTCTGCCTATGTAAACAAGGCAGATTGCTGTTCTGTCAGTAGGGAAGGCATAGATCCTGTGTTACTCTGCAAGGTAGGGATACAGATCTAGGTCTTCCCCTAATAAAAGCACATCCCATAGTACACAGAAACACTAGCTAGGCACATATTTAACCCCTTGATCCCCCCTGTTTTTTTGTTTTTTAAGCACTAATCACTGTATTAATGTTACTGGCCCCCAAAAAGCGTCAAACGTGTCAATTAGTGTCAGAATGTCTGTCGTAGTATCGCAGTTACGCTATAGGTCTCTGTTCTCCATGATAACTAGTTAAAAAAAAAAAATCAAAGAGAGGTGGGCCGATGCCATTACGTTCACACCTCAGCCAATCAGAGGAAGCCTTGTAAAGTGGAGCATTCAGGGAGAAGTGCCATTTGTAAAAGGTTCTGCAGAAGTTATCAGCACTTACCCAAGCATAGTCATGTACACCAATTAACTTGTACTGTCGACTGTATGCAGCACGTTTGATTCAGCATGCAGGAGCTGCTAAGCATCAATGTGAATGAGCCCTAAGGCCCCAATCCCACTGGCACTCCTGCGCTTAACTTTTCTAAGTCAACTGCATCAGCCTGCGTTCTGGGTAGAAACATAGAAACATAGAATGTGTCGGCAGATAAGAACCATTTGGCCCATCTAGTCTGCCCAATATATCTGAATCCTATGAATAGTCCCTGGCCCTGGGTATTTGTCTCTGGGTGCATAGTGTTCTAATTAGTACCACTCAGTGCACCCTTCAGCTGCAGCAGCTTATAGTCTCTCGGTCTGTACCTACCGCCCCCAGCAAAATGCCAGAATTTCATGCAGCTAAACGCCCAGTGTGCATGAAACCTAATATAATAAGTTCTCACAGGATTCTCCAGGGTTCCTTTTTATGATTTGGGATGTTGGCAATTTGAAAGTTGGAGGGGAAAAAAAAGTCAACTAGGGTAAAAGGAGATGGTAGCTTACCCATTTTAAAGTGTTTTTTTAAAGTGTTTTTTTTTTTTCTCTATTTCATTTTGTGCAATCTTTCTTTATCAAATAAATAGTATGGGGCTCATTTATAAAGTAGCGTTATAGCTGCTTTACTTGGAAGTAAACTCCCTTT
Source organism: Pelophylax lessonae (assembly GCF_965119305.1). Classification (NCBI taxonomy): domain Eukaryota; kingdom Metazoa; phylum Chordata; class Amphibia; order Anura; family Ranidae; genus Pelophylax; species Pelophylax lessonae. The sequence goes on along the minus strand of NC_138775.1, from coordinate 262,448,743 downwards.
GTTGCTTTGTACTCAAAGTGGTTGTAACCCTTGAAAAAAAAAAAAAAAAAAAAAAGATCCTGTTCCTTCAATGCAGGATATACAGCATAGAGCTTGTGCTGTGTGATTTTCCCTCTCTATGCAGTATAATACCTAGTTGATCCTGTCTGCTCCTGTGTGTGCTGACCGCTGTAATCATGGCTGCTGATCCAGGATACCATGGTCAGTTTACGTACCTCTGTCTCAGTCTCTCTCTCCCCCTCCCTGAGTCTGTGTATGTGAGCCATCTCCTCCCTGCCCCTCCCACCGCTATTCCACTGTGGCTGTAAAACCATGAATCGCAAATCCTGGAATTCCCTCTGTTATAGGAAGATATACGGTGCAGTGCCGGTTTTTTAACAAAAATATACAGAAAAATACCTTATTTCAGAGCGTCGCTGTGCGCTTACGTTACCACCGGCCCTTCCCTCCCAGCTGACATCAGAGGGGAACCTCAGCCCCTCGCACTGTAGTCCTCAGGTCGGGGAAGGAGAGCACCCGGAGGTCGCATATTTTGCAAAAGTTTTTTTTAAAAACACATAGACTGCACAGTATATCTTCCTGTTACAGTGGGGATTTGTGACTAGTGACTTTACAACCACTTTAGTAAGGCTTACCTGAAGGTACAGTAAATATCTCCTAAACGTGCACAGTTTAGGGGATATTTACATGTGAAGTCACCAGCGACAAGCTGTCTATCGAAAGAGCTGTGCCTCGGGAGTAACGTCATTGCAGCTCAGCCATTCCAACGGCCAGAGCCTGCAAACCCGGAAGGAAGACATAATCCCCGTCATTGGTAACAGGTCACATTGGAGGGATCCGTTTCACAGGTAAGTCTGCATAATGTGCTAGCATGCGGTGCACTCTAGCACATTATGACATTACCCTGTGGGGGGAAGCAGTTTTTTTTTTCTTTTTTAAATGTGGTTCACTACCACTTAAAGATAAAAAAAATCAAGCACTACATTTATATAGCACAGCAATGTGTTTTACAAAGGTGCTTAACCACTTGCCGACCGCTCACATTGGTGCTACTGCGGCAAAGTGGTTTGATTCCGTCCAGCGACGTAGACCTACATCGCTGGACTCCTCCCCTTGTGGGCAGCGCGCACGCGCCACCGGAGGCTCGCTCCCGCTGTATTCAGTTACAGCAGGAGTCGGGCCAGGGGAGGAGCGGGCGGATCTCCTAAGTGACAGACAGGGTCAGATTGCAGGGTTCAGCATAACTGAACCTGTGATCTGTCCCTGTGTCACTCAGTCACCTCCCCCCACACACGTCAGTAAGCACCAGGCATACATTAACCCCTCCCTCTCCAATAAAGATTAACCCCTTCCCTGCCAGTGTCATTTTTACAGTAACAGTGCATATTTATAGCACTGATTACTGTAGTAATGTCACTGGTACCCCCAAAAGTGTCAAAAATGTCAGTCAAGGGTCCGATCTGTCCGCCGCAATCCTGCAAAAAAAAAAAAAAAAAAATCGCAGATCGCCGCCATTACTCGTTAAAAAAAAAAAAAAGACCAAAAATTACAGAAATCTTTCCCTTAGTTAGTAAATGCAATAACTTTTGCGCAAACCAATCAAAATATGCTTATTGCGATTTTTTTTACCAAAAATATGTAGCAGAAAACAAATTGGCCTAAAATGATAAAAAATTTTGATTTTTACATTTTTTTGGGGGGGAATTTCGTATAAAAAAATGTGAAAAATATTGTTATTTTTTCAAAATTGTCGCTCTTTTTTTGTTTATAGCGCAAAAAGTAAAAATCGCACAGGTGATCAAATACCACCAAAAGAAAGCTCCATTTGTGGGAAAAAAAGGACGTAAATTTTGTTTGGGTACGGTGTTGCATGACCGCGCAATTGTCAGTTAAAGTCGCACAGTGCCAAATCGCAAAAAGTGGCCTGGACGTAAGACCGCAAAATCCTCCGGTGGTAAAGTGGTTAAGAGATGTCCTAATAAACCCTCTGATAAGGGAATAGTCACTGCTGTGATGACTTATAGAGAGTCCTGTAAATGGGCCTATTGAAGCACAGAAGGAAAGTAGTCATGCTAATAATGTAAAAGAGCCAAAAGCTCCACCTGGTGGCTGAACTGAAGACAATACATGCATTATTTCCTGAATAAAATAGAAACAAAGACAGTGAGCCATTACAGGCAGAGCATCTAAGGGCAGAAGGCTCACAGGGAAGCACAAAGAAGAGTGCTGACGGAAAACAAAGTAATCTTTGCCCTTTTTTACCTTTTTAGAATACATGTAAAGGTTTGGAGTTCGTCCTGGCACTGGGATGCCAGCTTTGGTCAGTTTTATAAAGTACTTCTGCACTCGACTGGCCACCTGCAAAAACAAAAAGTGACAATGTTAATCTTGTCAATGACAATCAATGACAATCTTGAGGCACCCTATTCTAAATGTAAAAAATTAAAGTAATAGTTTTATATAATGCGGTGGCGTTCACATACGCAGGACACCCAACGTGATTAATTATTTCAAAGCAAATACACTTTTACACACTGGTACTGACTAGTATTCCAATGTTTCTCTTCAGCCTCAGTTTCTCTCCTTTGCTCAGCTTATGTGACCTCAGTGCTGACAGGCAGGGAAGGGGCAAACAAGGATGCTGTGCCTGACGACCACATTATCAACCAATGTCATCGGTTGACAGAGGGGAAGTTGGGTGCCTGCACAGGGTTTTTAGGAGGCTAGCGGCTGGAAGGTTGTATTGGTGCACAATGAAAACATAGGACTATGTAACTAAAAAGCAGACTTGATCCACCCATTGGCTTGTATACAATTTTTTTTTGGGCAATTTAAGGCATTTTGCCAAGGCACCCCTGAAGAAACCTGAAGACACCCTGGTTGAAAAGGGTTGATATAGAATGAGAAAAATGCCAACCCCCTGCCTAAAAGATAGCCTGACCTGTTTTCTTCACTCTTGAAAGCACCCTCAAGGCTGTAAAACTTCTCCCCCTGTCTCTTCTCTATGTTTTGGCGGTCTCAGGTCCTCCACCATAAAAGTACTATGCAGGACCCATAGCCCTGCATTGCACATGAGGAAGCTGAGGGACAGTCTATTACAAGACTGCAGGGAAGCAGAAGAGAGCATTGTCTGCCAAGGGAGCCAAAGATCAGGTAAATAAAACTGCTTTACCTGCCCCTTAAACCTAAACAAACCTTTAACTCTAGTAGTGTGGAGGCAGCTTCACTGCAAGGAAGCATTTCTCCCCTTTCCCCGGAGTTGGGCGTTAACCACTTCCAAACTGGGTCAATTCCGGCATTCCTCTCCTACCTGTAAAAAAACATCACTTTTTTGCTGGAAAATTACTCAGAACCCCTAATTATATATATATATATATATATATATATATATATATATATATATATATATATATATATATATATATATATATATATATATATATTTTTTTTTTAAGCAGAGATCCAGGGGAATAAAATGTCAGTCTTTGCAATTTATGTCACACGCTATTTTCGCAGCAATTTTAAAAAGCGATTTTTTTTGGGGGGAAAAAACACTTTCATGAATAAAAAAAAAAAAACACTAAAGTTAGCCCATTGTTTTTGTATAATGTGAAAGATGACGTTGTGCTGAGTAAATAGATACCAAACATGTTAAGCTTTAAATTTCACACACTTTTGTGGAATGGCACCAAACGTCAGTACTTAAAAATCTTCATAGTCTACGCTTTAAAAATGTTTACAAGTTACCTGTTTAGAGTTACAGAGGGGGTCTAGCACTAGAATGATTGTTCTAGCTCTGTTTGCGGCGATACCTCACATGTGTGGTTTGAACGCCATTTACATATGTGGGCGCGTCCTACGAATGCGTTCGCTTCTGCGAGCGGGGAAGTGGGTTCTTTAAATTTATTTTTGTATCGCTTATTTTACTTTCATTTTTCTATTTTGACACTTTCCTTCTACATGCCTTGTAACAGGAATAGGACAGGACAGGTCCTCTATACTGTGAGATCTGGGTTCTTCTACATTGTAAGCTCTAACAAGCAGGGCCCTCTAGTTCCTCCTGTTTTGAACTGTATTGTCTTTCCTCACATTGTAAAGCGCTGCGCAAACTGTTGGCGCTATATAAATCCTGTATAATAATAATAATATTATAAGTCCCCAGATCTCACCTCCAGGCTGAAAAACCTGAGATCACAAAAAAAAAAAAAAAAACTATCTCAGCTTTTCAGCCGAGGCAACTGCAGTGTAACTGCAGAGGCCGGGTGTGACGTCATAACATTGCACCTGGCCTCCGAAAGGTCAGAGACTGCGGAGACCATCTGGCCCACGGTATTCTCTATGGTGAACTTCCGGCACACAGGAGGGTGGCGGAAGGGGTTGTCTCCTTCCACCGCCTGTTAAAACAATCAAGCGGCTGAACAGCCGCTATGATTGTTTTTATGGTGCAGGGAATCACCTGCTGTAAAAGAAGATATGATGTCTGAGTGATGCCTGTAACTGCACCCATCATTCATATATCCCCAATCAAAGTCTGCGAGGTCGTATGATGTAGTGCAGGTGGGAAGTGGTTAAGATCTCCTCAAGATAGCAGAACACACTCACATATCCCTTACTTAGTGAGATGGTCTTGTGCCTCTATTGGTGAAGAAGAGCGCCATGCTACGCACCTGTTTGGCCGACCTGTTCCCTAACTCCTCAGCTATCTTTTGCCACCGCTTGGACTCCACCTCTTCCGGGGGGTACTTCAGAAGAAGTTGCTCCAGTTTTTTCTGTTTAATCATAAAATGAAAACAATCAAGTGTTTGAAAAATGCTCAAAATAATGAATCTATAAGGCTGGAAAAGAGATAACATGTATTTTCAATACAACTAATTGGACCCTTTACCTGTTCTTCCACTGACCACAACTGATTAAATGTCCCCGGCTTGGAGTCCATACAGAGTCGGCCTCTTACCTGTGATACAATAAGTCAGAATGAGCTTAAGCGCGCCAGCAGGCCACAACAAATAATTTCTTTGTATATTTTATTTATGTAACAGGACTATATATATATATATATATATATATATATATATACACACACACACACACACACACACACACACACACACACACACACACAGTATCTCACAAAAGTGAGTACACCCCTCACATTTTTGTAAATGTTTCATGTGATTTTAAGACGACCACTGCCTTGCTAAAGAAGCTATGGGTAAAGATGATGGACTGGCCAAGCATGTCTCCAGATCTAAACCCTATTGAGCATCTGTGGGGCATCCTCAAATGGAAGGTGGAGGAGCGCAGGGTCTCTAACATCCACCAGCTCCGTGATGTCATCATGGAGGAGTAGAAGAGGACTCCGGTGGCAACCTGTGAAGCTCTGATGAACTCCATGCCCAAGAGGGTTAAGGCAGTGCTGGAAAAAACTCAACACAGCCTATAATGTCTAAACTGCTGGCAACAAAAGTAAGTACACCCCTAAGTGGAAATGTCCAAATTGGACCCAAAGTGTCAATATTTTGTGTGGCCACCATTATATTTTAAAGGAACAGCAAATTTACACTGTTATACAAGCTGTACACTCACTACTTTACATTGTAGCAAAGTGTCATTTCTTCAATGTTGTCACATGAAAAGATATAACATATTTACAAAAAGGTTAGGGGTGTGCTCACTTTTGTGAGATACTGTAAAATATATTATATACACAGGTGCATCTAAAAAAAAATAGATCATCATCAAAAAGGTTATTTCAGTAATTAAATTCTAAAAGTGAAACATATATTATATAGATTCATTACACACAGGGTGAGCCATTTCTAGCCCGTCTTTCTTTTAATTTTGATGATTATGGCTTACAGCTAATAAAAACCCAAAATTCAGTATCTCAGAAAATGTGATTATTACAAAAGATCAATAAAAAGGTAGGATTTTTAATACAGAAATGTTGGCTTAGTGAAAAATATGTCCATGTACAGTATAGGATGCACTTAATACTTGGTAGGGGCTCCTTTTGCATGAATTACTGCATCAATGCGGCGTGGCAGGGAGGCAATCTGCCTGTGGCACTGCTGAGGTGTTATGGAAGCCCAGGTTGCTTTGATAGTGGCCTTAAGCTCGTCTGCACTGTTGGGTCTGGTGTCTCATCTTCCTCTTGACAATACCCCACAGATTCTCTATGGGGTTTAGGTCAGGCGAGTTTGATGACCAATCAAGCAGTGTGATACCATGATCATTAAACCAGGTATTAGTATTTTTGGCAGTGTGGACAGGTTTCCTGGTAGAGGGCTGCGCTGACTTTGGACTTGATAAAACACAGTGGAACGACACCAGCAGAAGACATGGCTCCACAAATCATTCCTGACTATGGAAACTTCACACTGTCCGTCCTGCAACTTGGATTCCGTGCCTCTCCATTCTTCCTCCAGACTCTGGGACCTTTATTTCCAAAATGAAATACAAAAATGGGATTTTTCACATACCGTAAAATCCATTTCTCTGATGTTCATTAATAGACACAGCTCCTGATCTTTTTAACCATTGGGTTATACTGCCCCCAACAGGAGTAGGACACTAGGCAGAGTAAAAGTCTGGCTACGCCTATGGGTTTATACTCCCTCTCTCTGCTATAGGTACTCAGTTTTGTTATAAGAAGTGTCAGAAGAATTACAACTCCACAGAGGGGTGGGTGCTGTGTCTGTCAATGAACATCAGAGAAAACGATTTTACGGTAGGTAAAAAATCCCATTTTCTCTTTCGTTCATTGACAAACACAGCTCCAGACCTTCTTCTAAACTAAGGAGTGGGAACAGCGAAAAAGAAATTCCCAAGGCTAACTATAGCCAACCAGATAAACAGGAGCTCAACCAAAACAACTGGAGCTCACCTGAAAAAAACAATACACCCTTTAAAGAGGATCAGGTCCTCTAAACAGCAGCCTGCAAAACCTTGCGGCCAAATGGAAGCATCCACAGATGGCAACACATCTACTTTATAGAACTTTGTGAACGTGTGCACCGACGACCAGTTGGCCGCCTTGCAAACCTGCGTCACTGACGCCTGATGACGGAAGGCCCAGGAGGCACTGAACGCCAGGGTAGAGTGCGCCTTGTTAAACTTTCAGTGCGAAATAGAAATACATTTTTATTATTACAGGTCAAGAATTGTGAACTTTGAGGCCTCCATTGACCTTGCTACATATTGAGTCAAAACTCTTTCAGTTTGAAACACACATTGCGTCCATTGTTTGACATGGTTTTGTTTGCCTGAACTTTGAGATGAGAAGCTGTGTCATCTACCCCGAAAGGAAAATGTGTTTGACAAACTTTTAAATACAATACTCAGAAAGACAGATAAATAAATCGCTTATCACAGGTGGATCGGCCTTTGGGGGAAAAGGTTTACATAAGACACCCTTCCCCTGGTCTTGAAACACGAAAAACCAGAGAGGTCGTAAAACTTTATGTTCAGGCCATGACTCACACAATGGGCGAAACTAAATTTCAGGATAACACCTGTGTTCAACCATACACAATGCAAGTAAACTATTGTTTCCACCCTGAGAAGACAAACAAAACTGTCTGGACAAAGACGAGAATCTGTCATTTATTTACCTAAACACAAACAGGGGGATAAAGTTGTTGAAATCTACACGGAGTCACATAAACATTGTCACTTAGATTGATGAGAACTGCAAATCTCAAAATGAATTTCAGAAAATCATAAATTGATATCTCTGCCCCATCATATACAAAAGGTGTTATGGAACTATGATGTTATGACAACCTCCTACTGAGAAGTACATTATATTCTATCATATAGTAGTGTCAAATGGTCAGAAATTTTGCCCATATTTTATCATCCAGTCCAAATCATAAATGTACTGTTGTTAACATAGTAATCCCTTAAATGGATAATACTCTAATTGGAAACAAACCATGTATAGAAAAAGTTACATATACAAGCTGTTGTGTATCAATATATATAACTGTATATGTATCTATACAATTCTTACTGCTACTAATTGAAGTCTTGGGTTAAAAAGTAAAATCCAATATATATATTACATAAGATATATTAAATATTAGAATAGTGTTACCAAGATTAATCTTTACTCAGATACCTGGTGGATTAAATGGACGTCATAGATGAGAGCATGATTACATTTTATGTTTTTTTTATAATAGTCTTAAATGGAGAAATTTTTAATTAATTTTAATATACTGGTTAACCAAGAGGTGTCACCCTATGACATCACCAGTTAATGAATAAGATGTTCCAACCAATAGGAATAATGTTCCTCCCACTGGGTTTGGCTTATGATAATTTTTACTGCCCTTTTGTTCAACACAAAATAAAAAGAAACCAGAGATGTAATACACAAGACAACACAACACACATCATATCTTGCCCAATATACATCACACTTACAACATACACACTACTAACAGCCATGCACAGACTCATCTACACAGACGACTCCATTTCAATCTGCCATGTATCTGAACCTTTGAGGGACGCCAGGCGAAACTCCTCCCTAATTGGCCACCATCTTGGAAATGCAGCCATCTTAAGGAACCTGGTAACTACTATTCTAAGCTAAGCGGCCATTTTAAATATGGTAATCATGCCTTGCTGTTATTTGATTATTATTCAATATTGTTTATGTACTTCCTTAAATGTTTTACATTTCGTATTTAAAGGGTAACGAAAGTACAATCCCAGCCGTATAAACCATATGTAGATTTTTCTCTAAAGAGATGATTTTGTTTTTATAACATTTTTAATATCAGATTAAGCGCATTATTTGCGATTTTACGTCTTCCGTTTTGCATGGCTTATTCTCACTTCATCTGCAGTGGAATGACTTTCGGCCATGTGATTCGCAGACTATTGTGGTCTGATTATATAGAATATTAATTTATGGTTCATACTACACCTGGGAAATACATAATCTTGCTTTATTTTACTTTCATCGTTTAGCTAAATATCACATTGCATTTATCGTTTTAAGTTGATATTTTATGTAAGGTTATCTCTTTGTGTCACTCAAGTATGATCATTTATGGTGAAAATATGTCTTGCGAATAAATATTCTTATATATATATTCCCTACTGTAGACTGTTTCACTAAGATTGGTATATGCTTTTAAAAAGAAATTAACTGATAAAAAAAGAACTTGGGAAAATTGCGTGGTATACTATGAGTGTCTGAACAAAATTGATTGGGTTTTGTTTTTAGTTATTAAATTATTTGCCGTAATCGGCTGGAGGCACTGCGTCATAATTCTATTGATAGTTCAGACTTCGCCTTTTAGTAATAAATTAAAAATTTGCCAAATTTTATACCAAAACGCACAACAGCCTTGACACATAAAGGAGGAACCTGACCCTTGATGGAATAGGCCCAATCCCCATCTGTCTGATCCATCTTGAAATGGTCGCAGAGGAAGCGGACAACCCTTTCCGAGGCCCATCCGTGAGCACAAATAGTGAGTCTGACTTCTTAAAAGACTCTGTAGCTGCCAGGTATACCCTAATTGCCCAGACCACATCCAGGGCATGCAAGGCAATTTCCTTTAGATGTTTTGGCCTGGGACACAGGGAAGGCAACACAACGTCTTCATTCAAATGAAAATCAGAGACAACCTTTGGAAGGAACAACGGACAGGGACGAAGAACCACCTTATCTCTATGAACCACCAAGTAAGGTGACTGATCGGATAACACCGCCAATTTCGACAACCTGCGCGCAGAGGTGATAGCCACCAATAAGGCCATCTTCTGGGATAGCGTAAGCAGGGGAAATCTCCAGAATATTCTCAAAAGGAGGCTTCTGGAGGGCTGAGAGCACCAAATTGAGGTCCCCAGGCGGCAATGGAGACTGCACTAGAGGGGTTAAGTGACTAATTCCCTGAAGAAAGATACGCACCAGGGAGTATTTGGCCAAGGGCCTTTAATAGATGATCGCTAAAGCCGTCACCTGAGCCTTGATAGTAGTCAAGGCCAGTCTCTGCTCAACCCCCCCCCCCCCCCCCCCCCCGTTGAAGGAAGGTCAAGATCCCAGACACCAAGAGAGAGAGGATGAACCCCGAGAGACTCCCACCACGCAATGTACGACTTCCACGTACAATGGTAGATCCTCCTAGAAGTAGATTTCCTAGCTTTTAACAGCATTGGAATCACTGACGCAAACAATCTCTATCCATCAGCGCCTGGCGTACAACAGCCAAGCCGTCAAAGCCAGCGACTGTAAAGCAGGATGGAAGATTGGTCCTTGGAACCGCAGATCCTCCTCGAGAGGAAGTTTCCAAGGAACTTCAGCAACCAGCTGCACCAGATCGGCGTATAAAGTCCGGCGAGGCCACTAAGATGATCGGAATCCCTTCTGCCTCGATCCTGTATAGAAGTCTTGGCAGAAACTTGAGAGGAGGGAAGGTGTAAATCAGACGATACTGACACCACCAGCGCACCTGTGGCATCCGCCAGAGGATCCCGTGACCAAGCCACAAACCTCTGCACCTTTCTGTTGAGCTGAGACGCCAACAGATCCACATGAATGAGAATCTTCCAGCACTAAGAATATAAGGCACTTGAGCACCTTTTTCAGCACCTTTGCACAGCTTCTTTGAACATTTTAAGAACTCTATTACTATATGCATTAATTTATGAATTGAATTATTTATTCTATCGAGCACATCGTGCATTTTGCACATCTATTCATTTTTATTATATATCATTAACATTCTGCACCAGTATTTTTAAATGCTGACATATATTTCATTTAGCACATTTTTTTTAAGGGCGTGAAACACTTTACTTGTTATATATATATATATATATATATATATATGCGCTGTTTTTATATAATGGTTTTCGGTCTATTAACCTATTAGGTGAACAACAGTTGCTCATTGTGTTTTTAGCAATTAACCAAGCGCAGGTTATTTTGTATTATTAGATCCACCTCGGGGATGCCCCACCGGAGACACAACTGATGAAACACCTTCAGATAAGGGGGAATCACTCCCCTTGGTCCAATGCCTGCCGACTGAGGTATTTCGCCTTCCAGTTTTCCACCCCGGGAACGTGTACGGCGGAGAAGGCAGGAACGAACCGTTTTGCCCACCTTAGAACGCCAGCTACCTCCAGAGCTGCCAGGACACTTCTTGTGCCCCCCAGGTGATTGACATAAGCCACTGCTGTGGCACTGTCCGATTGAATGCGCACTGGACATCCCTGAAGATGATCCGTCCAATGGTCCAGGCACAGTCTGATTGCTCAGAGTTCCAAGACATTGATCAGTAGTCTGGACTCTGCCAGTGTTCAGATCCCTTGAGCAGAATTTATGCAGAGGACGCCTCTCCAGCCGGACAGGCTGGCATCCATGGTGACCACTGTCTAATAAAAGGGGAGGAAGGATTTGCCAAGCCAAAGCGCCGGAGAACGAAGCCACCATATCAGGGACTCTTTCAGTTCCCGGCTCAGCCAGATCGGATTTTCCAGAGACTGCGGAGTCTTGTCCCATTTGGCCAGATTCTCTCTTTGCAGGGGCATCGTATGGAACTGTGCAAACGGAACGGTCTTGAAGATAGACACTATCAGGCCCAGCACCCGCATGCAAGTCCAGAGGGATGACCATCTGCTGGACAGCAGGAGACAAATTGCAGCCTGCAATTTCTGGAGTTTGTCCAGAGGAAGGAGCACTCTGGCTGAAGCCGAGTCCAGAGTCAGACCCAGATAGTCCCGCTTTGTGGACAGAACCAGAGCAAACTTCTGAAATCTCAGAATCTAGCCAAACTCCCTCAGAGTTTGTATGGTTATTACCAGGTTTTTCCACCAGAGCAGTAGGAGACTCCGCTCTCAGAAGGAGGTTGTCCAAGTAGCCCAGTACCGCGATCCCCCGTTGACATAACGCTAGAACTGGGGCTAACACTTTTATGAAGACCCAAGGAGCAGAGGAGGGGGGGGGGGGGGGAGACTGATGGGTTGCGATTTGGCCCACAGGGACCTAACAGGAAAGGAGGGAAACCCAGGGGTCTGACTGTCCCATGGAGGGGCCCACGTCCACCCCAAAAGCCTCCAGGGGGGACAGTCATTACCATACCAGGAACGAGGCGGGCACCACTCCAGATGGGAACCTCCTCTCCATTAAAATGGGAGGAGTGTCAGCCAGGAGGAACACTGTGACTCGGGCTGAGACCTGGTCGTATGCGACCTTGCGAAGCGTTTAACTTGCAGGCAAGACCCATCCAGTGGGGCTATTTCGCGGCTGACCTAGTGTGGAGCTGAGGGCTGTGCGCGCTCGTTGGGGTGACTGGGGTGACCATTGGATGTAGATTATCCAGCCCGTCGACGAGTCCAGCAGTTGATTGAAGATCTCACAGGAAAAAAAACAGGAGAAAAAAAATCTATAGCATAAAAAAGAAAAGATTGCCAGGACCAGAGATCCCAGAAAGGAACTTGGTCCTTACTCCTGACTAGGCAGTACCTATAGCAGAGAGAGGGAGTATACCCCCTGGGACTGCCCATAGGCGTAGCCAGACTTTTTTCTGCTTAGTGTCCTACTCCTGTTGGGGGCAGTATAACCCAATAGTTAAGAAGATCAGGAGCTGTGTAAGTCTATGAACGATAGAGAAATTTTCTTTTATCCGAAAAAAAGAGGACTTTGGACCACTGAGCAACAGTCCAGTCCTTTTTCTCCTCAGCCCAGGTAAGATGCTTCTGACATTGTCTCTAGTTCAGGAGTGGCTTGACACAAGGAATGTGGCAGTTGTAGCCCATGTCCTGGGTGTGTGTGTGTGTGTGTGTGTGTGTCACAAGCCGTAGTCCACTCCTTGTGAATCTCCCACAAATTCTTGAACGGCCTTTGCTTCACAATCCTCTCAAGGCTGTGGTTATCCCTGTTGCTTATGCACCTTTTTCTACTACACTTTTTCCACTCAACTTTCCATTAATATGCTTTGATACATCACAGCCAGCAATGAACTTTTGTGACTTACTCCCCTTGTGGAGGGTGTCAATGACAACGGTCAAGTGTCTGGGCAACAGTGAAGTCAGCAGTCTTCTTCATGATTGTGTAACCTACTGAACCAGACTGAGAGACCTTTAAAGGCTCAGGAAACCTTTATAGGTGTTTTGAGTGAATTAGCTGATTAGAGTGTGATACCATGAAACATTGAACTTTTTCACAATATTCAAATTTTCCTGAGATACTGAATTTTGGTTTTTCACTAGCTGTAAGCAACAATCTTCAAAATTAAAAGAAAGAAATGATAGAAATATATCACTCTGTCTGTAATTAATATTTATAAAACTGGATTTTTGTACTTACCATAAAATCCATTTCTCTTTCGTTCGACGGACACAGTGCTCAATAAATTATAACTACTGGGTTATATTGCCTCCTCCAGGAGTAGGACTAGGCAGAACAAAAAATACCTGGCTATGCCCATAGGCCATCCTCAGCTTGGTATATAACCCCTCTCTCTGCTCTAGGTAATCAGTTTAGTAGCAAGCTTCTCTTATCTACCCTTATAGAATTTTGTGAAGGTATGCATTGACGACCAAATGGCCGCCATGCAAACTTGCAATATTGATGCCTGGCGACGGAAAGGCCCAAGAAGCAGTCCGCGCCCGAGTAGAATGCGCCGTGACAGGGAAAGGTGGAACCTGACCTTTAAGGGAGTAGGCCTAAGTCACCATCTTTCTGACCTATCTGGAGATGGTAGCCGAAGAAGCGGCCAGCCCTTTTCTTGGTCCATCCGTAACCACAAAAAGTGAGTGATCTCCGAAAGGACTCCGCTGCCAGATACACCTGAACCGCACAAACCACATCCAAGGTATACAAAGCAAATTCCTTGGGATGAGCCAGCTTGGGACACAAGCAAGGCAACACAATGTCCTCATTCAAATGGAAGTTAGAGACAACTTTGGGCAGGAATGATGGACAGGGACGAAGAAACATTTTATCCCTATGGACCACCAAATAGGGACCGCAACAGGATAATGCCGCCAATTCGGATATCCTGCGGGCAGAGGTAATAGCTACCAAAAATGTCACCTTCTGTGATAATGTAGGTAAGGGAATCTCCTGAATATTCTCAAATGGAGGTTTCTGGAGAACCAAAATTACTAAATTTAAATCCCATGGCAGAAAAAAAGACTGTACAGGTGGAGCCACATGTCAAACCCCCTGAATGAAGGTATGAACTAAAGAGTGTGTGGCTAGGGGTCGCTGAAAGAAGATTGCCAGGGCAGACACCTGGCCCTTGATGGTAATCAAGGCCAACTTCTGATCAATGCCCTGTTGAAGAAATGTTAAGATCAGAGCCACAGAAAAGGATTGAGGATGAGTGCCAATCGACTCACAGCAAGAAATGCACGCTTTCCACGTACAATGGTATATCTTGCTGGAAGACGACTTCCTCACCTTCACCATAGTAGGGATCACTGATCCAGACAGACCTCTATCCCTCAGTACCTGGCTTTCAATAGCTAATTCATTAATACCAGCGACTGTAAAGCAGGATGGTAGATTAGCCCTTGGGACAACTGGTCTTCTCTGAGAGGAATCCCCCAAGGGATGGTAATGGCCATCAAACTGATTCAAAGATCCTCGCCCTTGATTCCTCGCAGGATTTGCGGAAGATGTCTGAGCCGAAGAGGATACTGGCCTTACCTTGGCCCGAGGAACCTGTGATCTCACCACGAACCTTGGTATGCTCCTGTGGAGCTGAACCTGCTAAAGGAGCTGCATATAGGACTGTGCAAACAGAACTGTCTTCAAGGTGGATACCACCAGACTCAGAACCTGTATGCAAAATAGAAGATCTGTATGACAGCAGCCGGTGAATCACGGCCCTTTGGTTCCTGAACCACCCTGGGCAGAATTAGAATTCCGAAGAAATCCAATTTTGAGACCGCACTCAGGGTGTTATGATGAAATCAAAAGTTTCTTTATTCCTCATAAATAAAGTAGACAGACCGTGTGCAAACAGACGTGTCGGGTTGACGCGTTTCACGACGCTGTAGGTCGCTTACTCATAAACCACACCGTGGTTGAGATGCGGTCTCAAAATTGGATTTCTTCTATTCTTGGATGACGGATCTGACCTGCACCGGGTTTGGAACATACACCTGAGCGGCTTCCCCTTTCTTCATTGTCAGAATTAGAATCAGACCTAGGTAAATCAATTCCCTGGACAGGGATAGGGGGTACCTTAGGTAGTTTGGAAATCACCTGAACCTTTGCAGGAATTAAATCTGCACAAGGAGACTCAGGACCTAAAAAACCTGAAAAGAACAAGCTCTGTCCTCCCTTCAGGGTACGCCCAAAATAATAATTTCATGAATCCCCTTGATGCTCATGAAGAAGGTTCACGAGGCTGGAAACCAGCGAAGATGTCCCCCACCCCAATAATGGGTGAGGGTAGACCTTCATGCTAAAGGGGTCTTGTCTGTGGGTCCAGAAAAGCTAGCATTAGGCTTACCAGACCAAGGATGCTTGGAACCTCCTGGGAAAGATTTGAAAGATCTATTTCCCTTATTCTCCGTCCCAGAAGAACAAAATCATTTTCTACAGGCTGAGAAGGAGGGCCCCCGTCTTCGACGAGGCTCCTTCCCTTTTCTATACTATGGCAGGAAGGTACTCTTTCCCCCCCTGATACCCTTAATGAGGTCATCCAGGGTAGCCCCTAACAGGCGATCGCCTTGAAAGGGCAGATCAATGAGAGCTTTCTTAGAGGCTTGGTCTGCGGACCAATTATTAGCCACAGCACATGCCTAATCACCACCGCTGAAACAGAAAGTTTGCACAGCACAGGAGCTGTATCCAAAGCTGCATCACAAAAACTGAAGCTCATGGACCAACTGGTTCACTAAATCAATATAAGCTGTGGGGACCTGCTCACCCCCAGGCCCTGGCTCAAAAGCTTGGCCCATTCAGTTAGGGTCTGAGACACCAGGGTTGAGGCAAAGACTGGCTGCAATGTCAAACCAGCCATAGTAAACATGCTGCGTTCCACAGCCTCCTCTTTCCTGTCAGCCGGGTCCTTAAAGGAGGGGGGTTCTTATACTGGGATCATGGTAGCTTTGTTCAACCTGGAAACAGGAGGGCCCACCACTGGTGGACCAGTCCACTTTTTTAAAAGTGACTCCTCAAAAAGGTAACGTACAGCAAAACGTTTGCGGACCACAAAGGGTAATTTTGGTTGTTCCCATTCCTTACAGGAAAACCTAGGGCATATAAGGAAACACCTAAGGAGTGCAAGGTGACTTATGCACACCAAATAACACAGCCACGTCCATGGCTAAATCTGCCGCATCCTCCATTTTTAAAGTCTCAGAGATAAGTGCGTCTACCAGCGCTTTTTAATTTGCTGCTGCGACCATGGAGGAATCATCCTCACTATCGGTTAGATCTGGTGGAGTGACATTAAGCCCCCCTGGATGGGCCTCGTCCACAGCAGCATCAGGCTCAGAATCAGATGAGACAGGCTGAGCAGGGAAAGGCGGGGGACGCATCCTTGCCCACACGCCACTTCCACCCAGGACACTAAGGACTGCAGGACCACCGTCAGTGCAACCATGGGAAGCTGGGGTTCCAAGGGATCTGCCACCTCCATGAGGGGGTCAGTGGAGGAGATGTGACCCTGAGGCTTCATAAGGAAAAGAAGACCTTAACCACTTAAGCCCCGGAAGATTTTACCCCCTTCCTGACCAGGGTTTTTTTTGCGATTTTTTACTGCGTGACTTTAACGGACAATTGCGCGGTCGTGCGACGCTTTACCTAAACAAATTTCACGTCCTTTTTTTCCCACAAACAGAGCTTTCTTTTGGTGGTATTTGATCACCTGTGCGATTTTTTGATCATGCGCTATAAACAAAAAAAGAGCGTGATTTTTGCAAAAATAATATTTTTCACTTTTTTTTATATGAAATTCCCCCCAAAAAAATGTAAAAATCAAAATTTTTTTAACATTTTCAGCCAAATTGTTTTACGCTACATATGTTTGGTAAAAAAAAAAAAAAACGCAAAAGGCGTATTTTGATTGGTTTGCGCAAAAGTTATCGCGTTTACTAACAAAGGGAAAGATTTTTGTCATTTTTGGTGTTTTTTTTTTTAACGAGTAATGGCGACGATCTGCGATTTTTTTGCGGTACTGCGACATTGGGGCGGACAGATCGGACCCTTGACTGACATTTTTGACACTTTTGGGGGTACCAGTGACATTACTGCAGTAATCAGTGCTATATATATTCACTGTTACTGCAAAATGACACTGGCAGGGAAGGGGTTAACTGTATTGGACAGGGAGGGGTTAAGTGTGTCCTAGGGGCGTGATTCTAACTGTGCAGGGACAGGTCTCCTAGTGTAAAAACAGAGATCAACGGTTCTACATAGTAGAACCGTCTGATCTTCATTTTTACACAGGGGAGAATGACAGGCAGCTTGTTTACATAAGCCGCTCTGTCTTTCTCCCGCTGTACCGGCGATCGTAGTGTGACCGGCGGACATCGGGTCCGCCGGTCACACGCCCGCACTCCTCTGAACGAGCCTCAGCGGGCGCGCGCTCGCTCGCCCGCTATTGGCTCTAGTAGCAGTGACAGGCGAGTGACGTAGATCTACGTCACTTTGCCAGGCCGGGGCTGACTGCCGCAGTAAATATACTGTGCGCAGTCGGCAACCGGTTAATTACAAAAGCGATCTTTTGGCACAACTAAAGTATCCCCCCCAAGGCTCAGGGTACCTATCAGCAGAGGAGAGAGAGAGAGAGAGATAACAGGGACCCACAAGGACTTACCCTACCGATCGGAGGAGCGTCCAGAATTCGGACCCAGCATCAGCATGGACACCATCCCTGTTCATATGTCCCGGGCACAGGAAGAGGAAACTGAGGAGGAAGACGACGAGCTTTGGCATCCCCACGAGGCTTCGGTCATCTCCAGCATCTCCCAGAATAAGGGAAAATGGCCCAGTGACATCATCAGGCTAAAAAAACATGGCTACCAACCGGAGACCAGCCAGACTAAGGGAAAATGGCCCCTGTGACATCATCGGGCTTCTCAAACATGGCTGCCAACCGGTGACCAGCCAAAGTAAGGTAAAATGGCCGCCATCAGCTACAGCATGATGCCAGGATCTTCCCTGTGCCCTCTGCAAAGGGACCCCCTCTTGAAGGTAGGACACACGTTAGGGGAGACTCTGCTGCGCACTCTGCACGGGTCTCTGTACTGGGACCCCCCTGCACCATACCCACAGTGGGGCATGCACCTAGGGGGTCTCCTACACTGGCACCCCTCCAGACTACCAAGGCAGGACACACTATCCCAGGACCCTTACAGAGTGGGGATAGCAGGGAACTCTGCTGCATCCTCTGCCCTGGGACCCCCACCAGACTCCAGGTCCAGACAGGGGGGGAAAAGGGAGTGGGGGAAGCCCAGCTCACTGAGGGATTTTTAAGGATGAGAGGAAACCTGCAGGCAGGTCCGACCGTCCCTGGATGTTACCCAGTCCACCCCAAAAAAAAACATCAAAAGGGGAGAGGGGGGAATGTACTAACCCTTCCATGGTGCGGGTAACGCTCCAGACAGAATCCTCACCACCGAAGTAAGAGAGCTGTCGGCAAAGGGACCACTGCGACTCGGACCTAAGCCCGGTCGAATAGGACCCTGCGAGACGTTTAACTCACGGGCCAGCCTGTGTCCGTGAGGGTGTCGCGGCCGACCTAGCGCGTAGCTGCGGTCTGCACACGCTCGCTGGCTAGGCTGGGGGGGATCACTGGATTTAGATTATCCAGCCCATCGCCCAGCCCAGCAGTTGATTGTAGATCTCCCGAGATAAAACAAAAAAGGTATAAAGAAGGAGAAAAAAATTGCTAGGACCTGAGATCCCAGCCGGGAGCCTAGGTCCTTACTCCTGACTAGACCAATTAAAACTGATTACCTAAAGCAGAGAGAGGGTTTATATACCAAGCGGAGGACGGCCCATGGGCACAGCCAGGTGTTTTTTGTTCTGCCTAGTCCTACTCCTGGAAGAGGTAATATAACCCAGTAGTTATGATTTATGGAGTGATGTGTCCGTTGATGAACGAAAGAGAAATATGAGTTTCACTAATTGAATTACTGAAATAAAATTAAAAGTGCAGCGCTAAAATCAATATACAATTTGAAATGCTGAAAAGCTTCAAAATAATATAAAGGAAAAGGGGGTAGTGTCCAAATGAATAGTCCCAATAACAAGTGCAGAGATATGAATCCACGTGCAAAAATAGGATTTCTTCCAGTGACACCAAGGAAAAGTGTAAGAAGGGGACACCTTTGTGCTCAGGTATAACAAGCAGCTTACCGAAACCCCGTGGCTGCTCAACTTAATGAGACAGCCTCTCCCAGCTTAGTAATAAACCAGTAGGTCGACTGATGTCAAACTAAGGTACTTCCAAATCTCCCAAAGCAGACAGCCTTTTCCGGTGGGTTGTTATACCAATCACATAAGTATATAACACGCTTGGAACTTCTCATTTACTCCATCTGCACCTGTCCTCACAGCGCCACACAGCAAGAAGAATGCTCCGAGCTGCCCCCGGCTTCACACCACTGGTACGTCAGCTGATTCGTGCACGCCGCCGCCAACACACACAGAACAGGGGTGTATGACAACCATCCAAAGGCACGAGCAACCCCCTGCCTGTGTCAGCACCGTGTGAATTTGTGGGAATATTAGCAGCGGATAGAAAACATATTTTATTCATTATATATCTGAACTTTCCGATAAATTGTACCTATATAAACGGAACCAATTGTGCTGCGCCCCTTTCTCCGCGACAGCTGGTGTTGGTACAGTCCAAACTCCACCTTCTTCCGTTGCCTGGGACTATTCATTTGGACACTACCCCCTTTTCCTTTATATTATTTTGAAGCTTTTCAGCATTTCAAATTGTATATTGATTTTAGCTCTGCACTTTTTGTTTTTATTGCATTTTTTGAATCACTGTTAGTTGATTTTGTGCCAGCTGCTCACTGTTGTTTTTTATCACTTTAATTTCTTGTCACATTTAGCGCAGAAATGTATCTTTTTATATTACACTGAAATAAAATTAACTTTTTGATATTCTACATTTTTGGGATGCACCTGTGTGTGTGTGTGTATGTATATATAGATATATATATATATATATATATACACAAAACAGCTGCACCAACTCTACACTTGAAAGGGGTGAGTCCAGCGTCAGAGCTCCAGAAGCAATGTAAGAACACAACAAACCTGTCAGATATAAATAATAGAGAGATAAGCCCAGGAGGTGGCAGGCACCTTGCTAGACTTAACTTATAGAGTGCCTATACTTTTTACAAAGTAGTTTTAAAACTTGTCCCTTTTCCAGCCTGTGACTTATTTTAACTGCCTGGAAGTTTAGATTTAAAACAGTTTAACAATTAGGCAGCTTGGTTTTTCGCTTTTCCTATTCCTCCTCTCCAATTGTTGAAACTTTATTTTTTTTTTGGGGGGGGGGGGGGCCTGCTCCCACTTTAGCTCCCCCACCTTCCCCCCCGTCAGACATATCTCAGGTCCCAGGAGACTGTGGGACCATTCACGGGGTGCAGCGCAGCTCACGCAGTGGGCAGCCGGCTATGAAGCTGCAAGGAGTCACAGTCTGCTGCCCACAGTTAAGATGCCAGGGCCTGCACCTGGAGAACGGCAAAGAGCTGGGCCTGGTGAGGACATTGCTGGATCCTGGGACAGGTAAGTGTGTTTTTAAAATTATTTTACATTGTTGTTTTAAACAGTCTTTAATGTGACTGGGAAAAAAAAGAAATAAAAAAAATCTAAACCTAATTTTTTTTTCCTCTTTAAATTTGTCTTTAGAACTGTTTTTCTGATACCTGTAAGGCCCTTGATCACACATGTGCTATTTAGGTGCGGTGCTTTTGCTGCATCTTTAATGTGCTTTCATGAAAATGCACACTATACGGAGTTCATCGGAAACACACCTTAAATAAAATGCACAGATGTGAACCCGCTTTAAGCTCTGTAAATCCATGTTGACAATATGGTAAGATTGTAATGTATTATACTATGCGGTGTCACCTTGGATGCAAATACCTTCAGTACCAATGGTCCTGATACCTAATGCATAATACTGATACACTACCCAGAAACCACAATGCATATCTATGGTTCCTAACCAATTAATGTCACCGATGGGTACAGACTTCCCAAAACTGTTCTCTTACCTGGGGCATATTAATCGCAGAGCTTTCCTGACCGTCACTCTGGGGCAGGACAGAATAACAGGAAGGCTCTCCATCTTTTTCTCCTGTTCTCTGAGAATTGGCGTGTAGCCCAGCTGTCCAGAGCAAATAAGGCATTCTGTGTTAGTGCCTTCATTATACAATGTGAACCAAAATTCATTCTCTTATATTAAAGTTGGTCTTGTTTACTTCTATTTGAGAGAATCAATGTTATAGCGGATACTATACCCATAACAACTTGATAAAAAATAATGTTCTTTAGCAAGGAACATACATTCCACAATCATATTTATGCTACCCAAATGAGTGTGTGCTGTAAATTGCCTCCAGCATTGCTCCTAATTTTTCTTGCTGGAGGCTGCCATTTTGCTGAAGCCCCTGAGCAGCAACAAATCACAAAGCGGAACTTAACCCATCGATTTAACAGTTAAAAAAAAAAACAGTTACATTCCTGGAATGCCGGGATTGCTAACTGTCACATTTGCTTGTGTCCTCAACCAAAATGTCAAACCATCAAATGGCTGGTGTCATAACTGATTACACATCCAGCACCATGGCAATTGCAGATCAAACAGAAGCAGTTTCCTTGACAGTAAAGAATAGGAAGGCTTAATTCCGCTTTGAGGCTGTCAGCAGATCGGCCTCTACAAACTCGGCAGTGCCTAAAAATAGAGAGCAACTGAGCATGTACAGAGCAGGGGAGAGAGTGTATTACTGGATTTTAGGCAGTAAAGGCACTTATTTGTAATGTTTTATCTGCAGATGGGGCCAGCCTAAAGTTATCTAGCAGGACCTAATTTTCTGACTAAAGTTCCACTTTAAAGTAGATGTAAATCCTAACTCGATGACATTTAGTTTTAAAAAGTTCCAAGTATCATTAACAACTGTCATTTTTAATACAAAACACTTGATCGCATCCTTTATTTTATCTCGGTCCTGCTGATCTCCTGTAGCATCTTTGCAGCAATTTTCTGTCTACATGCACTCCAGCGAGTGCATGTAGACAGATGTTGATAAGAGCGAACCATTACACAGTAGCCTGCGTAATGCATGCAGAAAGCAAAGCAAGGGTATGATTGGCAGACCGGGACAGAGCATTGCCCCCCTATAACAATAAGTACCTGAGCAAGAACCCAGATGTAATTTTTAATGGAAACTACAAATACTTAAATATTGATATTTGACTTTTTAAATTACATTCACATTGGGGTGCACGGGTGTACACTGCCCAGATAAGCGCACTTCAGTGGCAGGTACAGTCCGGTGTTTACATTAAGTAGTATCAGCTCACCCTTTATTAAATTAATGAGAGGCTGACTGGCCCCAGCTGCCTGAATAAAAGGGCATATAGTGCATTTACATGTGGTTAGGGAAAGATGAGCAACCCTGAGCCCAGACAGTTTGCAGTGAACGGCACTCTAAACCCATGCGAATGAATCTTAAAAAAAGATTTTAACCACTCGATTTCCGGAAGGTTTTACCCCCTTCATGACAGGGCATTTTTTTTTCATTCAGCACAGTGCTACTTTAACTGACAATTGTGCTGTCATGCAACGATGTACAAAAGTTTTTATCTTTTTTTTCACATAAATAGAGCTTTCTTTTGGAGGCATTTGATCACGAATGGGTTTTATATTTTTTGCACTATAAATGGAAAGAAAAGACAGAACATTTTGAAAAAAAAACACCCAACATTTTCTACTTTCTGTTATAAAACATATCCAAAAAAAAAAAAAAAAATTCTTCAAAAATGTAAGCCAAAATATATTCTGCTACATGTCTTTGGTAAAACATGTCAATAAGTGTATATTAATTGGTTTGTGCAAAAGTTATAGCGTCTACAAAGTATGGTATAAATAATGGGATTTTTGACTTACTGTAAAATCCATTTCTCTGATGTTCATTGACGGATACAGCTCCTGATTTTTCTTAACCAATGAGTTATACTGCCCTCTACAGGAGTAGGACACTAGGCAGGAAAAAGCTTGACTTCGCCTATGGGCAGTCCTAGGGAGTATACACCCACTCTCAGCTATAGGCACTCAGTTTCGTTACAAGCAGTGTCAGAAGAAAGTCAACTCCACAGAGGGGTGGGTGCTGTGTCCGTCAATGAACATCCGAGAAATGGATTTTACGTTAAGTCAAAAACCCATTTTCTCTTTTGATCATTGACAGACACATCTACTGATTCTTCTTAACCAATGGGACATCCCAAAGCAGTGTTAAACAAGAGGGGTGGGGAAAAAAAACAGAAAAAAATTCCCAAGGCTGACCAAAGCCAACCCGGTAACATGGAGCTCAACCATAAACAACTGGGGTTCACCTGAACAAAAACAATACACCCTCAAAGAGGACCAGGTCCTCCAAACAGCAGCCAGTAAAACCTTGTGGCCAAAAGAAGCATCCGCAGATGCCAACACGTCCACTTTATAAAAATTTTGTAAAAAAGTGTGCACCGACAACCAAGTGGTCGCCTTGTAAACCTGTGTCACTGACGCTTGATGACGGAAGCCCAGGAGACACTAAGCGCCCTAGTAGAGTGCTCCTTGACAGGGAAAGGAGGAATCTGACCCCTGATGCAATAGGCCTGAACCACCATCTGTCTGATCCATCTGGAAATGGTCGCAGAAGAAGGGGACAACCCTTTGCAAGGTCCGTCCGTGAGCACAAATAGAGAGTCTGACTTCCTAAAAGACTATTAGCTGCCAGGTACACCCTAATTGCCCGGACCACATCCAAGGTAAGCAAGGTAATTTCCTTTGGATGTTTAGCCTGGGACACAGGGAAGGCAACACAATGTCTTCATTCAACACCTTAGGAAGGAATGACGGACAGGGGCGAAGCACCACCTTATCCTTGTAAATCACTAATAAGTTGGACAGGATAACACCGTCAGTTCTGATACCCTCCACAAAGAGGTGATAGCCACCAAAAAAGGCCACCTTCCAGGCAGAGCAAGCAGGAAAACCTCCTGAATATTTTCAAAGGGAGGCTTCTGTAGAGTTGAAAGCACCACAGGGCGGCCACGGAGCTCACACTGAAGGAACCAAATGTCGGACACCCTGAAAAAAGGCATGCACCAGGGAGGAGTGTGAGGCCAATGGTCGTTGGAAAAAGACTGCCAAAGACGATACCTGGCCCTTGATGGTACTCAAGGCTAATTTCTGTTCAACCCCCCCGTTAAAGGAAGGTTAGGATCCGATCCACTGGGAAGGAGCGAAGATGAACCCCAAAAGACTCACACCACGCAATAAACGCCTTCCATGTACGAAGGTAGATCTTCCTAGAAGTAGATTCCCTAGCTTTCAACAGCATAGACATCAACGACTCAGACAAACCTCCATCCGTCAGCACCTGGCGTTCAACAGTCAAGCCGTCAAAGCCAGCAACTGTAAAGCAGGATAGAAGATCGGTCCTTGGGACAGCAGATCTTCCCTGATAGGAAGCCCCCAAGGAGCATCGGCCACCAGCCATACCCGATTGGCGTACCAAGCCCAACGAGGTCAGTCTGGACGGAATCCCTTCTGCTTTGATCCTGCACAGGAGTCGTGACAGAAATTTGAGAGGGCTGGAATGGATCGGTCAGCCCACCTTAGAATGCCGGCTACTTACTGACCCGGAAGGACATTACCTGTGCCCCCTTGGTGATTGACATAGACCATGGCCGTGGCATTGTCCAAATTAATTTGTACCGGACACCCCTGAAGACGAATTGTCCAAAGAGCCAGACAAAGGCTGATCGCTCAGAGCTCTAAAACATTAATCGTCAGTCTGGCCAGAGTCCAGACCCCCTGAGCACATCTGTGCTGAGAAAGCCTCCTCACCCGGACAGGCTGGCATCTGTGTCGACAACTGTCCAGTACAGAGGGAGAAAGGATTTTCCCTGTCGTAGTGCCAGAGAATGAAGCCACCTCTAGAGACTGTGGATCCTTGTCCCATTTCACCAGAATCTCTTTAGTAGAGATCTTGTGTGTAACTGTGCAAACAGACAGCCTCGAGAGTGGACACCATCAGTCCCAGCACCCGCATGCAAGCCCGGAGAGATGACCGTCTGCTGAACAACAGAAGCTGAATTGCCTCCTGCAATGTCTGGAGTTTTTCCAGAGGAAAAAACACTCAGGCTGAAGCTGAGTCCAGAGTCAGACCCAGATAGTCCAGTTTTTATGGACAGAACCAAAACAGGCTCCTGAGGGTTCAGAATCCAACCAAACTCCCTCAGAGTTCGCAGAGCAATCTCCAGTTGTCCATCAGAGCAGTCAGAGACTCTGCTCTTCACTGAGGCTATGCCTCGGCGACCTAGCGCGGAGCTGCAGCCTGCACGCGCTCAACGGCCAGAGTGGGGGGGGACCCTCTGTATCTAAATTACCCAGTCCGGCAATTGATTGTAGATTCTCACAGGAACAAAATAAAAAAAGATTTAAAAAAATTCCATTTAAAAAGAAAAAAAAAGAAAAAAATCGCCAGGACCAGAGATTCCAGCACGGAACTAGGTCCTTACTCCTGACTAGGCAAAAAAAAAAAAATAAACTGAGTGCCTATAGCTGAGAGTGGGTGTATACTATGCCCATAGGCATAGTCAAGCTTTTTCCTGCCTAGTGTCCTACTCATTTATGGGGCAGTATAACCCAATGGTTAAGAAGAATCAGGAGCTGTGTCCGTCAATGAACAAAAGTGAAACTGGAATTTACGCAGCTATAGATGCTACACGGCAATGGTGGTGATAAGCGACTTATAGTGTGACTGTAATAGGGTGGCGAGCAATCTAGCACTAACTGACATCTGACTATCTGGGAGCGTCACTGACACCGTTAGCGACACTAATACAGTGATCAGTGATAATACTGTACACGGTCACTGTACTAATGACACTGGCTAAGAAGGGGTTCACATCTAGGGGCAAAAATGTGACTAACCATGTGTGATAATTGCTGCTGTTACTTTTCTATCCCTGCTTTGAAAGAAAAAAAATTGCCAGATCGCTGATCAGTGTAGAGAGCCCTGTGTTTATATAAACACAAAGCTCTGGGCTGTGATTGGACACAGCCGATCAGCAGGTCTCAGCCATGAATGATTGGCAGGAACCTGCTGACAAAATCGCCTCGGATCCGGCGGGGCTGTGCCACTTGCTGGCAGTTTAACTACTGTAAGTTAATGATTTGGATTTACTTTATTAACTTTTTTCACTTATTTTCCCACACTGCATAAGATGAATAGAAGTAAGAGGAATCTGATTGGTTATTGTGAACCCACAAAGAAAAAGAAAAATATTATACTTCTATAGGGTTCAGTACTAGATGAATGGATAGTGTACATCTTATATCCTTATACACAATCAAAGCTGGTGGAACATCACAAGTTTCTCCTAATATCAGTTCAGACATTGTATATGGCAGTCAGTCCAAGAGCTGAAATGTATTCATTTTTGCAAAATGCTAAATAGTTTTTAAGACGGAAACATAATAATTTAAAAGGGAACCCGTCAAATGTCATCTGCTTGGATACACAGTGCGGTTGATTTACTAAAACTGGGAAGTGCAAAATCTGGTGCAGCTGTGCATGGTAGCCAATCAGCTTCTAATTTCACCTGGTTCAATTAAGCTTTACCAAAAAAAAAACCTGGAAACGGATTGGTTCCTATGCAGAGCTGCACCATATTTGGCACACTCCAGTTTTAGTAAATTAACCCCTAAGTGTAATAGGTATATCCCAACACTGGCTATGCAAAATTACAAAATTGTGAAATTGGGTCCAACATGACTTCTGTCATAACACTTACTAACCTTTATCAAAAATGAGCTTCACTCTTCTTGAATTGCGTTTCCTGTTTATGAACTCTCTTTCGAAGTTTCCAAGAGCTGAAGTATACTGGTCCCAAGAAATTTCCGGTAACTGAACAATCCTCTGGGTGCGAGGAATGCCAATATCCATCTAGTTAAAAAAAATAAATTTAAATTCAAGCTTCACCTTTCAAACAATAATAATGGCTTCATTTATGCAAGACTCTGGTGTTTGTTTTATTAAATACATGAGAAACAGATTTGTGAACTAGTGTTTGTTTTACGTTAAGGCCTCGTTCACGCGGGGAAGTACTCTAGCGCGCATCTGTGCAGAGTCGTGTTTATCTGCAAGGGGACACACAGGTGCTCCATGAATCCTCATGCAGGCAGTGCCATTGATGGCAACTGTAACGCAGCAGCTACACAAACACAGCCACTGCTCCAAATCGGACATCTGAGTGAGTGCGGGTCCTTGTCCCCAAACTA
Source organism: Pelophylax lessonae (assembly GCF_965119305.1). NCBI lineage: Eukaryota > Metazoa > Chordata > Amphibia > Anura > Ranidae > Pelophylax > Pelophylax lessonae. The sequence continues at coordinate 262,421,228 of NC_138775.1, read as the reverse complement.
ATACTGTCTGTGTTGGGGGGGGGGGGGGGAACACACCTGCATGGGTGTCATGATGGGAGCAATCGCCATGTTTGTGTATCAACAGAACTGCCTGCAAAGGAATTCACAAAACACTTATGTGTCCCTGGGTAGGTAAACATAGCCATATGGTATAGTACACCCTGTGTGATCGAGGTCTTACAGTATCTCACAAAAGTGAGCACACCCCTCACACATTTTTGTAAATATTTTATTATATCTTTTCATGTAACAACACTGAAGAAATGACACTTTGCTACAATGTAAAGTAGTGAGTGTACAGCTTGTATAACAGTATAAATTTGCTATCCCCTCAAAATAACTCAACACAGCCATTGATGTCTAAACCGCTGACAACAAAAATGAGCACAACCCTAAGTGAAAATGTCCAAAATGAGCTCAAAATGTCGATATTTTGTGTGGCCACCATTGTTTTCCAGGACTACCTTAACCCTTTTGGGCATGGAGTTCAGCAGAGCTTCATGGGTTGCCACTGGAGTCCTCTTTCACTCTATGACATCACAGAGTTGGTGGATGTTAGAGACCTTGCGCTCCTTCACCTTCACTTTGGGGATGCCCCACAGATGCTCAATAGGGTTTAGGTCTGAAGACATGCTTGGCCAGCCCATCACCTTTACTTGTCTTGTCTTTGTACTCCTCACCTGGTTGCCGCCAAACACGCTTGACACCATCTGAACCAAATAAGTTTATCTTGGTCTCATCAGACCACAAGACAAGGTTCCAATAATCCATGTCCTTAGTCTGCTTGTCTTCAGCAAACTGTTTGCGGGCTTTCTTGTGCATCATCTTTAGAAGAGGCTTCTAAAGCTGAAGGACAGCGATGTAGACCAATTTGATGCAGCGTGCGGCGTATGGTCTGAGCACTGACAGTCTGACCCCCCCCCCACAACAATGCTGGCAGCACTCATACATCCATTTCCCAAAGACAAACTTTGGATAGGACGCTGAGCATGTGCACTTAACTTCTTTGGTCAACCATGGCGAGGCCTGTTCTAAGTGGAACTTGTCCAGTTAAACTGCTGTATGGTCTTGACCACCGTGCTGCAGCTCAATTTCAGGGTCTTGGCAATCTTCTTATAACCTAGGCCATCTTTATGTAGAGCAACAACTCTTTTTTTAAGATTCGCAGAGTTCTTTGCCTTGAGGTGCCATGTTGAACTTCCAGTGACCAGTATGAGAGTGAGAGCGATAACACCAAATTTAAACCACCTGAGACCCTGTAACACTAGTAAATTACATGACACCGGGGAGGGAAAATGGCTAATTGGGCCCAATCTGGAAATTTTCACTTAGGGGGGTACTCTCTCAGCGGTTTAGACATTAATGGCTGTGTGTTGAGTTATTTTGAGGGGACAGCAAATTTACACTGTTATACAAGCTGTACACTCACTATTTTACACTATTTTTTGTAGCAGAGTCATTTCTTCATTGTTGTCACATGAAAAGATATCATAAAATATTTACAAAAATGTGAAGGGCGTACTCACTTTTGTGAGATATGGTATATGCAAAAATAGGATTTTTTTTACTCGCTGTAAAATCCATTTCTCAGAGTTCATTGACGGACACAGCTCTCCACTATTCAGAACCACAGGTTTATTTCGTCCCCATACAGGAGTAGGACTCATGACAGAAAAAAAACGGAATTTTTGTAAAATCTTACCTTTAAAATTCCTTTCTCTGAGTCCTCCGACAGTCGCCGCCTCCTCTAAGTCATCACTGTTGGGTATTGACTTCCCATCCGCAGGAGTAGCTAGGCATATAGACTTAGTCCAAAGACAAAAGACATTAGCATATACACACCCATGGGGGCTGTCCCATCTGGTCAATACCCCTCCTGCATTACCACTCCCAACTCAGTTTGGTAGCATAGCAGTAGGTAATAAGAACCTCAAAAGAGGGGCGGGGGCGGCGACTGTCGGAGGACTCAGAAAAAGGAATTTTACAGGTAAGATTTTACAAAAATTCCGTTTTCTCTTACGTCCTCCGTCAGTCGCCGCCTCCTCTAAGTCATCACTGTTGGGATGTCCAAAAGCAGTATAGACATGAGGGGTGGGAGACGCAACCGTAGAGAAGGCAACTCAGTACCCACATCAGAGAAAGGAATCTTACATGCGCCGTAAGAGAACCAACTGGGCAACAGAAAAAACAATGCTCAACAGGAGCAACAGCCCAGGAAAGCAAACGCCAATAGCCAGGGACCCAGAAAAAAATTCAAGGGTCCTTCATGACACTGCCGCACTAAGAACTTTGCGGCCAAAGGAAGCATCAGCTAATGCCAGAACATCTACTTTGTAGAATTTGGAAAAGATGTGCACCGACGACCAAGTCGCAGCCTTGCACACCTGGGCCACCGAGGCCCGATGCCAATAGGCCCAGGACGCACTCAAAGATCTGGTAGAGTGAGCCTTAACAGGGAAGGGTGGAACCCATTCCTTCAAGGCATAAGCCTGATCAATGGTCTGTCTGATCCATTTGGCAATAGTTGCTGCAGACGCAGCCATGCCCTTCCGAGATCCCTCAGGAAGGACAAATAGGGAATCCGTCTTCCGAAAGGATTCCATAGACGACAGGTAAACCCTGATCGTCCTGACAACATCCAAGGAATGCAAAGCAGTCTCCTTCGGATGTTTAGGCTTCGTACAAAGCGAAGGCAGGACAATGTCCTCATTAAGGTGGAACTCCGTGATCACCTTGGGAAGAAAGGACGGGGGTGGTCGCAAAACCACTTTATCCTTGTGAATTATCAAGTAAGGGGAGCGGCAAGACAACGCCGCCAGCTCCGACACTCTGCGAGCCGAAGTGATCGCCACTAAAAAAGCAACCTTTTTCGACAGCAGAGGCAATGATATCTCCCTGATGTTCTCAAAGGGAGCACGCTGCAACACGGACAGAACCAAGTTCAAGTCCCATGGAGGTAAAGGCTCCTTCCTGGGAGGAGCCAAATGTCGCACACCTTGAATGAAGGTGCGAATCAAGGAATGAGACGCCACAGGGCGTTGGAAAAGGACAGCCAGTGCAGACACCTGGCCCTTTATCATGGCCAGCGCCAGGTGCTGATCCACTCCAGACTGGAGGAAAGCCAACACTCTCGACACCGAGTAAGAACGAGGGGAGAACCCACTGGACTCACACCAGGCGAAATAAGCTTTCCAGGTACGGTAATAGATTTTACCAGAGGAGGTTTTCCTAGCCTTGATTAGAGTAGGGATAACCTCAGGGGAGAGACCCTTGTCCCTCAGGACCTGGGTCTCAACAGCCAGGCCGTTAAAGCCAGCGACTGTAAAGCAGGATGGAAGATCGGACCTTGAGACAGGAGATCTTTCCGCAGAGGCAGACGCCACGGAGGCGCCACTGCCAGGTGAACAACGTCGGCGTACCAGGACCGCGGCGTGGCCAGTCCGGAGCCACCAGAATCACCAGGTGCGGTTCCGAGACCAATCTGCGGAGAAACCGGGATAGTAACTGAATCGGAGGAAAGGCATACATCAGACGATACTGATGCCAAGGGGCTACCAACGCATCCGAGGCGTCCGCCAACGGATCGCGCGTTTTTGCCACAAACCTTTTCACCTTTCGATTTAGCCGGGATGCGAACAGATCCACGTCCGGGGATCCCCACCTCGCACACAGCATCTGAAAGACCTCCGGGTGTAGGGACCATTCCCCCTGGTCCAGGGTCTGGCGGCTCAGATAGTCGGCCTGCCAATTTTCCACACCCGGAATGTGAACTGCTGAGATCACCGGGACATCAGTCTCGGCCCACGATAGAATGTCGGTCACCTCCCGGGCCGCACGAGCACTCCTGGTGCCCCCTTGGTGGTTGATGTAAGCCACCGCGGTAGCATTGTCCGTCTGTACTTGGACAGGTAGGCCCTGGAGACGGTGCGACCACTGGAAGAGACAGAGTTTTATCGCTCGCAATTCCAGCACATTTAATCGGGAGGGAGGACTCCTCCTCCAACCAAGTGCCCTGGGCAGACAGGTTGCCCAGGACTCCACCCCAGCCCGACAGGCTGGCATCAGTGGTAATCACCGTCCACACCAACGGACAGAAGGACTTGCCTTCCGCCACCGAGGGGGACTGGAGCCACCACAGAAGAGCCAATCTGGTCTGACGACTCAAGGAGACACACAGATCCAGGGACTGAGGCAGTCTGTCCCACCTGGCCAGGATCTCCGTCTGGAGAGCCCGCGTGTGAAACTGAGCAAAGGGTATCGCTTCGAAGGCCGATACCATCAACCCCAGGCCCCGCATACAGGTCCTGAGTGACGAGGACGGGTTGTCCCTGAGGGACCCGAGCTCGTCCCGCAAAGTCCGGAGCTTGTCCTCCGGCAAGAACACCTTTGCCTGAGCAGAGTCCAGAATCATTCCCAGGTAGGGAAGACGAAGCGATAGAGACAACGTTGATTTTTGAACATTGATGGTCCATCCGAACTCCTGGAGCGTCTGCACCGTGGTGGACAGATCGCGCACAAGGTCCTGGCTGGCACGTGATCTCAGAAGTAGATCGTCCAGGTAACCCAAGACCGCAATGCCCTGGGCCCTCAGCAGGCCCAGAACCGGCGCCAACACTTTGATAAACACCCTTGGTGCCGAAGCGAGACCGAAAGGTAACGCCACAAACTGGTAGTGGTCCTCTGCGATAGCAAACCGAAGGTACCGCTGATGACCCTCGAAAATGGGGATGTGCAGGTACGCATCTTTTAGATCTATCGAGGCCAGAAATTCCCCTGGACTCAAGGAGGCCACCACCGAACGGAGAGACTCCATTCGGAACTTCCGAACACGCACAAAGCGGTTCAGCGCTTTCAGGTCCAGAATAGGACGCACTTTGCCCTCCTTCCTGGGCACAGTGAACAGATTTGAATAAAACCCCCGAAACCTGTCCCGATGAGGCACCGGGACAATCACTCCCTGAGCAAGCAGGTCCTGCACCGCTTGATGCAAGTCCTGCAGACGCCCCGGAAGCAGATGAAGATTGGAGGGACGAATCTGTCCGCCGGCCGGGAAAGGAATTCGATCTTGTATCCCGATCGAACGATTTCCAGAACCCACCTGTCCGGTATCTGGAGCAGCCAAGGTTGGAGGAAACCGCGCAAACGTCCCCCCACCCCTGAAATGGGTGAGGGCGCCCCTTCAGGCAGAGGCGGATTGACCCGCCGAGCCGACATTGCCGGACTTCTGCTTACCCGCCCAGGGCTTCTTCTGACTGCCCTGGGCCTTGAAGGGCTTGCCCTTGGATCGGTTCCGAAAGGCACGAAAAGGACCCCTGATTGGATCTAGGCGCAGAACCCCGCTTGCCTCGAAAAGACTTGTTCTTCGGGTTCTGGGGCAGCATAGTGCTCTTGCCCCCCGTGACGCCTTTCACCAGGATGTCCAACGCCTCGCCAAAAAGGCGAGAGCCAGCATAGGGAAAATCAGCAACCGTTTTCCGCGAGGACTGGTCAGCCGACCAGCTCTTCAGCCATATCTGTCGCCGATTAAGCACCGCGACACTAGAGAGGCGAGCCACCAAGGGGGCCTCATTCAAGGCTGCATCACACAAATACATGACTCCTTGATGGATCTGATCCACCATTTCCAATCAGCCACCGCCTGAGCCACCAGAACGGACGCGAAAACGGGTTTGAGCAACGAACCCGCCACCGTATAGGAATGACGAGCGAGAGACTCCAACCGCCGGTCCGTGGGATCCCGAAAAACCGGGGTATCCTCAGTAGGAACCAAGGTAGCCTTGTTTAACACGGCCACAGTGTGATCTACCTGTGGAGGCACACACCATCGTGATTCCGTAGCCGGCGCAAAAGGATAAAGCAATTTGAACCGACTAGGTACCAGGAATGGACGTTTCAACGTGCGCCACATTTCATTAACAGTGTAATGAAATTCAGCTGGGCAAGGAAAAACCTGCGCAGACTTGCGGGTCCTGTGCGTCCCAAATGAGGACACAACGCCCGGAGGACAGGGCTCATCCTCTAAATGCAAAGTTTCTTTAACAGAAACAATTAACTCATCCATGGTCGCCCGTTCTTCAGGCGACTCTGGGGAGGAGGTATCAACCCCCTCCATCTCAGCCTCCCCCTCAGACCCCGGGGGGTCCAAGGATGAGCGGGACCCTGAAAAGGGCACGCTCGCAGCAGCAGGCATATCCCCATCTGAATCAGAGGAGAGAGACAATTTGGGCCTCTTTTTTGCAGCACGTTCAGACATCAGCATTTCCATATTAGACACCAAAGTCGTCACTACAGCAGCCAAATCGGGTCGCAGCGGGGCCACAGGAGAACTGGGGCCCCCCACTAAAGCTGGGGGGGGGAACTTGCTTTCCTGAGAATCCATTGCTCAAATTATCAGAAACAACAAACAGTGCAATAAAATGTGTACTGTCCCTTTTAAAATTGCTGCGGTATGCGCAGCCCACCGCTACAGCTACAGTGACAAAGACCCCAAAAGGAGAAGAGAAAACTGAGCCAGAAGCGATAATACAGAGGAAAATTGAGAGCGATAACCTGCAGAGCCCGCAGAGTGTTGCTACCAATGTCCTGCTGCAGATGGAAAGGAAGTGCTGCTGAAGTAGGCTGGACTATAGACTGCCAGACTCAGGGAAAATGACTGCCCCATAGGAATGCATTGGAGGCTACACCAAAATGGCCGCCGAACATGCGGTCGGACCGATCGTCCACCTCCCACAAAATGGCGGGGGATGGCGCCAAAATAGCAGGCAGTGTCGTCCCAGAGGAGCTACCCATGCCTGCCCATGGCCAAGATGGCGGACCGCGCGAATATACACCACTGCGGTCGCCACACCAAAAAACGTCTGCACCCCAACCATGCACCGAAGTGACACAGGGAAAAGGGACCCCCAGGCAACATACAGTAACTGCACAAGCGATCCCCACAGGGATCGCACCGGGAGTCACACATGCACAGACATGGGGAACACACAGCAACACAGACTGCCACCCCAGACAGAGGCCCCACATAGAAGTTCTTACCTGTACCAGATGGCGTGGGAAGCCTCTATGCACGGAAAACCGCTGTCCTCACCTGACAGGGAGTGCCGTGAGCCAGGGACATGACACTGCAGCACCGCAGATTTGTCCTGTGAGGTGGCCACCTCACGGCTGCATCCCTGCAGCGAACAGGGATGGGTCGTTCGTAATGCCAGGGCGCACCATAGCTGAACGCTCGATGGCGGGCTGGGGGTCCATCTGACCCTTCTGCCCTGGAGAACCAGGGCGGTCAGTCCGAATCCCAGCACCGCATGATCCATCTTCATCCGAAGAGAAGACTAACACTAGAAGCTGACAAAATAAAAAGCTAGTAAAGTAAGAAAAAAAACTGACATTTTCAAAGAAAATCAAATAAAAGATTAGGAAGGCTGAGACTGAAGCCCCAGCACAGGGAAGCCTGACTACTCCTGATGCTAGGCAGATTAAAAACTGAGTTGGGAGTGGTGATGCAGGGGGGGTATTGACCAGATGGGACAGCCCCCATGGGTGTGTATATGCTAATGTCTTTTGTCTTTGGACTAAGTCTATATGCCTAGCTACTCCTGCGGATGGGAAGTCAATACCCAACAGTGATGACTTAGAGGAGGCGGCGACTGTCGGAGGACGTAACAGAAATACTTTTTACGCCTTTGGGCAGTCTTAGCTGGTATACATCCCCCTCTCTGCTATAGGCCTTCGGTTTAGTAACAAGCAGTGTCCGAAGTAATACAACTCCATAGAGGGGTGAGTGCTGTGTCTGTCAATGAACTCAGAGGAATTGGATTTTTGACTTACCGTAAATTTGATTTCTCTGATGTTCATTGATGGACACAGCTCCTGATAATAACCATTGGGTTATACTGCCCCTTACAGGAGTAGGACACTAGGCAGAAAATAATTCTGGCTACACCGTCCCAGGGGGTATATTCCCTCTCTTTGCTATAGCCACTAAGTTTCCAGCAGTGTCAGGAGAACAACTTCAATTAGGCCTGAACCACTGTCTGTCTAATCCATCTGGAAATGGTCACAGAGGAAGCGGACAACCCTTTTCGAGGTCCATCCATGAGCACACAGAGAGAGAGAGAGAGAGTCTGACTTCCTGAAAGACTCCGTAGCTGCCAGGTACACCCTAATTGCCGAGACCACATCCAAGGCAGTTTCCTTCGGATGTTTAGGCCTGGGATACAGGGATGGCAACACAATGTCTTCATTCAAATGAAAATCAGAGACAACCATTGGAAGGAACAAAGGACAGGGGCAAAGAACCACCTTATCCCTGTGAGTCACCAGGTAAGGTTAACGATAGGATAACGCCGCCATTTCCGACACTCTTCTGGGACAGCGTAAGCAGGGGAATCTCCTGAATATTTTTAAAGGGAGGCTTCTGTAGAGCTGAAAGCACCAAGTTAAGATCCCAAGGCGGCAACGGAGCCTACAATGGAGGAACCAAATGTCAGACACCCTGGAGAACGGTACCCACCAGGGAGTATGTGGCTGAAGGCCTCTGGAAGATGACCACCAAAGCCGACACCTGGACCTTGATGGTACTCAAGGCCAATCCACCCCCCCGTTGAAGGAAGATCAAGATCCGAGCCACCGAGGAGTGAGAAAGAACCTCAAGAAACTCAACAGCACGCAATGTACGTCTTCCATGTATGATGGTATATCTTCCTAGAGGTAGATTTCCTAGCTTGCAACAGTGTAGAAATCACCGACTCAGATAAACCCCTATTCCTTCAGTACCTGGCATTAAAAGCCAAGCCATCAAAGCCAGTGACTGTAAAGCAGGATGGAAGATCAGTCCTTGGGACAGCAGATCCACCCTGAGTGGAAGCTGTCAAGGAACATTGGCGCCCAGCCGCACCAGATCGGTGTACCAAGCGCAGCGAGGCCAGTCTGGAGCCACTAAGATGGCCAGAATCCCTTCTGCCTTGATCCTGCTTAGAAGCGTTGGCAGAAGCTTGAGAGAAGGGAAGGTGTAAATCAGATGATACTGACCCCCACGGGGCCATCAGCGTGTCTGTGGCGTCCACCAGAGGATCCCTTGATAGAGCCAAAAACCTCTGCACCTTTCTGTTGTTGAGCCAAGATGCCAACAGAGACACATCAGGGAAGCCCCACCGGAGACACAAATGATGAAACACCTCTGGATGAAGGGACCACGTGGTCCAACGCCTGCCGACTGAGGTAATCCACCTGCCAATTTTCCACCCCGGGAATGTGTACGGCGGAGAAGACTGGACCGAAGTGTTCAGCCCACCTTAGAATGCCTGCTACCTCCAGAGCCGCCAGGACACTTTATATGCCCCCTTGGGTGATTGACATAAGCCATGGCAGTGGCATTGTCCGATTGAATATGCACTGGACAACCCTGAAGACGATCCGTCCAATAAACCAGACACAGTCTGATCGCTCGGAGTTCCAAGACACTGATCGGGAGTCTGGACTCTTCCAGCGTCCAAATCCCCTGAGCAGAATGCTTGCCGAGGACGCCTCCCCAGCCGGACAGGCTGGCATCCATGATGACCACTGCCCAATACAAGGGGAGGAAGGAATTTTCTAGCCAGCCGAAGAGTCGGAGAACGAAACCACCATATCAGGGACTCCATTGTGCCCTGACTCAGCAGGATCTGATTGTCCAGAGACTGCAGAGTCTTGTCCCATTTGGTCAGAATTTCCCTTTCCAGGGACCTCGTATGAAACTATGCAAATGGAACTGCCTCGAAGGTAGACACCAACAGGCCCAGCACCCGCATGCAAGTCCGGAGGGATGACCATTTGTTGGAAAGCAGAAGGCGAAACGCAGCCTGCAATTTCTGGAGTTTGTCCAGAGGAAGGAGCACTCTGGCTAAGGCCGAGTCCAAAGTCAGGCCAAGATAGTCCAGCTTTGTGGACATAACAAGAACAGACTTCTGAAAATTCAAAATCCAGCCGAACTCCTGCAGAGTTCGTATTTTGATCTCCAGGTTCTCCACCAGAGCAGGGAGACTCCGAGCGCAGGAGGAGATCATCCAAGTAGCCCAGTAACGCGATCTCCCATTGGCGTAGCAAAGCTAGTACGGGGGCTAACACTTTTGTGAAGACCCGAGGAGCAAATGTGAGACCAAAGGGTAATTCTACAAACTGATAATGCTCCTCTCCCACAGCAAAGCGGAGAAAAAGCTGGTGACCAACACATATTGGAATGCGAAGGTAGGCATCCTTGATATCGACAAAGGCAAGGAAATTCCCCTGACACAAGGATGCCACCACCGTTCGAATGGACTCCATTCTGAACTTCTGTACCTGCACAAAGCAGTTTAGCGCCTTTAGGTCCAGGATCAGACGCACTTTGTCTTCCTTCCTGGGAACTGTGAACAGGTTTGAATGAAAACCCTGAAAAAGTTCAGAGGTCGGAACCGGGACAATCACCCCTTGAAGGAACAGGTCTTGTACCGCCCCAAACAGGCCCTGTAAGCGGTCTGGGGACAGGCGCAAGTTGGAAGGAAAAAAAACCTTGCTGGGGGACAAGAGCGAAACTCGATCTGGTAGCCAGAGCGAATTACTTTGTGGACCCACTTGTCTTGCACCTGGGAAGTCCACGGGCCTGGAAACCAGCGAAGACGTCCCCCCACCCCCGATACGGGTGAGGGCGCACCTTCATGCAGAAGGAGCCTTGTCCCTGGGTCTGGTGAAGCCCGATCTTGGATTGCCAGACCAGGTTCGTTTGGATCCTCAGTAAGATGCCCTGAACGGCTTTGAGCCCTTTTCAGTCAACCCTGAGGAAAAGTATTCTTCCCCCTGTGGACGAATCAGATTTAGGCTCGGATGAGACAGATGAGGTTGGGGGGCGCCTTTTTCTAGCCAGTCGCCTGCAAGCCACCTCCACCTGGGACACAAGGGACTCCAGGACCGCCGTCGGTGCATGGATGGATGGTTGGGACCCGGAGGGCTCTGCAGCCTCAGGGAGGCGATCAAGTGGGGAAATGTGCTCCAAAGATTCTATGAGTCACCACGGGGACCCCACAAAAAGTGTAACACACTACTAAGGGACAACTCCCACTGCGCTGGCAGCACCACCCGGTCACCAGGCACAAAGCACCAAGTGATCCATAGCAGAGAGGGAGAGGACCCCACCAGACTCCCCACCCACAGAAACAGGCACTTGCAGCCACCAGGAGAATCTGCACTACACGTGCGGCGATCAGGAAGTAAAATTATCCATGAGTCAGCACCAGGGGATGAGGCGGGGCTCCCACCGCCGAAATCGCCGCCCACAGGGCTTCACTGTCATGGCCGCTGCTATTTCCAATAGAAAACCACAACAAAATGGCGGCCGGACTACACAAACATGTGCTACAACAAAATGGCGGCACCACGAGGCTTATAGGGACCCAGGAGGGAGACCAAGCCTCAAGGACAGATCCAGGCAGGATGGGGAGCCCTGGCAAAACACCCCCCTACAGTCGATCGTTCACTTGCCGGCAACGCACCCCCCCACCTTCCAACCCAGGAAAGTGGCCAGACCACCCAAACCGCCCATGGAGGGGCCCACGTCCCCCCCCCAAAACCCTCCAGAGGGAGAAAAGAGACGGCTACTTACCATACCAGGAACCAAGGAGGCAACGCTCCAGACAGAACCCCTCTCAATCAAAATGGGGGTGCTGTCGGCCAGAAGGAACGCTGCGACTCAGGCTGAGACCCGGTCCTATGCGACCTTGCGAGGCGTTTAACTTGCAGGCCAGCCCCCTTCCAGCGGGGCTATGTCACAGCGGACCTAGCGTGGAGCTGAGGTCTGCGCGCACTCGCTGGCAAAAAAGAAAGGAAAAGGAGGCGCAAACACCTAGTGCATTACCCGTGGTACTGTGTAAAATGTTTTAATAAAATGCTGAATGCATACTCACAAACATGAAGAATTAAAATCGTGTTGCAAATTCCCGTCACACGTGTGTTGGAACATGTCCTGGAAATTGCGACCGCTAACGCGTTTCGGGAGTCAAGCTCCCTTCTTCAGAGCTGGTCATGACATAGCAGATTGAAGTATATATAGAGCTCTGTGTCAGTGTCAAACATGAGGGGTGGGACAACAAAAAATACCAAGGCTAAACACAATAGCCAACCAGGTAAACAGGAGCTCAACAAAAAAACAACTGGAGCCCAACCTGAACAATACACTGAAGGCCTATAACAGAGAGGGGGATGTATACCAGCTAGGACTGCCCATAGGCGTAGCCAAGTCTTTTTTCTTCCTAGTGTCTTACTCCTGTAGGGGGCACTATAACCCTGTGGTTCTGTATAATGGAGAGCTGTGTTTGTCTATGAACAAAAGGGAAAATGTGTTTACATGATCCATACAGACTTTTCCTGCAAAACTCTAATTTCTGAGCATCATGCATTTAGACGCAGAGAATATAATCTGTCCCTAGACACACAGATTTCTATTTTTTCTACATGCAATTACCAGTAAATTGAAAGCACATTAACGCAAGGTAAATACACAGTGTTAATAATACCACATGAAATCATTACATGCAATTACATCCATTTGGAAACGTCCTATCATAAAACGCATGTGATCTCATTTATGTTGCTGCCCGTGTGAGTGAATATTTCTTTCAAATATTGTGTCCAGATAAACATATAAAACTCTGGGAGAAATAGTTAGACACTCCAAGGTTGATTTAGTCACAATTAGTTAGAGATAAGTTGTTAGGGTGTAGCATATATATGGGACTTTTTTTGGAATTGGAGAGGAATAATTAAGTAAATGGAAATGAATTGATAGATGTTTGCAAGATTTTCACACATATAAAAGGGGTGGTAGGATATGTACACAAAAGGCCTATTTCTCTCAAATAGACCAGAATCCCTTCTGCCTTGATCCTGCATAGAAAGGCGTAAATCACACAATACTGACCCCACGGGGCCCCCAGCACATCTGTAGTGTCCGCCAGAGGATCCTGAACCACAAACCTCTGCACCTTTCTGTTGAGCCGAGACGCCAACAGATCCACCCCGGGGATGCCCCAGCGGAGACACAACTGATGAAACACCTCCGAATGAAGGGACCACTCCCTTTGGTCCAACGCCTGCTGACTGAGGCAAACCCCCAACCAGTTTTCCACCCCAGAAATGTGCATGACGGAGAGGACTGCCGGCTACCTCCACTAGCACATTGTGCCTTTACTTTGCAGGTAAAAAAAAAAAGCAGACTTTACTTCCTCTTTATAGCTGTCAACATTGAAAATGAAACTTTAACCACTTCAGCTCCAGGAAGGTTTTACCCCCTCTCTGACCAGGCCGATTTTTGCAATACCTCACTGCGTTGCTTTAACTGACAACTGCGCGGTCGTGCGATGCTGTACCCTAATAAAATTGATGTCCATTTTTCCCACAAATAGAGCTTTCTTTTGATCACCTCTGTAGTTTTTATTTTTTGCGCTATAAACAAAAAAATACCGACAATTTTGAAAAAAAAAAAAAAAAAAAATGTATGTACTTTCTGCTAAAAAAACACATCCAATAGAAAAATGTAAAAAAAAAAAAAAAAAAAAAATCGAAATTTCTTCATCAATGTAGGCCAATATGTATTCTGCTACATGTTTTTAGTAAAAAAATCCCGATAAGTGTATATTGATTGGTTTGCCCAAAAGTTTTAGCGTCTACAAACTATGGGATAGATTTATGGACTTTTTGTTTTTACTATTAATGGCGGTGAACAGCGATTTTTAGCGGGACTGCGACATTGCGGTGGACAAATCTGACACTGACACTTTTTGGGGACCAGTAACACCAATACAGTGATGAGTGCTTAAAAAAAAAAAAAGCACTGTCACTGCATAAATGACACAGACGGGGAAGGGGGGTTAACATCAGGGGCGATCAAAGGGTTAAGTGTTCTCCTAGAAAGTGTTTTCCAACTGTGTGGGGGGGGTGTGGCTTAACTGGAGGAAGACAGAGATGCTTAGCAGAAACACAAGATCTCTATTTTCCTCTGTGACAGAATGGCGATCTGCCTTGTTTACGTAGGCATATCGCCGTTCTGCCTCTTCTCGGAACGATCGGTGGGTTCCGCTGATTGACTCGCGCGCCCTAGATCTCGTGCACAAAATCGCATACATTTACGTGATTTTGCGCAGCCGGGCTGTTCTGTCGCAGTATATATGTGGCAGGCAGGAAGCATAGCCCATCTGATTGGTACTTCAGTTTGCCATCCAGGTATCACTATAGTGCACCAGTCCACCTCTCTCCCATTTATCGGTATTCTGGTGACCCGAGAACCCCAGCTTGTGCTGCAAAAAGAGGCAGTCCCAAACAAACACACTCGTCCAGGCCTTGTATTGTGCTTACTATACAGAAAACTATTTTTCAAAACATTTTCCCAGCCTCTAGAGATAAGGGGTATTAAACTCAAAAACAAAAATGTAATATTGTAACTTACCAATCCTTACATGCGATACCTTAATTAATTTATTTTTTTATAGATCTTTTTAACATTTCACCTGTTGATCCAGCCAATAACATAATTCTGCATTAGGGTTTCCTCTACTCTGATGATGATGGAGGAGCAATGGGGACACGTCTGGACAGCAGCATTGTCAATCTGAGAGGGTGGTGTTAGATACACTAGCAGAGATGGACTTGTCTAAGAAATTAAAGCAGAACAGTTACAGGAACAGTTTTTTTTCCCTTTTGGACAAGCACCTTTATCAATGTTAAATGATTTGCCTCAACCCTCTAACTGCCATTTTTGCAGGACAGCTTGGTCTATGTCAAAATAACACTTTCTGGAAGGATCAACGCTTTCTGGAAGGATCAACAGGTGAAAATAAAGGAAAAAAAGCCTAACAAAAAAGAAAACAATGCACTCACCACATCTACGAATTGGTAAGCTGCAATAGATTATATTTTTGCTTTTGAATTTAAACCTTCTTTGGAAATGTGCATATGATAATTGATACAGAAAGCAGAGAGAGAAAGTGATACAGCAGGGGCTCTTCCTCCTCCAGCTCTCCTACTGACCTGACGAGGTGCACAGTGAATTACAGAATGAGACCGAACTCAAAAGGAAGGATAAACCACAATTTGCCGCACACCAACAAGACATGGGTGTACAATGAATGAAAGCAGCTTCCACCTGGCTCCGTCCAGGCCACACCAACAAATAACGGAATTTTTGTAAAATCTTACCTGTAAAATTCCTTTCTCTGAGTCCTCCGACAGTCGCCGCCTCTTCATATTCGTCACATATGGGGTATTAGACTTTGCTCCGAAGGAGTAGCTAGGCAACAGAATATGTTAACAATAAAGCTTTTAACATATCCCACCCTCAAGGGGTGGTCCCCTCAGTCAATACCCTCCTACTTCCTGCAACCATATCTCAGTTTTAGTGGAATAGCAGTAGAGTATACAACCAAACCCCAAAAGAGGGGCGGGGGCGGCGACTGTCGGAGGACTCAGAGAAAGGAATTTTACAGGTAAGATTTTACAAAAATTCAGTTTTCTCTTACGTCCTCCGACAGTCGCCGCCTCTTCATATTCGTCACATATGGGGACGTCCCAAAGCAGTGCAAACATGAGGGGTGGGAAACGCATCCGCGCCGAAAAGGCAACGCAGTCTCCGCATCAAAGAAAGGAACCTTACCAAAGGAAGGAAACCAGCTGGGCAACAGTAAAAAACAAGTGCTCAACAGGAGCAACAACCCAGGAAAATACAAAAAACCAGGGGATACAAAAAACTATCCCAACAGCCAGGAGTCCCCAACAAGGGACCCTATGGAACAGCCGCACTAAGAACCTTGCGGCCAAAGGAAGCATCCGCCGATGCCTGAACATCTACTTTGTAGAATTTTGTCAAAGTGTGCACGGTCGACCAGGTCGCCGCCTTACACACCTGGGCTACAGAAGCCCCATGACGACAGGCCCAAGACGTACTCAAAGATCTAGAAGAGTGCGCCTTCACAGGGACAGGAGGAGCCTTACCCTGCAAAGCATAGGCCTGTTCAATGGTCTGCCTGATCCATTTGGCGATGGTAGAGGCCGAAGCCGCCATGCCCTTCCGAGGACCCTCTGGAAGAACAAACAAGGAGTCAGTCTTACGAAAAGACTCAGTCGATTTAAGGTAAACCCTTATCTCCCGAACAACATCCAGAGAATGCAATCTCACCTCCTTTGGATGTTTAGGCTTCGCGCACAGCGAAGGCAAGACAATATCCTCATTAAGATGGAATTCCGAAACTCGTTTCGGAAGAAAAGAAGGATTAGGTCGCAAGACTACCTTATCCAAATGAATAACCAGGTACGGAGACTTGCAGGACAAAGCTGCCAGCTCCGACACTCTGCGAGCCGAAGTGATCGCCACCAAAAAGGCGACCTTTTTGGACAACATAGACAACGAGATCTCCCTGATCTGTTCAAAAGGAGCACGTTGTAACACAGATAGAACGAGATTCAAGTCCCAAGGGGGCAAAGGATCCCTCCTAGGAGGAACCAGATGCCGCACACCCTGAATAAAGGTGCCAACCAAGGAGTTGGAAGCCACGGGACGTTGAAACAGAACGGCCAGCGCAGACACCTGACCCTTTATCGTAGCCAGCGCCAAACGCTGAGCAACACCCGTCTGAAGAAAAGACAGCACACGGGAAACCGAGTACGTGCGGGGTGAAAACCCCCTGGACTCACACCAGGCAAAATAGGCCTTCCAAGTACGGTAATAAACCTTCCCCGAGGAAGACTTCCTCGCGTTGATCAAAGTATGAACGACCTCTGGAGAGAGACCCTCCTCCTTCAGGACCTCTGTCTCAACAGCCAGGCCGTCAAAGCCAGCGACTGTAAAGCAGGATGGTAAATCGGTCCCTGAGACAGTAGATCGTCTCGAAGAGGTAGACGCCAAGGGGCGTCGACCGCCAGATTCACGAGGTCTGCGTACCAGGACCGGCGAGGCCAGTCCGGTGCCACAAGAATCACCGTGCTGCGTTCCGAGTGTAACCTGCGAAGGAACCTGGACAGCAACTGAATCGGTGGGAACGCGTACATCAGCCTGTACTGATGCCACGGGGCCACTAACGCGTCCGACGCGTCTGCCCGAGGGTCGCGCGTCCTTGCCACGAACCTTCTCACCTTGTTGTTGAGACGAGACGCGAACAGGTCCACATCTGGAAGACCCCACTTCGCGCACAACATCTGGAAGACAGCCGGGTGAAGAGACCATTCCCCCTGATCCAGGGTCTGGCGACTCAGATAGTCCGCCTGCCAGTTCTCCACCCCCGGAATGTGAACTGCCGTTATCGCCGGGACATGAGTCTCGGCCCAAGACAGAATGTCGGCCACTTCTCGAGCCGCCCGGGCACTCCTGGTGCCCCCTTGGTGGTTGATGTAGGCCACCGCCGTGGCATTGTCCGTCTGCACCCGAACCGGGCAGCCCTGCAGCCGGTCCGTCCAGCGATGAAGACAGAGATTTATCGCACGTAATTCCAGAATGTTGATCGGAAGGGAAGACTCTCCCTCCGACCAAGTCCCCTGGGCAGACAGAACGCCCAGAACACCACCCCAGCCCGACAGGCTGGCATCCGTGGTGATCACCGTCCACGAGATAGGACGAAACGACTTGCCCCCGGACACCATTGGGGACTGGAGCCACCACAGAAGGTTTCTTCTGGTGCGATGACTCAACGAGATCTGAAGATCCAGAGATTGAGGTCGCCCGTCCCACTTGGACAGGATCTCCGCTTGGAGACCCCGCGTGTGGAACTGGGCGAAGGGAATCGCCTCGAAGGCCGAGATCATCAATCCCAGACATCTCATGCACGTCCTTAAAGACGAGTGCGGAACGTCCCTGAGGGACCTGACTTCCTCCTGAAGAGTTCTGAGTTTGTCTTCCGGCAGGAAGACCTTCGCTTGTACCGAGTCCAGAATCATTCCCAGGTAGGGAAGACGAACCGACGGACTCAGCGTCGACTTTGGAAAATTTATCGTCCAACCAAACTCCTGTAGAGTTTGCATCGTGACAGACAGGTCCTTCTCCAGACCCTGGCTGGTCGCAGACCGAACCAGGATGTCGTCTAGATACCCCAGGACAGAAATGCCCTGGGCCCTCAACAATGCCAGAACCGGTGCAAGCACCTTGGTGAAGACCCGCGGAGCCGAGGCGAGACCAAAAGGCAACGCCACGAACTGGTAGTGATCTTCCGCAATGGCGAATCGAAGGTACCTCTGGTGACCCTCGAAAATGGGGATGTGAAGGTACGCATCCTTCAAATCGATGGAGGCCATGAATTCCCCCGGAACCAGGGCAGCCACCACCGACCGCAGGGATTCCATGCGGAACTTGCGAACCCGCACAGAGCGGTTCAGAGCCTTCAAGTCCAGAATTGGACGAACCTTGCCCTCCTTCCTGGGCACGGTGAACAGATTGGAATAAAACCCCCGAAATCTGTCCCGATGAGGCACCGGAACCACCACTCCCTGAGCCCTCAGGTCCCGCACCGCCAGGTGCAGGTCCCGCAAACGCTCCGGAGACAGTTGAAGATTTGAGGGAAAAAATCTGCTCTCCGGCCGAGAGAGAAACTCGATCTTGTAACCAGACCGAACGATTTCCTGAACCCATCTGTCCCGCACACGGGCCAACCAGGGCTGAAGAAAACCGAGCAAGCGTCCCCCCACCCCAAAACTGGGTGAGGGCGCCCCTTCAGGCCGCACTGTTATGGGCTGCAGATCCGGATTGGCCGGACTTCTGTTTACCAGACCAGGGCTTCTTCTGAGAGCCTTGACCTTTGAACGGCTTGCCCTTGTAGTGCGGCCGAAAGGCACGAAAGGACCCCTGAGGGGGCCGAAAATTAGCATGCTTCTTCCCAGAAGCCCCCTTAGCTTTGGGGAAATGGGGCAAGAGAGTGCTCTTACCCCCGGTGATCCCCTTAATCAACACATCCAGGGACTCCCCAAAAAGGCGAGACCCATCATAAGGTAGATTGGCTAAGGTCTTACGTGAAGACTGGTCCACCGACCAACATTTTAACCAAATCAGGCGGCGAGACAACACCGCCACACTGTGCACACGTGCAGCCAACGGAACCAGGTCCAGGTCCGCATCACACAGATACATGACACCCTGGTGGATTTGATCCACCATATCCAGGGTCGCGGTGAGGCCAAATCGGCCACTAGGACGCGCCTAAGCATCTGCGTCCAACTTGCGATCGCCTGGGCCGCCATGAGAGAAGCAAACAGAGCCTTAAGCATAGAACCCGTAACAGAATAAGTATGACGGGTAAGAGACTCCAGTCTCCTATCCGTGGCGTCACGGAACACAGGGGAATCCTCTGCAGGAATCGCAGTGGCTTTGTTTAAAACCGCAATTGCGTGATCCACTGGGGGTGGCACACACCACCTTTCATCAGTGGAAGGTGAAAAAGGATAACGCAGCTTGAATCTACTTGGTACAGCAAAAGGTTTGCGTAGATTGCGCCATTGTTCCTTAACAGCGCGCTGAAAATCATCATTGCAGGGAAAAACCTGCGGTGTCCTGCGTTTTCTCTGCGTCCCATAAGCCGCCAAGGCGGCGGGGGGACACACCTCATCCTGCAAACGCAGCGTTTGCTTTATGGAAGCAATCAACTCATCCATGATTGCAAGCTCTTCAGGCGAGCCAGGGGGAGAATTATCAACCCCCTCAACTTCAGCCTCCACCTCAGACCCTATTAGATCAAGAGAGGAGCGGGACCCCGATAAGGAGGCCCCCGCCATAACAGCCCTATCACCTTCACCCTCAGAATCAGAGGAAAGAGCAACTCTGGGCCTTTTAGTAGATTGAGCAGCCACCAGCATCTGCACCTGAGCAGCAAGGCCAGCCACAATAGTGGCCAAATCCCCCCCTGGGGGGGAGACAGCGGTCCCCTGGCTTTCCACCAAGGCTGTAGGAAATTTGCCCTCCTGAGAATCCATTGCCCCTGTAATGCCAGACAACAAAGGGTTAACTGCCCCTTTTAAGCAAGCGCGGCAAGCGCAGCCCACCGCATCACACTCAGCACAATAAGACCCCCACAGGGAATATGCAAACTGAACACAGGCAATGGATAGCAAGAACAGAAGGGTAAAACCTGAGGAGACCCTCGCCGCTGCTGCTGCCTCGATCGGTGTTCCTGGAAAGAGGAAGTGATGCTGCCAGGGCGCTCTATGTAAGCCTATGGAGGCTACAAGAAAATGGCCGCCATGCATGTAAAACATGCGGCCGGAGCGGGAGTAGGCAAAATGGCGCCGTTTGGCGCCGAAACCGCCGCTCCACAGTGCAGTAAAAAAACACACATTACATTCCAGAATCAGAATACATGTCAGATCGCCGCAGCGATCGCTGTACAGTGCCCAAACATGCCAAAAAAATATGCCCCACAGCACACAGCTTCACACACTGATCAGCCTGACACAGACAGTGTCACACATCTCCCCCCCCCCCCCCTTGCAGCCCACAGCATGCAGCCGAGAGATAGGGAGACAAGCAGTGTGATTAAAGGCAGGTTACACAGTCCCAGACTGACACCCCCCCAGACAGACAGGTCCCCACATAAATACACTTACCTCACATGGCGTGGGGAACCCGCACAGGCGAACAAGCCGCTGCACATGAGGCAGGGAGAGTCGCATTCAAGACGCACAAAATGGGGGTTAAGAAACCGCACAGCGTCCAGTGAGGTAGCCACCTCACCAATCATCCCTGCACCGAACAGGGATGGGTCGTTCACTGTGCCAGGAGCGTTACCTGGCTGAACGCTCGATGGCAGACTGGGAAGCCACTGACCCACGACCTGCGATCAGGGGGATCAGCCCGAGACCCAGTCTGCATGATCCTCTTCATCCGAAGAACTAACTAATGCTGACAAAAATAACAGCTAAGTAAAGGTAGAGAGAAAACTCAAACAAAATTTTAAAAAGAAGAAAGAGTCTGGGGCAGAAAGCCCCAGCACAGAAAAAGCCAGCCACTCCTGACAAGCTAGACATTAAAACTGAGATATGGTTGCAGGAAGTAGGAGGGTATTGACTGAGGGGACCACCCCTTGAGGGTGGGATATGTTAAAAGCTTTATTGTTAACATATTCTGTTGCCTAGCTACTCCTTCGGAGCAAAGTCTAATACCCCATATGTGACGAATATGAAGAGGCGGCGACTGTCGGAGGACGTAAGAGAAAATTCCTCCCCCTCTCAATGCTTTTCACCACACCGCCGTCGTGTTTCACCCTGCACTGCCACATTGAGTCCCCACCTCCATGACTAAGCCCCAAGAGTGGGGGGAAACGCATCGAATGGCCGTGGTCCAAATGGAGCCAGGCTGAAGCCCCTTTTATTCACAGTACACTCAGGTACTGTTGGTGTGAAGCAAATGGGGTTCATTCCTTTGACTGCATGCTGTAACAGAATCTTTCCACATCAGCACTCTTTTTCTTTTGTGTGAGCCGCCGGAATTGGAGATGGGATCCTTGAGCAGCACCTGAAGTTTTCTCAGCACAGCGAGACAAAACTGAGATTAAGAAGAATGGAGCATTTCAACTAACGAATATGAAGCTGCAGTGTTTGGTGAATAGCGTGAACAGCTCACCAACTGATAGCGGCTACCCCTGAAAAAAGCGAATAAAACTGCTCTTCAGACTATATACTATACCTTCTTTTGAAGCTTCTCCACAAATCCAATAGGATCGACCAGCGCGTCCTTCTGGTGTTGGGTTAAATTCTCAATGTCTAACACGGCTTGTGATCGCTGAGCCTCCAGCACTGAGATAGTCTGTAAAAGCCTCTGATAACTGGAAGGAAAATAGAAAAAAAATGACAATCAGCACACACAGCTCAAGACTCTAGAAGGACAAAGACTATACAGAAATCCATTACACGGAGTGAAATGAAGATTCTCAGATACACAGTACAGGATAAGACCCCGTCATACAGCAAGGATCACACATAAAAGAATATTACAAAATCGGAAATGTCAAGAAACATTGTGCGACTCTAACTAGAAGTTCAAATAAAATGGGATTTTTGACTTACCGTAAAAATCCATTTCTCTGATGTTCATTGATGGACACAGCTCCCGATCTTCATAACCATTGGGTTATACTCCCCCCTGCAGGAGGAGAACACTAGGCAGATAAAAAGTCTGGCTACGCCCATGGGCAGTCTCAAGGGGTATACTCCCTCTCTGCTATAGGTACTCATTTTTGTTACAAGCAGTGTCAGAAGAACTACAACTCCACAGAGGGATGGGTGCTGTGTCCATCAATGAACATCAGAGAAATGGATTTTACAGTCAAAATTCCCATTTTCCCTTTCGTTCATTGACTGACACAGCTCCTGATCTTCATAACCACTGGGACGTCCCAAAGCAGTGTTAAACATGAAGGGGGAGAACAGCGAAAAAGAAATTCTTAAGGCTAACTATAGCCACCAGGTAAACAGGAGCTAAACCCAAACAACTGGAGCTCACCTGAAAAAACAATATACCCTCAAAGACGACCAGGTCCTCTAAACCAACTCCAAAAGAAGCATCCGCAGATGCCAACACATCCACTTTATAAAACTTTGTGTGCACCGACGACCTGGCGGCCGCCTTACAAACCTGCGTCATTGACGCCTGATAATGGAAGGCCCAGCTGGCACTGAGCGCCCGAGTAGAGTGCACCTTGACAGGGAAAGGAGGAACCTGACCCCTGATGGAATAGGCCTGGATCACTGTCTGTCTGATCCACCTGGAAATGGTCGCAGAGGAAGCGGACAACCCTTTCCAAACCATTCTGGACACCTTAGAATGCCGGCTCCCTTCAGAGCCGCCAGGACTCTTCTTGTACCCCCCTGGTGATTGACATAAGCCACGGCTGTGGCATTTTATGATTGAATGCACACTGGACATCCCTAAAGATGATCCGTCCAATGGTTCAGGCACAGTCTGATTGCTCGGAGTTCCAAGATATTGATCAGTAGTCTGGACTATTGCAGTGTTCAGAGCCCCTGAGCAGAATTTTTTACGAGGAGACGCCTCCCGAGCCGGACAGGGTGGCATTCGTGGTGACCACTGTCCAATACAAGGCAAGGAAGGATTTGCCAAGCCGAATCACCAGATAACGAAGTCACCATATAAAGAACTCCTTCGTTCCCAGCCCCAGCCGAAACAGATTGTCCAGAGAGTGTGCGGTTTCTTATCCCATTTGGCCAGAATCTCCCTTTGCAGGGACCTCGTATGGAACTGTACAAACCATCAGGCCCAGCACCCGCATGCAAGTCCAGAGGGATGACCATCTGCTGGACATCAGGAGACAAATTGCAGCCTGCAATTTCTGGAGTTTAACCAGAGGAAGGAGCACTCTGGCTAAGGCTGAGTCCAGTGTCAGACCCAGATAGTCCAACTTTGTGGACTGAACCAGAGCAGACTTCTGAAATCTCAGAATCCAGCCGAACTCCCTCAGAATTCTAATGATGATTTCAAGGTTTTCCACCAGAGCAGTAAGAGACTCCGCTCACAGAAGGTCGTCGTCCAAGTAACCCAGTACCGCGATCCCCCGTTGGCGTAATACTAGCACCGGGGACAACTTTTGTAAAAATCCGAGGAGCAGAGGCGAAACCAAAGGGTAACGACACAAACTGATAATGCTCCTCCCCTATGGCAAAGCGGAGGAAGCGCTGGTGACCTATTGGAATGTGAAGGTAAGCATCCTTAAAATCGATAGAAGCAAGAAAATCCTCCCGATGCAGGAAAGCCACCACATTGCAAATGAAAAAAAAAAATTGCCAGGACCATAGATCTCGACTAGGAACTAGGTCCTTACTCCTGTGACTATGCAGAAAACAAAACTGAGTACCTATAGCAGAGAGAGGGAGTATACCCCCTGGGACTGCGCATAGGCGTAGCTAGACTTTTTTTTATGCCTAGTGTCCTACTCCTGTAGGGGCAGTATAACCCAATGGTTAAGAAGATCAGGAGCTGTGTCTGTCAATCAACGAAAGAGAAATATTTTTTTTTTTTCTCCAAATTTGTTGCTCTTTTTGCAGAGGTGATCAAATACCACCAATAGAAAGCTCTATTTGTGGGAAAAATTGGATTTTTTTTTACTTACCGTGAAATACATTTCTCTCATGTTCATTGACGGACACAGCTCCTGATTCTTCTTAACCATTGGGTTATACTGCCCCCTACAGTAGTAGGATGCTAGGCAGGAAAAAGCTTGACTAGGCCTATGGGCAGTCTTAGGGAGTTTACACCCAGTCAGCTATAGGCACTTAGTTTTGTTACAAGCAGTGTTAGAAGAAAGCCAACTCCCCAGAGGGGTGGGTGCTGTGTGCGTCAATGAACATCAGAGAAATGGATTTTACGGTAAGTCAAAAATGCCATTTTCTCTTCCGTTCATTGACGGACACAGTTCCTGATTCTTCTTAACCATCGGGACGTCCTAAAGCAGTGTCAAACATGAGAAGTGGGAAAAAAGCAGAAAAAAATTCCCAAGGCTAACCATAGCCTGCCAGGTAACATGGAGCTCAACCATAACAACTGGAGCTCACCTGAAAAAAAAAAAAAAAAAAAAAAAAAACAATACACCCTCAAAGAGGACGAGGTCCTCTAAAAAGCAGCCTGCAAAACCTTGCGGCCAAAAGAAGCATGCGCAGATGCCAACACATCCACTTTATAAAACTTTGTAAAAGTGTGCGCAGACAACCAGATGGCCACCTTGCAAACCTGCATCACTGATGACAGAAGGCCAAAGAGACCCCTTATTGAAAAGGCCTGAATCACTGTCTCTCTGATCCATCTGGAAATGGTCGCAGCAGAAGCCTTTTTTGATGTCCAACCGTGAGTACAAGCAGTGAGTCTGATTTTCTAAAAGACGCCGTAGCTGCCAGGTACACCCTGATTGCCTTAACCACATCAAGGGAATGCAGAGCAATTTTCTGAAGATGTTTAGGCCTGGGACATAGGGAAGGCAACAAAATGTCTTCATTCAAATGGAAATCAGAGACAACCCTTGAAAGGAACAACGGACAGGGATGAAGAACTACCTTGGCTCTGGAAACCAATAGGTCAGGTGGACGACACGGCAAAGCCGCCAGCTCTGACACCCTGCACGCAGAAGTTGTAGCCACCAAAATGGCCACCTTCTGGGACAACGTAAGCAGAGGAACCACCCGATATTTTCGAAGGGGGATTCCTGGATAATTGACAACACTAATTTGAGGACCCACGACAGTAATGGGGACCACACTGGAGGAACCAAAGTGTCAAGCTCCCTGAATAAAGATACGCACCAAGGAATGTGTGGCCAATGGACATTAAAAGAAAACCGCCAAGGCCGAAACCTGGCCCTTGATGGTACTCAAGGCCAGGCGCTGCTCAACCCCCCCCCCCCCCGCGTTGGAGGAAAGGCAAGATCCGAGCCACCGAAAAATGAGCGAGGGAGAACTCCAAAAGACTCAAAGTACAATGGCAGATCTTCCTAGAGGTAGATTTTCGTGCGAGAGAACGAAGCTACCTCTAGAGACTGTGGATTCTTGTCAAATGTCACCAGAATCTCTTTTTGCAGAAATCTCGCGTGGAACTGTGTAAACAGAACTGCCTTGAAGGTAGACACCATCAGGCCCAGCACCCGCATGCAAGCACGGAGGGATGACCGTCTGTTGGACAACAAAAGCTGAATTGCCTCCTGCAATTTCTGGGGTTTTTCCAGAGGAAGCAACACTCTAGCTGAGGCCGAATACACCCAGATAGTCCAGTTTTGTTGACTGAACCAGAGAAGACTTCTGAAGGTTCAGAATCCAACCGAACCCCCTTAGAGATCGCAGAGCAATTCCCAAGGTGTCAATCAGAGCAGTCGGAGACTCATCTCACAGAAGAAGATCGTCCAGGTACCCCAGTACAGCGATCCCCCGCTGACGCAACAATACTAGCACCAAGGCCAACAATTGCGTAGACCCGAGGAGCGGAAGCGAGACCAAAGGTAAACGCCACAAACTGATAATGCTCCTTGCACGCGGCAAAGCGGAGGAAGCGCTGGTGACTGGCACATATTGGAATGTGAAGGTAGGCGCCCTTGAGGTCGATAGACACGAGAAAAACCCCCAGATGTAGGGACGCCACTACCGTGCGATTGGACTTCTGTACAGTATATATATATTATTTTTTTTTTTTAAAAACACACCTTGACAAGAGTAATATAAAGTTACCATAGTAACAATCTACTACCCCGGAAAAGTGATTAGTATTCTTTTTTCCACACATTATGTTCGCATATAGCAGGGGTGGGGAACCTACGTCCCAGGGGCCGTATGCGGCCCTCAAAGTCATTTGGTCCGGCCCCCCGTGCAGCTGAGTCTGTGTCTCTCAGCTGATCTGTCATAATGGAGCTGATGCTTCCTGTATAGTTCCGGCTCCGTTGTGACAGTCTGAGTGAGTCACAGGCGGAGTGATATCAAATGCACACCGCCTGTGACCAATACAGGAAACATCGCCTCTTCCTCCAGCGTGGCGACGCTGATAGCAAGCATTTCCCACCAGCAGCACACACAGCAGTACCAGCCAGCAGTACCAGCCAGAGCCAGCAATACCAGCCCGAGCCAGAAGAACCAGCCAAAACCAGCAGTACCAGCCAGAACCAGCAGTACTCACAGCAGTATAAGCTAGAGCCAGCAGTACCCATAGCAGAACCAGCAGTACCCACAGCAGAACCAGCAGTACCCACAGCAGTACCAGCCAGCAGTACCCACAGCACAGACCGACGCAAACCTGGAAAACCAGTTGCGAGTAGCAACATCATCAATACCAGCTAACATCACACACCTCACCAAAGAGAAGCAGTTGCAGCCATCACATTAAGGGTGAGTTCATTAAATGTTTGACCAAATATAACAGGCACATTTTTAAGTTGATAATTTTGTACGGCCCCCGAATGATTTTATAAATACCCACATAGCCCTTAGCAGAAAAAAGGTTCCCCACCCTTGGCATATAGCAATGAATTTCACTGCTACAAGCAAGCATTTTACGTAATGAAAATGATTCAGTTTGTTTTGTTGATTAGCTGTGATTGGCCACAGCTGATCACATGGCACAGATGGGCTGTGATTGGCCGGGTGTGTACCATGTGATCACTGTGACCAATCACAGCTAGCAACACAATTGTACACAATGGATGGCTTGGGACGGGAAGGGGTTAAAATTGTATCTATTGTATATATACCATGTGTACCTACACTCAAATACAAAAAAAAATTATATACAGTGAACAAAATTATAAAAACGCAACACTTGTTTTTGCCCCCATTTTTCATGAGCTGAACTCAAAGATCTAAGTCTTTTTCTATGTACACAAAAGGCCTATTTCTCTCAGATATTGTTCACAAATCTGTCTAAATCTGTGTTAGTGAGCACTTCTCCTTTGCTGAGATAATCCATCCATCTCACAGGTGCTGATTAGACAGCATGATTATTGCACAGGTGTGCCTTAGGCTGGCCACAATAAAAGGCCACTCTAAAATGTGCAGTTTTATCACACAGCACAATCCTGCAGATGTCGAATGTTTTGAGGGAGCGTGCAATTTGCATGCTGACTGCAGGAATGTCCACCAGAGCTGTTGCCCGTGAATTGAATGTTCATTTCTCTACCATAAGCCGTCTCCAAAGGCCTTTCAGAGAATTTGGCAGTACATCCAACCAGCCTCACAACCGCAGACCACGTGTAACCACACCAGCCCAGGACCTCCACATCCAGCATCTTCACCTCCAAGATCGTCTGAGCCCAGCCACCCGGACAGCTGCTGCAACAATCGGTTTGCATAACCAAAGAATTTCTGCACAAATTGTCAGAAAACGTCTCCGGGAAGCTCCCTGTCCTCATCGGGGTCTCGACCTGACTGCAGTTCCTCATCGTAATCGACTTGAGTGGCCAAATGCACACATTCCATGGTTTCTGGCACTTTAGAGAGGTGTTCTCTTCACGGATGAATCCCAGTTTCTTAGATCTTTGGGTTTAGCTCATGAAAAATGGGGGCAAAAACAAGTGTTGCGTTTATAATTTTGTTCAGTATATTTCAGCTTATCAATTCTTAGATGTGGAGGCTGCATTTTCTTCTTTCCTTTTTTTCTGTAGCCTGGTGGTCTGGCCAATAACACACTTCCTGTCTGAGGCTGGCTACACCAACTACTTTACTGGATCTATGGAGGAACAATGTGGCTACCCATGGATAGCAGCACTGTCACCCTAGGCAGATGGTAGATTTAGGGCTCTTTCACATGGGTGCAGAGTCCTGTACAGCATGAGGAGCCATGGAGCCAATGTTAGTCAATGCAGACTATTTTACCACACTTTTTAAAATAAACTATTTTTTTTTTACCACATAGGGAAACCAAGGCAGGGGCACATGCTGCAGGAAGAGAATGTGGGAGAGTGAGCGATATTACTTTCATCTGACAGCCAGCTTGTCAGATTTAGAAACATTCTTGGCTGATGTGGAAGAACCCCACCTCTGTTGCGGATGTATGGCATACGTCAATGGCAGTAAAAGGGTTAAAAAGAAATTAAAAGATAAAAGACTTTGGCTTCATTTACACTTGCGGGACACCAAAGTCACACGATTACCAGTGCGACTTGGATCTGATTTTACACTTTCTGGCACCAAGTCGCATCAAAGTAATGCAGGCACCCTTTCAATAGCGCTGCAAATTTAAAGCAGAACTTTAACCATAACAACTTGCTTCTTGCTGGAGACTGCCAATTTGCTGAAGAACAGAGCCCCAAAATAGCACTAAACTGTAAAGTGGAACTAAACCTATTGATTTAACGGGTTCAAAAAACTGTTACTTTCCTGGAATGCCAGGATTGCAAACTGTCCCATTTGCTGGTTTCCGCAACCAAACTGTCAAACCATCAAATGGCTGGTGTCCTAATTGATCACCTGTACAGCACTATGGCAGTTGCAGATCAAACAGAAGCAGCTTCCTTGGCTGTAAAGTATAGGAGGGTTTACTTCCACTTTAAGGCCATCAGCAGATCAGTTACAAATTCAGCAGTACCTAAAAATGGAGAGCAACTGAGCATGTGCAGAGCAGGGTGAGACAGTGTATTACTGGATTTTAAACAGTATAGACACTTATTTATTTTACATAGCTATACCTGCAAAAGGGGCCAACCTGAAGTGACCTAACTGAGCGGATGCCATTGAAAACAGTGAGAAGTGATTTTTTGTGTCCAAAGTGAATGGAGCCTTACTGGCCTTAACAGATAATACAAGTTACAGGGGGGATCTAAAAAGATAAACAAAGAAAAAAACAAAGCCTGCTGCTTTATAATGGAACTAAACCCATCAATTTAACGGTTTAAAAAATCAGTAACATTCCTGGCATGCTGGAAATGCTAACCATCATATCTGCTTGTGCTCTCAACCAAACTGTCAAATTATCAAATGGCGGGTGTCATAACTGATCACGTGTGCAGCACCATGGCATGTGCAGATCAAACAGAAGCCAAGATGGCAGCTTTCTTGGCTGAAAAGGACAGAAGGGTTTAGTTCTGCTTTAACCCCTTAGTGACTGCGGGTAAAATAAACATTAATGCCTGCACACAATTTTGCAACTTTAACATGTGTTACTAAACCTGTACATATCATCACAACTACTTTGTGTATCCAGGTTGATTAAAATTGTTTTTGTTTTTTTTTTCAGTACAAATTGGGCTTTCATTTGGTGATAAATGGTAACATATCTCCTGATTTGCTCAAAAATGGCTCAAAATGGAAAATAAATAAAAATAAATGGATTTTTGTAAAATCTTACCGTAAAATCCTTTTCTCTTAGCTCATTGACAGACGTAGTCCTCGGTGATACAGCACCTTCGGGTTATGTTGCCTCCACAGGAGTAGGACTAGACAGGAAATAAAATGCTCTGGCCACACCCTAGGGGCAGTCCCCGAGGGTATATCCTCTCTCTCTCTGCCACAGCAAATCAGTTATGTCACAAAAGCAGTGTTTAGAGAATTTAACCCAACCCAACTCAAAAACAGAGGGGCGGGTACTACGTCTGTCAATGAGCTAAGAGAAAAGGATTTTACGGTAAGATTTTACAAAAATCCATTTTTCTCTATCGCTCATTGACAGACGCAGTCCTCGGTGATACAGCACCTTCGGGAAGTCCCAGAGCAGTATCACAAATGAGGGGTGGGAAAATGGAAATCAAATTCAAATCTAGAAGGCCCAACCGGTGCCAACTAGAAGTTTACAATGCTCATCCTTAATGATGAGACTCAACCAAAAAAATTTTCAAACAGAAAAAAACCCTCGAGGTAGACCACCGGTCTCCTCAAATTGCGGCCTGCAAAACCTTGCGGCCAAATGAGGCATCCGCCGATGCCATCACATCAATTTTATAAAATTTTGTAAAGGTATGTACCGACGACCAGGTGGCCGCCTTACATACCTGGACCACTGGCGCCTGATGGCGAAAGGCCCAGGAAGTACTGAGCGCTCGAGTGGAGTGCGCCCTAACAGGGAACGGAGGACTCTGACCCTTAATAGAATAAGCCTGTACCACCGTCTGTCTAATCCATTTGGCAATAGTCGCGGCAGATGCAGGCAACCCCTTTCTGGGGCCATCCGTGATCACAAAAAGTGAATCCGTCTTACGGAACGATTCCGTAGCCTTCAGGTATACCCTGATTGCCCGAACCACATCCAAGGAATGCAACGCATGTTCCCGATGATGATTGGGCTGAGGACACAAGGAAGGTAGTACAATATCTTCATTCAGATGAAAATCTGAAACCACCTTAGGAAGAAAGGATGGCTTAGGGTGAAGAACTACCTTATCCCTATGAATCACTAAGTATGGGGACTGGCATGATAATGCAGCCAGTTCTGACACCCTGCGAGCAGAAGTGATAGCCACCAAAAAGGCCACCTTCTGGGATAAAGTAAGCAAGGGAATCTCCCTGATGTTTTCAAAGGGAGGTTTCTGTAGAACCGACAAAACCAAATTAAGATCCCAGGGCGGTAAGGGCGTGCGGACTGGTGGAGCCAGGTGCCGCACCCCCTGGATGAAATTCCGCACCAAGGCCTTGGTAGCGAAAGGTTTCTGAAAGAAGATTGCTAATGCTGAAACTTGACCCTTGATGGTGCTCAAGGCTAGTTTCTGCTCAACCCCTTTTTGCAAAAAAGTCAATATTCGAGTCACCGAATAGGTACGTGGAGGAAATCCTAAAGATTCGCACCACGCGATATAAGTCTTCCATGTGTGATAATAGACCTTGCTGGAAGTCGCTTTCCTTGCTTTAATAAGGGTAGGGATGACTGAAGCTGACAACCCTCTGTCCTTCAGTACTTGGGTCTCAATGGCCAGGCCATTAAAACGAGCGACTGTAAAGCACGATGGTAGATTGGTCCTTGAGACCGCAGACACTCCCTGAGACGAAGTTCCCACGGAACGTCTGCGACTAGCATGTTGGCCAGGCCGGCTTGACGAGGCCATCCTAGAATTTCTAGGACCACTGGCGCTGACTGGATCTGAACCAGGCGTCCCTAGAGCTATCTGGCCCTGACCATCCGAGAAAGTCTGGTCGTCTTCTGTTCCCACACATTTATCAGACACCTGATTCCTATCAGGAACGGTGATCTTTCCTGGTTGAACCTCAGGGACCGAAGTCACCCGGCTAGAGGCTTCTTGGTCTGTCTGGTCAACCAGATCCGATTCCTGTGGGGAATTGAGACTAATCTTAGGAAAAGGTAAAGGAAAAGATCTATTCAGGGAACGGTGACTACCGCTCCCTGTAGTACTTAAATGTTGGAAGGGAAGAATCGCACCGGTAGTAGTAGTCGATGCTCGATCTAATGTCCTGAATACCGGTGAAAACGTCCCCCCACCCTCAACCCGGGTGGGGGCGCACCTTCAGGCTGTGTAATCCTTTGCTTCGGGTTTGGCTGAGTCGGTCCTCTGTTTGTCCGACCAGTCTTTCTTGAACCCTCCTGGAGGAGTCTTGCCTTTCCCGCTTGTTCCAGCCGGGCGTGCGAACCCTTTATGGGCGGTAAAGAAAGGTCCTCGCTTGTTGCGAGGTCCCTTAGCTTTAGCAGCCTGTGGCAAGAAAGTGCTCTTGCCCCCAGTGGCATCCTTAATAATTTCATCTAGGGTGGCCCCAAATAGGCGATTCCCCTGAAAGGGGAGATTCGTTAAGGTCTTTTTGGAACCTAGGTCAGCTGACCAGCATTTTAACCACAGCACACGTCTGAGGATTACCGCTGACATAGATGCATGCCCTAATAGGGGGGTAGCATCCAAGGCTGCGTCACAGACAAACTGTAGCCCTTGTATAATCTGTTCCATCAAATCAGATGTTCCCTGGGGGATATCTTTTCCCCTTAGGTCTTGGCGTACCAATCTCGCCCATTCCGTTAGTGTCTGGGAAACTAGACCAATAACAATTACTGGTCTAAATGCTGACCCTATCAGGGAGAAGATAGTGCGGGACTCCGCTTCCATCTTTCGATCCACCGGATCCTTAAAGGACGAAGTGTCCTCCACTGGGATAACCGTGGCTTTATTCAGCCTGGAAATAGGGGGATCCACCACTGGTGGTACCGTCCATTTCTTAATGAGGGATTCCTCAAACGGATAGCGTCTAGCAATACGCTTGGAAATAGTAAAGGTACGCTTAGAATGCTCCCATTCTCCTTTAATTTTATTACCAAAACACTTGGGTACAGGAAAAACCTTCACCGTTTTGATGGGCTTGTTAGTACCAAAGGGAATCTCTGTTTCAGTTGCCTCTGCCGGTAAAACCTCAAGTCTTAAGGTTTCCCGCACTGCCACAACTAGTGCGTTCACCAATGCTTCTTCCTGAATTATGGCGGAAGAAGAAGCGTCCTCCTCACTGTCTGAGGGGGCTTTACCTGAGATAACAGCCCTTGCAGAGGGACCTGCAGCTGCAGTGACCGTCTCTGAATCTGAGTCAGAGGTGTCAGATAATATAGGGGTAGGCGGGGGTCGCTTTCTTGACCCCCGTCCCTGACAGGCCGCCTCCACCCGAGCCACCATAGACTCCAAAACTGCTGTAAATGCATCCATACTCTGTGCACCGGCGGGTCCCGTGGCCCCCTCGAGGGAAACAGGTGGGGGTATTTGTGTGGTAGGGTCCATAATTATTCCAGTAACTACCCGGAAAATACAATCCAAACTTAAATAAAAAACTTTTTTTTTTTTTTCAGACCCCCAGCGCCACAAAAGCCCCTCAATGTTACCTGCTAGGGATCCCTATCGATCGAGAGAGAGAGAGAGAGAGAGAGAGAGAGAGAGAGAGAGAGAGAGATAGACCCCCAGGCTCACCACTTGATGCTCAGAGTTCACTGCAACAGGTTACAGCGCGGTCTTCACAAACAGGAAGTCTTTTGGCTGGCTGCCCAGGAAGAAAGGAGGCGGCTCCGCCCCTCTGCACGCCTTCCGGCGCCTCCCCTAGCTCCACGAGGTGTTTGGGTCACCTCAAACATGGCCGCCCCCATGCTGGAGACACGAGGCTACGCCAAAATGGCGGCCTCGTGCGATCTAGCAAACAATGGCGGCGGTTTGTACCGAATAGCGGCGTGACTGCAGAGCATCACAACCCCTTCTCTACATGGGGATTTAGCCTGGTCGGCGGTACCGGACCCTGGCGGACCGCATGGCCGTCGGAAGGCCTGCTATTGCTGGAGACTTGACTTGGAAAGCAGTCTACATGTCCGTGGCTTCTGACTGGTAGGATACTTATATTATCACAGTAAGATTCCCATACTGCCACTGATTACAATCTATTAACATGTTTACAATTAGATTGTCAGCTCCCAAACCAAGCCTCCTGGCTTTTTGCACATAAAAATCACACTCAAAGTAGGGGGATCTGTGCCATGTTATAGGATAGAGGGGAACTCATCCTTACCATACAGAGAGGGGCCCGCGTTCACCACAAGACCCGTCAGGGGAAAGGGGGAACATACTACTCACCATACCGGAACCAGGCGGGCACCAACTCCTGACAGTACCCCTCTCCACCGGGGCGGGAGGGCTGTCGACCAATACGGACGCCGTGACTCATGGTCCTTGGCGTTTCAGCGAGACGTTTAACTCGCGGGGTCAGTCCCTCCAGTGGGACTATGTCGCGGCCGACCCAGCGCGGAGCTATGGCCTGCACGCGCTCGTAGGCTGAATTGGGGTGACCACCGGATCTCAACATCCAGCCCGTCGCCCAGTTCAGCTTTCTTGCTTGAAGATCTCCCTGGAACACTGGAGAAAAAAGCTGTCAAAAAAATCTTTTTAAGAAAAAAATCCTGCCAGGACCGAAGATCCCAGCAAGGTATCTAGGTCCTTACTCCTGACTAGACAGAAAAAAACTGATTTGCTGTGGCAGAGAGAGGATATACCCTCTGGGACTGCCCCTAGGGTGTGGCCAGAGCATTTTATTTCCTGTCTAGTCCTACTCCTGTGGAGGCAACATAACCCGAAGGTGCTGTATCACCGAGGACTACGTCTGTCAATGAGTAATAGAGAAAAAAGCATTTTTTGTAAATTTAGCTGTATATTTCTTGCTATTACCATAATGTACCACCAAAGAATAGCCCAAAATAATATATCCTGCTCCAGGCTAATGCAGCGATATATTATGTGTGTATGATATTTGTTGCTTGCACCGTAGTTCAGCCCAGAAGTATTTGGTGCCATTTTCCTTTTTTTTTTTTCATTCTACCTAAAATACATTGATACTAATTTAGAATATATATAATTTTTTTTTTTTTATTCTACCAAAAATATACTGACCTTTGCCTTGACCCTAACACTAAACCTGCCACTGACCTAGATTTGTCGTTGATCTATATAATTTTTCTTTAATTATTTTTTATTTATATCTTCCTTTCCATTTAGTAGAGGAAGGAAACACAGGGGCGGGCTCACAGTGACAACTGATCACTGTGATAGCCAATCAGAGGCTATCAGCGATCAGGTGACCCGGAAACCGGAGTCCTGGGACCCGAAAGTTCATGAGAGCCTGGGCTCTGTGCTGCACGCTCCCAGCAAAGAGAGGTACGCATATATGTGGTCCTATGGAGAAAAAAAAAAAAAAAAAAACTCAGTCCAGTGCGGCCGCATATATGCATACCGTTGGAAGGAAAGGGTTAAAGCGAAGTTCCAGTCGTTTTGGGTTTACCTAAAGTCAGCAGCTACAAAAACTGTAGAGCTGTTGACTTTTAATAAACACATACCTACCTGTCCCACAATCTAGCGGTGTGCTCACCCCAGCCGCTTTCACCCTGTGTACTCCCTCGGCGGCACCGGCATCTTTACTATGGGCACCCACCAGTGACAGCTTGCAGCTTCACACCCTGGTACCCACTGCACATGTGCAAGCGGTGCTGCGCTCTGTGACTGGATTCCGAAGCCTTCTAGAACCTATCATGTGTCCCAGAAGACTTTGGGAGGGAGAGGGCAATGAGAAATACAGCTTCCAATTGCCTAAGGTGACCGGAACGGAAGTGGGAGCGGGTACTTGTCAAAATTGGTTACTCGCTCTCCCCCAAAGCTCCATTTCGCAAACATGACCCGGAGAGG
Source organism: Pelophylax lessonae (assembly GCF_965119305.1). Classification (NCBI taxonomy): domain Eukaryota; kingdom Metazoa; phylum Chordata; class Amphibia; order Anura; family Ranidae; genus Pelophylax; species Pelophylax lessonae. The sequence goes on along the minus strand of NC_138775.1, from coordinate 262,385,643 downwards.
AGGCCTTAAAGTGGAACTTCCACTTTAGGGTGCAAATCCACTTTAAAGAGGAACTTTAGGTCAAAATAAAAATGGGCAGACGGGCAGGAATTTTAATGCAGAAGAGACAAGCTTGTTTAGCTGTACATCTATTGATCACAGGAGTGCAGTCTGTTTGAACGCTCAGTTCTCAGTGCAGAGGCGCCAGGGGACTGCATTCATCTAGGTAAGCGTAAATGGGATATAAAAAATAATCCTTTACTTCTCTTTTAATGTTACTTACCTGCCTGTCCACCCTTCCGCGCACGCGCAGCTCACTGTGCAAATTTGAAAATGCCAAATCTGACTGAGATCATCCCCGCCTGTCCAATCACAATGGCCGGAGATCAAGACCCAGAACTCAGCTGCCCGATTAGGTCAGTGATCAGGCACGGCATTCGGGGACGTTGCATCGCTGGAGTCGAAGTGAGTATAGTTCCGCTTTAATGCTGTTTACAGACTGCATCATGCGCGTCATTTTTTATTTTGCCAATAGTTCCACTTTAAGCAGCCTTATTCTTTTTTTACCTGCGTGGACGATGTAGGCGTATTGGTTAAAGATGACATTCTGGGGATGTTCTGCAGGTTTCTCAGCCGCTAATCACAGCAATAATAGACACTGCGGCACAAAAAGACGAGCTATAGAAGTCGTGAGAGCTGCAGTTGGAGATTAACAGTAAACTCTTCTACGGGTAACAAAGGAATCACCTGTCAAGTTCTGAGGGATTCGTCTATCTCTAAAGAAGTTCAAAGTTTCCAGAGCTTTGCTGAGAAATCAATGAACTCTTCCTGTGATCAATATAATATCACAAGGGAAGCTTTGTGCCAAACCAGGGTATTACAGCTCCTACAGCCTGAGGGCATTCCTCCTGGCCAACATTATTCAATACAACAAAGGCTCTACCTCCTGCCCCACAGAGTGTATATTTAAAGAGAGCCTTTTATAAAAGCCTTTCTCTGGGCAGATTTGTTTTTTTCTTTTCTTTTTATTTAACTGAGCAAGTGCCAAAGCTTGATGTGTAGGGTGTCCTGGACTCCTTCTGCCTTCATTTATCAGGAAATGCTGCCGGATAACTGTGCTTGAGGCAATATCTCCTATTAGAAGACCAGTTACCCCAGCTGGGTATATGTGCATTGGGTGACAGGTCACATCAACCCCCTAAACATCTACATGATGTTGGGTGCCATGCAGACTACGTCCTGCACTGCTGGAAGCCAGAAGATGGCCCTGCTAAGATTTAAAAAAAAAAGGGTTTCTTCTGACAGAGAAAGGTAGACTTAACCTTTACGTTCACCTTTCATAACATATTACACCCAGATTCAAGGTGTGCCATGTTATGAAAGGCTTGGCCCCCGCTTAGCAGGAGATCTTCTCCCCCTCTAACTGTCACAATTTAACCACTTCTGGACCATGCCTATTTCTGACACTTGTTGTTTATAAGTTAAATTCAGTATTTTTTGCTAAAAAATTACTTAGAATTGGTTTTCTTAAGTGGGCCCGACTTGCGCTTGCGTTCACTTCTGCGCGCGAGCTCAGAGGGACGGGGCGCTTAAAATTTATTTTTTTTTCCTTATTTATTTTACTTTTACACTGTCCCTTTAAAAAAAATGTTTTTGATCACTTTTATTTCTATTACAAGGCATATAAACACCCCTTGTAATAGAAAAAAAGCAGGACAGGTCCTCTTTAATGTGAGATCTGGGGTCAAAAAGATGATGATCAGATGATGATGAACATCATTTATCTGTTCATTGACAGACACCGCTTCTGATCTTCATAACCATTGGGTTATGCTGCCCCCTACAGGAGGAGGACACTAGGCAGAAAAAGAATCTGGCTACGCCAATGGGCAGCCCCAGGGGGTATACTCCCTCTCTCTGCTATAGGTACTCAGTTTTTTTACAAGCAGTGTCAGAAGAATTACAACTCCCTAGAGGGATGGGTGCTGTGTCCATCAATGAACATCAGAGAAATGGATTTTACGCAGTCAAAAATCCCATTTACTCTTTCGTTCATTGACAGACACAGCTCCTGATCTTCATCACCATTGGACGTCCCAAAGCAGTGTTAAACACGAGGGGCAGGAACAGCAAAAAAATTCCCAAAGCTAAATAGTAGCCCACCAGGCAACAGGAGCCCACCTGAAAAAAACAATATACCCTCAAAGACAGGCCTTGACAAAACTCAGGCTCCAGGTCACAATGGCGACTGGAAATCGTGTCCTGGCGCCTTGGCTACACAGCAACAGTGGTTGGCATCCTTCCATGTGGCCCACACCTGGGTGCGCGGACTAGCGTCGGCCTGGCCAATAAATAAGAAATTAAGGCTTTTGCGGCCTGCTGGAGCGGGATACACGTTATGTGCAAACCGGCTCCCTCTGGTGGACGGTGCTGTGATAAGCGCGGCTTGCTCTCACTGTCTGTACACCTCCAACATCATCTTCCCAGATTGATTGCTGGGCTTGATTGGGAGTGCGTCTATCAGTGCCACCTCATTAGTGTTTATCAGTGCAGCTTACCAGTGCCCGTCAGTGTCGCCTGTCAGTGCCCATCAGTGCCGCCTGTAAGTGCCCATCAGTGCCACCTCATCTTTCCCCGTCAGTGCCACATTTTTTTTGTAATCACTTGGCCCCAGGCACGAGCAATTCTTATTGCCTGACGCCACGGAAATACAGTTCGGGGCACTGGGCAGCAGATTTAAAAACTGGCTCCTAACTTTTTTAGCTGGCTTCTAGTTTCAAAGCAAATTTGTCATGCCCTGCTCAAAGAGGATCAAGTCCTCTAAACAGCAGCGTGCAAAATCTTGCGGCCACTTTTGTGAAAGTGTGCACCGATGACCAGGTGGCCGCCTTGCAAACCTGCGTCACTGATGCCTGATGACGGAAGGCCCAGGAGGCACTAAGTGCCCAAGTAGAGTGCGCCTTGAAAGGAGGAACCTGACCCCTGATGGAAAAGGCCTGAATAACTGTCTGATCCATCTGGAAATGGTCGCAGAGGAAGCACACAACCCTTTCCGAGGCCCATTCGTGAGCACAAATAGCGAGTCGGACTTCCTAAAAGACTCCATAGCTGCCAGGTACACCCTAATTACACCCTAATTGCCCAGACCACATCCAAAGCATGCAAGGCAATTTCCTTCGGATGTTTTGGCCTGGGACACAGGGAAGGCACAATGTCTTCATTCAAATGAAAATCAGAGACAACCAGAGACAACCTTTTGGAGGAACGATGGACAGGGGCAAAGAACCACCTTATCTTTGTGAATTACCAAGAAAGGTGAATGACAGGATAACACCCTGCACGCAGAGGTGATAGCCACCGAAAAAGCCCCCTTCTGAGACAGCGTAAGCAAGGGAATCTCCCGAAAATTCTCAAAGGGAGGATTCTGAAGGACCGAAGGCACCAAATTAAGGTCCAAAGGCAGCAACAGAGACCACACTGGAGGAAGCAAATGTCAGACACCCTAAAGAAAGGTAGGCATCAGGGAGCGTGTAGCCAAGGGTCATTGAAAGTAGACTGCAAAAGCCGACACATGGCCCTTGACGGTACTCAAGGCCAATTTCTACTCAACCCCCATTGAATGAAGGTCAAGATCCGAGCCACCGAAAAGGAGCAAGGATGAACCTCACGAGACTCCCACCACGAAGAGGAACCACTAGAAAATGGCTGCCGAGGCTACACAAACATGGCCCCCAAATCTACAGCACACAGACTACAAAAAAAATGGTGGCCCCACGCGCCACCACAAACTTCCCGGGGGCTCAAGAGGGGTCCCAAGAACCCCCAAATACGACACCAGCAGGAAGGGGGAGCCTTGGCAGGAGCCCCCAACAGGTACAGCCCCCTCCCAAAAGCCGATCATCTGGGCGGATAAGCGCCCCCCCCCCACCCCCAAAACCTTGTTGGGGCTCTGTGGGTTACGCATGTATTTGCAAATGTGTGCAACTAAACCCGTTTTTAACGCATACTGATGGACATGTCAATTTGGTTGGTGGCAGACTTGTCGGTAGAGGGAGATTGGAATTTTTTAGTGTCTTGTCATATGCGTTGCTTTTCCAATGCTCTTTGCTGCAGAGACCAGTTACAGGTTAGGGCAGTAACTACTTGTTTGTGCTAGGGAAAGAACTCCACCAGACTCACCAACCAGCAGAAACCAAGGACAATCTGCACTCCACATGTGGTGATCAGGAAGTGAAAAGATCCAGGAGTAAGCACCAGGGGATGAGGAGGGGCTCCCTCTGCCGAAAACGCCACCCACAGGGCTCAACTGTCATGACCGCTGCTATTCTCAATGGCAAACCACCACAAAATGGCCACCGGACTACACAAACAAGGCCACTGTGCATAGAAACACACAGGCTACAGCAAAATGGTGGCCCCCGCACGGGACCACGGTGCTCCCAGGGACCCAAGAGGGATCCCTAGGCCTCAAGGACAAGCCCAGGCAGGACAATGTGTCCTGGCAGGAGCCCCCACCAGGTAAAACCTACCCCCACACAGCTGATCGTCCGGTGTCCAGCGGCACAACCCCCTGGCCCCCATCGCCAGCATAGCGTCCTGACCCCACACCAGGAGGTGGACCAGACCACCTACACAGCCCCAGCATGAGTGGAGGGGGGGGGGGGTAGGATGGAGGACAGATGAAAGGGGGGTGCCTGACGGGAAGAAGGGGAACCCGGGGATCCGACCATCCCAAGGAGGGGCCCATTTCCACTCCAAAACCCTCCAAGGGGAGAGGGGGGACAGCTACTCAAAATACCAGGAACCAGACGGGCACTGCTCCAGACAGAACCCCTTGCCATCGAAATGGGGGGCTGTTGGCCAGGAGGAATGCTGCGAATCTGATTGAGACCCAGTCATATATGACCTTGCGAGGCGTTTATTTCGCAGGCCGACCTTGTGCGGTGCTGAGCTCTGGGCGTGCTCGCTGACCACACTGGGGTGACCACTGTATCTAGATTATTCAGTCTGTCGACCAGTCCGACAGTTGATTGTAGGTCTTCCAAGAAAAAAACAGGAGAAAACATTTCTATCTAAAAAGGAAAAAATTTGCCAGGACCAGAGATCCCAGCAAGGAACTAGGTCCTTACTCCTGACTAGGCAGAAAAAAACTGAGTACCTATAGCAGAGAGGGTTAGTATACCCCCTGGGACTGCCCATAGGCGTAGCCAGATTATTTTTCTACCCAGTGTCCTACTCCTGTAGTGGGCAGTATAACCCAAAGGTTATGAAGATCAGGAGCTGTGTCCGTCAATGAACGAAAGTGAAAAAATCAATTTTTCACTTTTTTTTTTTTTTACATACTGTAACCAGTGCAGTACAGCCTCATCAGATACCGTATTTATGGGCGTATAACACACACCTTAAAGGATAAGACCAGGCAAAACTAACGCTAACCCTGCTCTGTGCCACATTCTAAACCTTATACATCTAGCCCTGTAAAGCAAAAATCGGTGTACTTACCTATTCTGCAGCTGATCTGGTCCGGTCTCCAGTGACAGTAGCTGTGGGCAGTAGAGGCCAGACAACGCCTGCTTCTGTCGTCAAGTGCCTCTCCTGCACCCGTCGCTGACAGCTCAGCATGGGAACGGACTGGATCAGCTGCAGAATAGGTAAATACAGTTATTTTTGCTTAACAGGTTTAGATAGATTAGGTTTAGAATGTGGCAAAGAGCAGGTTTAGTGTTAGTTAGGCTTTGCCTGGACTTATCCTTTAATTTTATGAGGGAAGTTTCAAGAAAAAAAAACTTACATTTTAACCGCTTGCCGACCGCCGCAAGTAAATTTACTGCGGCGGTCAGCCCCTGCCAGGCAGAGTGACGTTAATTAACGTCACTAGCCTGGGAGGGTCTGGGGAGCGGGCGCGCGCCCACTCCCGCGTGGTCACGGACCCCCCCGCGCGTGTGACCAGCGGACCCGATGTCCGCCGGCCACTCGGCGATCGTCGGGGGAGAGGGAGAATGTCAGGCAGCTTATGTAAACAAGCTGCCTGTCATTCTCCTCGCTGTAAAGACACTGATCACTCGGATCTAGTATGTAGATCCGTTGATCAGTGTCCTTACAGCTCAAGCCACAGCCAATCACAGTAGAAACCACGCCCCTAGGGACACACACAGCCCCTCCCTCCCAAATAAAGTTAACCCCTTCACTGCCAGTGTATTTTTACCGTAACAGTGCATATGTATAGCACTGATTACTGTAGAAATGTCACTGGTAACCCCAAAAGTGTCAAAAATGTCAGTCAAGGGTCCAATCTGTCCGCCGCAATGTCGCAGTACCGCAAAAAAAAAAAAAATCGCAGATCACCGCCATTACGCTTTAAAAAAAAAAACAACAAAAATGACAAAAATCTTTCCCTTTGTTAGTAAACGCGATAACTTTTGCGCAAACCAATCAAAATACGCTTTTTGCGATTTTTTTTACCAAACATATGTAGCATAAAACAAATAGGCCAAAAATTTTAAAAAATTTTGATTTTTACATTTTTTTTGGGGGGAATTTCATATAAAAAAATGTGAAAAATATTGCTATTTTTGCAAAATTGTCGCTCTTTTTTTGTTTATAGCGCGTGATCAAAAAATCGCACAGGTGATCAAATACCACCAAAAGAAAGCTCTGTTTGTGGGAAAAAAAGGACGTCAAATTTGTTTAGGTACAGCGTCGCGCGTTAAAGTCACGCAGTGCCGAATCGCAAAATACCCCCTGGTCTTTTAGCAGGAAAATCCTCCGGGGCTTAAGTGGTTAAATAAAGAACTTTGAAGCAAATAAGAGTCAGTGCCCATCAATGCAGCCTTATCAGTGTCCATCTGCAGCCTCACCATTGCCCAATAATGCAGCCTGATCTGTGCAAATCTGTAGCCTCACCATTGAAAATCAATGCAGCCTATGTGCCCATCATTGCAGCCTGATTTGTGCCAATATGCAGCCTCACCATTGCCCATCATTGCAACCTGATCTGTGCCCATATGCAGCCTCACAATTGCCCATCAATGCAGCCTGATCTGTGCCAATATGCAGCCTCACCATTGCCCATCAATGCAGCCTGATATATGCCCATATGCAGTCTCACCATTGCCCATCATGGCACCTTGATCTGTACCCATATGCAACCTCACTACTGCCCATCAATGTAGCCTATGTGCCCAGATGCAGCCTCCCCGTTGCCCATCAATGCAGCCTGATAGTGCCCATATGCAGCCTCACCATTGCCCATCAATGCAGCCTGATAAGTGCCCATATGCAGCCTGATATTACACAGAGGGATCTCCTGTTTACTCAGAGCTCGCAGTCACACACAGTCCCGCCTCTTTAGCCAGCTCTTATGATAGACAGAATACTGGTCCAATGCTGTGACGTCTTTCCTAAGAGCAAGTCCAGGAAGCGAGACTGTGTGACTGTGAGCGCCGAGTACACAGGAGACCCCAGCTTTGCTCTCACCCCTCCGTCCGAGGCAGCCAAGTACAATATCGGCGTATAACATTCACACGCGATTTTCCCCCTATTTTCAGAAAAAGTGCGCGGTAAATATGGTAACTGGTGTGGAGGTGATCAGGGACACTGACTGGTGACAGCATGAAAAAAAAAAAAACAATCATTATAACACATTTTTTTAAATATCTTTTCCGTTTTTTTTTTTTACATACTGTGACCAGAGCAATACAGTGTTACCATAGTGAATTTCACTGCTATAAGCAAATATGTTTACTGAGTGAGTGTGTAAACACTGTATATTATTGTGATTAGTCACAGCTAATCACACGGTACAAATGGGCTGCGACTGGCCCTTTCTTTACCATGTAATCACTGTGACCAATCACAGCTAGCAACACAATTGTATACAATGTCATGAAAGGAATGCATCCATTGTTTACAACTGTCATGTGATCTTCTGTGATTGGTCACAGCAATCACATGACACCGCCTGCGGGCCGGTGTTCCGTGAGAATTACCTACCCCGTGAGAAAAACCTACCCTGGCAGTGCGCATGCTCACAGCCCCTAGTGCGCATGCGCACTAGTATGAAATGATGATTGTTCAGTGAAAAAAACCTACCATCGCGGTGGGTACGTTAAAACAGCTGGCCTGCAATATGAGTAAGCTACGCTCCGGTCCCTGTCACTTCCCTGATCTTGTCTACTAAATATAAAAGCGGCTCTCGGCTCCGTGATTAATGTTGTCATACAGCCGCCGCCGGTTTTATTTTTAGTAGCCAAGACCAGGGAAGTGTCAGGGATAGCAGCGGAGATGACTCATATTTCTGGCGAGCTGTTTTAATGTAAACCGCCGCGTTACAGACACTTTCGTACACCGGAAGTGACGAGGGGTAGGTTTTTCTCACGGGTAGGTATTTCTCACGGAACACCGGTATAGTGATCAGTCATCCGTTGTTTCCAGCGGACACAGCAGGTGACAAATCGCACTGGAGTGCGGCCTGTAGCGGCCGCGTGTTCTCAGGAGGACATCATATGACGTCCACCTAGAACAATAGGGTTTCAGCCAGTCAGTCCTTTTACAATGGCGTGGGCGGGAAGCAGGCAAATAATGCGATTTTCAGGTAGCAGCAGTGTGAACCGAGCCTAAAACAGCTGTCAGACTTTTCATCTGTTCCCCATTCAAGAAATTTCCCTCCACTTCCTGTCCTGTAGCCACAACAGGAAGGGAGAGCCAAACACTCAAAGGCGAGAAATCCTCTCTTAGCTGTATCTGTAACAAGAGTCCCCACTGGAAGAGTCCCCCTTTATTTCTGTTCTAGGGACAATTCACAATTTTCCCACACTTACACTCGCAATGACAGCAGTCAGAAGAAAATTGGAGAGAATCCCTTCAAGATGGACAAAGATCAAAAAAAAAAACATCACAGCGGTTTTAACCACTATCCAAATCATTATAAAAATGTTGATCTAAAAAATCAATGCACAAAAAATGGCATTTCATGCTTTTGCAGTTCCTACATTTCTACCTGGAGTAGTCAGAGGTCTCCCTTAGGGCACCACAGATAATATTTTAGTCTAAAGCCAGCCATACACTATACAATCTAATTGTACAATCTCCTTTAGACTTACCAAAACAATGCAACAGGAGGGCATACCTGTACAGTCCTTTCAATTTGTGTCCAGTCAAGCAGGCCCTTGAACTACACAGTTAATGGTAGAGCTCAAGGGAACTGTATAATCAGATTGTGTAGTGTATAGCAGGGCTCGATTAATCCCAGGCATCAGGCCGCATTGGCAAATAGAAATTGAGTCCGGGCGCCTGGGATTTTGTCAACCGTCTGCTTTCAGGCATCGGGACACTGCTTTCCTGATCCAGGGATTTTAAATCCCTGGGGATCCTATTTATACCTCCCAGTGTATAGACAAGAGGAATTCTAATTGGTCAGCACCATCACATGGACGGCACTGACCAATCAGGACCGGCCGCCTCGTCTTCTCCACGCTCAGCACATCCATAGGATGCACTGCTCGCCTTCTGTCAGCCATCCTCATTGCAGTCACCCGCCACACATCTATCTGACATTGGGTAAGAGTACCAGGTCCACAGCTGAGTGGTGTGTAAGGCGGGGGAATGGTGCGCTGGGCCAAGGCTCTGCACAGATTTCCTTGTGTCAGCAGCTCCCTGTCCCACTGCTCCAGCCTGCCTGGTTGTCACTGCTTCCTTAGCTCCTGGGGGAGGTGGGAGTGTGGACCAAGCCCATCCTGCCATGGCTCAGAGAAGGGCACCACCCACAAGTAGTTGGGGGGCACCGCTTATCTTTTACTGGGAGCGGATGTGAGAGACTCAACACCCCGGGAAGTCACTCCCCTACTCGCGGCTCGTGGGCCGACAGGACACCGGCTGCAAGTGAGCCGGGAGCCGCAAGCGGTCCGGGTGGAAGCATCGTGCGGGCCGCCAATGGACCGCGGGCCGCCATTTAGTGACCGCTGCTCTATACACACAATGAAGCTGAGGGGACCTTACAGTACATATACACGTCTAACTGAAACAAACTTACTCTTTCCCTCCCTCTCCCCCCGCACAACTTCTTTACCTGGCTTCTGGATTCAAAGAAAATGTGCCAAGCCCTGGTGTACAGCCACCTTAAAGTAGAACTTTACCCATGACCACTTCATAAAAAATGTTTTTTAGCAAGGAACATACATTCCACATTAATAAGTATGCTACCAAAATTAGTGTGTGCTCTAAATTGTCTCCAACATGGCTGCTGTTTCTTCTTGCTGGAAGGCTGCCATTTTGCTGTAACCCAGATCCCCTGAGCAGCAGTAAATCATAAAGTGGAATTAGACACGTTGATTTAACAGTTACATTCCTTGTCACAAATGTCTAACTGTCACAAATGGCTGGTGTCATAACTAATCACATAGCAGCTTCCTTAGCTGTAAATGATAGTAGGGTTTAATTCTGCTTTAACCACTTGCCGACCAGTCACGTTGACTGTACTGCGGCAAAGTGGTTCGTTATCGTCTGGCGACGTTGACCTACGTCACCAAACAATCCCCTCTCTCGGCGGCGCGCGGCTCGCCCCCGCTGTATTCAGTTACAGCGGGAGTCGGGCCAGGGGAGGAGCGGCGGTGATCACCGCTGCGCTTCCCCGATCGTCAGGGATCTGGTGTGGAAATCCGCCCGCTTGTGTAAACAAAGCGGACGGATCTCCTAAGTGACAGGCAGGGTCAGATTGCAGGGTTCAGCATAGCTGAACATGCGATCTGTCCCTGACTCACTCAGTCCCCTCCCCCCACACACATCAGTAAGCACCAGGCATACATTAACCCCTCTCTCTCCAATAATAATTAACCCCTTCCCTGCCAGTGTCATTTTTGCAGTAACAGTGCATATGTATAGCACTGATTACTGTAGTAATGTCACTGGTACCCCCAAAAGTGTCAAAAATGTCAAGTCAAGGGTCCGATCGGTCCGCCGCAATGTCGCAGTCCCGCAAAAAAAAGATCGCCACCATTACTCGTTAAAAAAAAAAAACACCAAAAATGACAGAAATCTTTCCCTTAGTTAGTAAACGCAATAACTTTTGCGCAAAGCAAGCAAAATATGCTTATTGCGATTTTTTTTTACCAAAAATATGTAGCAGAAAACAAATTGGCCTAAAATGTTAAAAAATTTTGATTTTTACATTTTTTTTTGGGGGGGGGGGGGGGATTTCATATAAAACAAATGTGAAAAATAACGGAATTTTTGTAAAATCTTACCTGTAAAATTCCTTTCTCTGAGTCCTCCGACAGTCGCCGCCTCTTCATATTCGTCACATATGGGGTATTAGACTTTGCTCCGAAGGAGTAGCTAGGCAACAGAATATGTTAACAATAAAGCTTTAACATATCCCACCCTCAAGGGGTGGTCCCCTCAGTCAATACCCTCCTACTTCCTGCAACCATATCTCAGTTTTAGTGGAATAGCAGTAGAGTATACATTCAAACCCCAAAAGAGGGGCGGGTGCGGCGACTGTCGGAGGACTCAGAGAAAGGAATTTTACAGGTAAGATTTTACAAAAATTCCGTTTTCTCTTACGTCCTCCGACAGTCGCCGCCTCTTCATATTCGTCACATATGGGGACGTCCCAAAGCAGTGCAAACATGAGGGGTGGGAAACGCATCCGCGCCGAAAGGCAACGCAGTCTCCACATCAAAGAAAGGGACCTTACCAAAGGAAGGAAACCAGCTGGGCAACAGCAAAACTAAGTGCTCAACAGGAGCAACAACCCAGGAAAAGACAAAAAAAACAGGGGATACAAAAAACTATCCCAACAGCCAGGAGTCCCCAACAAGGGACCCTAGGGAACAGCCGCACTAAGAACCTTGCGGCCAAAGGAAGCATCCGCCGATGCCTGAACATCTACTTTGTAGAATTTTGTGAAAGTGTGCACGGTCGACCAAGTCGCCGCCTTACACACCTGGGCTACAGAAGCCCCATGGCAGGCCCAAGACGTACTCAGAGATCTAGTAGAGTGCGCCTTCACAGGCACAGGGGGAACCTTCCCCTGCAAGGCATAGGCCTGTTCAATGGTCTGCCTGATCCATTTGGCGATGGTAGAGGCCGAAGCCGCCATGCCCTTCCGAGGACCCTCTGGAAGAACAAACAAGGAGTCCGTCTTACGAAAAGACTCAGTCGATTTAAGGTAAACCCTTATCGCCCGAACAACATCCAGAGAGTGCAATCTCATCTCCTTTGGATGTTTAGGCTTCGTGCACAACGAAGGCAAAACAATATCCTCGTTAAGATGGAATTCCGAAACTCGTTTCGGCAGAAAAGAAGGATTAGGTCGCAAGACCACCTTATCCAAATGAACAACCAGGTACGGAGACTTGCAGGACAAAGCCGCCAGTTCCGACACTCTGCGAGCCGAAGTGATCGCCACCAAAAAGGCGACCTTTTTGGACAACATAGACAACGAGATCTCCCTGATCTGTTCAAAAGGAGCACGTTGTAACACAGATAGAACGAGATTCAAGTCCCAAGGGGGCAAAGGATCCCTCCTAGGAGGAACCAGATGCCGCACACCCTGAATAAAGGTGCCAACCAAGGAGTTAGAAGCCACGGGACGTTGAAACAGAAAGGCCAGCGCAGACACCTGACCCTTTATCGTAGCCAGCGCCAAACGCTGATCGACACCCGTCTGAAGGAAAGACAGCACACGGGAAACCGAGTACGTGCGGGGTGAAAACCCCCTGGACTCACACCAGGCAAAATAGGCCTTCCAAGTACGGTAATAAACCTTCCCCGAGGAAGACTTCCTCGCGTTGATCAAAGTATGAACGACCTCTGGAGAGAGACCCTTCTCCTTCAGGACCTCGGTCTCAACAGCCAGGCCGTCAAAGCCAGCGACTGTAAAGCAGGATGGTAAATCGGTCCTTGAGACAGTAGATCGTCTCGAAGAGGCAGACGCCAAGGGGCGTCGACCGCCAGATTCACGAGGTCTGCGTACCAGGACCGGCGAGGCCAGTCCGGTGCCACAAGAATCACCGTGCTGCGTTCCGAGTGTAACCTGCGAAGGAACCTGGACAGCAACTGAATCGGTGGAAACGCGTACATCAGCCTGTACTGATGCCACGGGGCCACTAACGCGTCCGACGCGTCTGCCCGAGGGTCGCGCGTCCTTGCCACGAACCTCTTCACCTTGTAGTTGAGGCGAGACGCGAACAGGTCCACATCTGGAAGACCCCACTTCGCGCACAACATCTGGCAGACAGCCGGGTGGAGAGACCATTCCCCCTGATCCAGGGTCTGGCGACTCAGATAGTCCGCCTGCCAGTTCTCCACTCCCGGAATGTGAACCGCCGTTATCGCCGGGACATGAGTCTCGGCCCAAGACAGAATGTCAGCCACTTCTCGAGCCGCTCGGGCACTCCTGGTGCCCCCTTGGTGGTTGATGTAGGCCACCGCCGTGGCATTGTCCGTCTGCACCCGAACCGGGCAGCCCTGCAGCCGGACAGTCCAGCGATGAAGACAGAGCCTTATCGCACGCAATTCCAGAATGTTGATCGGGAGGGAAGACTCCCCCTCCGACCAGGTCCCCTGGGCGGACAGAACGCCCAGAACACCACCCCAGCCCGACAGGCTGGCATCCGTGGTGATTACCGTCCACGAGATCGGACGAAACGACTTGCCCCCGGACACCAACGGGGACTGGAGCCACCCCAGAAGGTTTTCCCTGGTGCGATGACTCAACGAGATCTGAAGATCCAGAGATTGAGGTCGCCCGTCCCACCTGGACAGGATCTCCGCTTGGAGACCCCGCGTGTGAAACTGCGCGAAAGGAATCGCCTCGAAGGCCGAGACCATCAATCCCAGACATCTCATACACGTCCGCAGAGACGAGTGTGGAACGTCCCTGAGGGACCTGACTTCCTCCTGAAGAGTCCTGAGTTTGTCTTCCGGAAGGAAGACCTTCGCCTGCACCGAGTCCAGTATCATTCCCAGATAGGGAAGACGAACCGACGGACTCAGTGTCGACTTTGGAACATTTATCGTCCAACCAAACTCCCGCAGAGTTTGCATTGTGACAGACAGGTCCTCCTCCAGACCCCGTCTGGTCGCAGACCGAACCAGAATGTCGTCCAGATACCCCAGGACAGAAATGCCCTGGGCCCTCAATAATGCCAGAACCGGTGCAAGCACCTTGGTGAAGACCCGCGGAGCCGAGGCGAGACCAAAGGGCAACGCCACGAACTGGTAGTGATCCTCCGCAATGGCAAATCGAAGGTATCTCTGATGACCCTCGAATATGGGGATGTGAAGGTACGCATCCTTCAAATCGATGGAGGCCATGAATTCCCCCGGAACCAGGGCAGCCACCACCGAGCGCAGGGATTCCATGCGGAACTTGCGAACCCGCACAGAGCGGTTCAGAGCCTTCAAGTCCAGAATCGGACGAACCTTGCCCTCCTTCCTGGGCACGGTGAACAGATTGGAATAAAACCCCCGAAATCTGTCCCGATGAGGCACCGGAACCACCACTCCCTGAGCCCTCAGGTCCCGCACCGCCAGGTGCAGATCCCGCAGGCGCTCTGGAGACAGTTGAAGATTTGAGGGAAAAAATCTGCTCTCCGGCCGAGAGAGAAACTCGATCTTGTAACCAGATCGAACGATTTCCAGAACCCATCTGTCCCGCACACGGGCCAACCAGGGCTGAAGAAAACCGAGCAAGCGTCCCCCCACCCCAAAACTGGGTGAGGGCGCCCCTTCAGGCCGAACTGTTATGGGCTGCAGGTCCGGATTGGCCGGACTTCTGTTTCCCAGACCAGGGCTTCTTCTGAGAGCCTTGGCCTTTGAACGGTTTGCCCTTGTAGTGCGGCCGAAAGGCACGAAAGGACCCCTGAGGGGGCCGAAAATTAGCATGCTTCTTCCCAGAAGCCCCCTTAGCCTTGGGGAAATGGGGCAAGAGAGTGCTCTTACCCCCGGTGATCCCCTTAATCAACACATCCAGGGACTCCCCAAAAAGGCGAGACCCATCATAAGGCAGATTGGCTAAGGTCTTACGTGAAGATTGGTCCACCGACCAACATTTCAACCAAACCAGGCGGCGAGACAACACCGCCACGCTGTGCACACGTGCAGCCAACGGAATCAGGTCCAGGTCCGCATCACACAGATACATGACACCCTGGTGGATCTGATCCACCATATCCAGGGTCGCCGCCGAGGCCGAATCGGCCACTAGGACGCGCCTAAGCATCTGCGTCCAACTTGCGATCGCCTGGGCCGCCATGAGAGAAGCAAACAGAGCCTTAAGCATAGAACCCGTAACAGAATAAGTATGACGGGCAAGAGACTCCAGTCTCCTATCCGTGGCATCACGGAAAACAGGGGAACCCTCTGCAGGAATCGCAGTGGCTTTGTTCAAAACCGCAATTGCATGATCCACTGGCGGAGGCACACACCACCGTTCATCAGTGGCAGGCGAGAAAGGATAACGCAGCTTGAATTTACTTGGTACCGCAAAAGGCTTGCGCAGATCGCGCCATTGATCCTTAACAGCGCGCTGAAAATCAGCATTGCAGGGAAAAACCTGCGGCGTCCTGCGTTTCCTCTGCGTCCCATAAGCCGCCAAGGCAGCGGGGGGACACACTTCGTCCTGCAAACGTAGCGTCTGCTTAATGGAAGCAATCAACTCATCCATGATTGCAAGCTCTTCAGGCGAGCCAGGGGGAGAATTATCAACCCCCTCAACTTCAGCCTCTACCTCAGACCCCACTAGATCAAGAGAGGAGCGGGACCCCGATAAGGAGGTCCCTGCCAGAACAGCCCCATCACCTTCACCCTCAGAATCAGAGGACAGAGCAACTCTGGGCCGTTTAGTAGATTGAGCAGCCACCAGCATTTGCACCTGGGCAGCAAGGCCAGCCACAATAGTGGCTAAATCCCCCCCTGGGGGGGAAACAGCGGTCCCCTGGCTTTCCACCAATACAGTAGGAAACTTGCCCTCCTGAGAATCCATTGCCCCTGTAATGCCAGACAACCAAGGGTTAACTGCCCCCTTTTAGCAAGCGCGGCAAGCGCAGCCCACCGCACCACACTCAGGCACAATGAGACCCCCACAGGGAATATACAAACTGAATACAGGCAATGGATAGCAAGAACAGAAGGATAAAACCTGAGGAGACCACGCTGCTGCTGCTGCCTCGATCGGTGTTCCTGGAAAGAGGAAGTGATGCTGCCAGGGCGCTCTATGTAAGCCTATGGAGGCTACAAGAAAATGGCCGCCGTGCATGTAAACCATGCGGCCGGAGCGGGCGCCGGTAAAATGGCGTCGTTTGGCGCCGAAAACGCCGCTCCACAGTGCATAAAAACACACACATTACATCCCAATATAAGGATACATGTTAGATCGCCGCAGCGATCGCTGTATATGCCCAAACATGCCAAGAAAAAACATGCCCCACAGCACACAGCTTCTCACACTGCCCAGCCTGACACACACAGTGTCATACAGCTCCCCCCCCCCCCCCTTGCAGCCCACAGCATGCAGCCGAGAGATAGGGAGACAAGCAGTGTGATTAAAGGCAGGTTACACAGTCCCAGACTGAGACCCCCCCCAGACAGACAGGTCCCCACATAAATACACTTACCTCACATGGCGTGGGGAACCCGCACAGGCGAACAAGCCGCTGCACATGAGGCAGGGAGAGTCGCAATTCAAGACGCACACAATGGAGGTTAAGAAACCGCACAGCGTCCGGTGAGGTAGCCACCTCACCAATCATCCCTGCACCGAACAGGGATGGGTCGTTCACTGTGCCAGGAGCGTTACCTGGCTGAACGCTCGATGGCAGACTGGGAAGCCACTGACCCACGACCAGGGGGATCAGCCCGAGACCCAGTCCGCATGATCCTCTTCGTCCGAAGAACTAACTAATGCTGACAAAAATAACAGCTAAGTAAAGGTAGAGAGAAAACTCAAACAAAATATTAAAAAGAAGAAAGAGTCTGGGACAGAAAGTCCCAGCACAGAGAGAGCCAGCCACTCCTGACAAGCTAGACATTAAAACTGAGATATGGTTGCAGGAAGTAGGAGGGTATTGACTGAGGGGACCACCCCTTGAGGGTGGGATATGTTAAAGCTTTATTGTTAACATATTCTGTTGCCTAGCTACTCCTTCGGAGCAAAGTCTAATACCCCATATGTGACGAATATGAAGAGGCGGCGACTGTCGGAGGACGTAAGAGAAATTATGTTTTCAAAATTGTCGCTCTTTTTTTGTTTATAGTGCAAAAATTAAAAAAATCGCACAGGTGATCAAATACCACCAAAAGAAAGCTCTATTTGTGGGGACATGAATTTAATTTGGGTATAGCGTTGCAAGACCGCGCAATTGTCAGTTAAAGTAACGCAGTGCCGAATCGCAAAATATGGCCTGTTTAGGAATGGGGTAAAACCTTCCGGTCATAAAGAGGTTAAAAATACGCTCATTGAGAATTTTTTTGTCAAAGACATGTAGCTAAATACATTTTGGCCTAAATATATGACAAAAATTGAATATATTGGATATTTTTTAACTGTCAAAGTAGAAAAATATTGTTATTTTTTCAAAATTGTCGCATTTTTTAATATCGCAAAAAATGAAAAATCGCACAGGTGATCAAATACCACCAAAAGAAAACTCTGTTTGTGGGAAAAAAAGGACGTAAATTTAGTTTGGGTACGGCGTTGCATGACCGCGCAATTGTCAGTTAAAGTCGCACAGTGCCGAATCGCAAAAAGTGGCCTGGACGTAAGACAGCAAAATCCTCCGGTGGTAAAGTGGTTAAGGCTGGCACCAGATCAGCCTCTACACACTCTGCAGTGCCTTAAAATGGAGAGCAACTGAGCATGTGTAAAATAGACACTTATTTTCAATGTTTTACACAGCTTTACCTGCAAAAGGGCCATCTTAGCAGGACTTCATTTTCGGACTTCAGTTCTACTTTAAAGTGGAACTAAACCCATCAATTTAACAGTTAAAAAAAAAAAAAAAAAAAACTGGTAAATTTCTGGAATGCCGAGATTGCTGTCACACTTAGCTTGTGCTTTCAAACAAACCGTCAAACCACCACATGGCTGAAGTCATAACTGATCACATGTCCAGCACCATGGCAGTTGCAGATCAAACAGAGGCTTATACACGCACAGAATTTTGGCCGAAAATGGTCGTTTTAGGAAAGATCATTCAAAAATCGGGCCATCAGTGAACACAAGTTTACCGACGATTTTGATTGTGTTCCCGGCTAATGTAGATGGATCCGTAGCGAAAACTTTTATTGTTTCAACGAAAGTTTAAAAAACGAAAATAATATTCTGACTCGTATTGCGCATGTCGTTGAAAAATGGATTTTTGTAAGATCTTACCGTAAAATCCTTTTCTCTTAGCTCATTGACAGACGTAGTCCTCGGTGATACACCACCTTCGGGTTATGTTGCCTCCACAGGAGCAGGACTAGACAGGAAATTAAAAAGCTCTGGCCACACCCTAGGGGGGCAGTCCCAGAGGGTATATCCTCTCTCTCTCTGCCTCAGCAAATCAGTTATGTGAAAAAGCAGTCTTTAGAGATTTAACCCAACCCAACTCAAAAAACAGAGGGGCGGGGACTACGTCTGTCAATGAGCTAAGAGAAAAGGATTTTACGGTAAGATCTTACAAAAATCCATTTTTCTCTAGCGCTCATTGACAGACGTAGTCCTCGGTGATACACCACCTTCGGGACGTCCCAGAGCAGTATCACAACTGAGGGGTGGGAAAATGGAAATCAAATCCCAATCTAGAAGGCCCAACCGGTGCCAACTAGAAGTTTACAATGCTCATCCTTAATGATGAGACTCAACAAAAAAGAGAAAAAAAAATTAACCCTCGAGGTAGACCACCGGTCTCCTCAAATTGCGGCCTGCAAAACCTTGCGGCCAAATGAGGCATCCGCCGATGCCGTCACATCAATTTTATAGAATTTTGTAAAGGTATGTACCGACGACCAGGTGGCCGCCTTACATACCTGGACCACTGACGCCTGATGGCGAAAGGCCCAGGAAGTACTGAGCGCCCGAGTGGAGTGCGCCCTAACAGGGAACGGAGGACTCTGACCCTTAATAGAATAAGCCTGTACCACCGTTTGTCTAATCCATTTGGCAATGGTCGCGGCAGATGCAGGCAAACCCTTTCTGGGGCCATCCGTGATCACAAAAAGTGAATCCGTCTTACGGAATGATTCCGTAGCTTTCAGGTATACCCTGATTGCCCGAACCACATCTAAGGAATGCAACGCATGTTCCCGATGATGCTTGGGCTGAGGACACAAGGAAGGTAGTACAATATCTTCATTCAGATGAAAATCTGAAACCACCTTAGGAAGAAAGGATGGCTTAGGATGAAGTACTACCTTATCCCTATGAATCACTAGGTATGGGGACTGGCATGATAATGCAGCCAGTTCTGACACCCTGCGAGCAGAAGTAATAGCCACCAAGAAGGCCACCTTCTGGGATAAAGTAAGCAAGGGAATCTCCCTGATGTTTTCAAAGGGAGGTTTCTGTAGAACCGACAAAACCAAATTAAGATCCCAGGGCGGTAAGGGCGCGCAGACTGGAGGAGCCAGGTGCCGCACCCCCTGGATGAAATTCCGCACCAAGGACTTGGTAGCTAAAGGTTTCTGAAAGAAGATTGCTAATGCTGAAACTTGACCCTTGATGGTGCTCAAGGCTAGCTTCTGCTCAACCCCTTGTTGCAAAAAGGCCAATATTCGAGTCACCGAATAGGTACGTGGAGGAAATCCTAAAGATTCGCACCACGCAATACAAGTCTTCCATGTGTGATAATAGACCTTGCTGGAAGTCGCTTTCCTAGCTTTAATAAGGGTAGGAATGACTGAAGTAGACAAACCTCTGTCCTTCAGTACTTGGGTCTCAATGGCCAGGCCATTAAACCCAGCGACTGTAAAGCATGATGGTAAATTGGTCCTTGAGACCACAGACACTCCCTGAGACGAAGTTCCCACGGAACGTCTGCGACTAGCATGTCCAAGTCGGCCAGGCCGGCTTGAGGAGGCCAGCCTAGAATTTCTAGGACCACTGGCGCTGATAGAATCTGAACCAGGCGTCCCTAGAGGTATCTGGCCCCGACCATCCGAGAAAGTCTGGTCGTTTTCTGTTCCCACACATTTATCAGATACCTGATTGTTATCAGGAAGGGTGATCTTTTCTGGTTGAACCTCAGGGACCGAAGTCACCCGACTAGAGGCTACTTGGCCTACCTGGTCAACCAGATCCGATTCCTGTGAGGTATAGGGACTAATCTTAGGAAAAGGTAAAGGAAAAGATCTATTCAGGGAACGGTAACTACCGCTTCCTGTAGTACTTAAATGTTGGAAGGGAAGAATCGCACCGGTAGTAGTGGTTGATGCTCGATCTAATGTCCTGAATACCGGTGAAAACGTCCCCCCACCCTGAAACCGGGTGGGGGCGCACCTTCAGGCTGTGTACTCCTTTGCTTCGGGTTTGGCTGGGTTGGTCCTCTGCTTGTCCGACCAGCCCTTCTTGAACCCTCCTGGAGGAGTCTTGCCTTTCCCGCTAGTACCAGCCGGGCGCCCTTTATGGGCGGTAAAGAAAGGTCCTCGCTTGTTGCGAGGTCCCTTAGCTTTTGCAGCCTGTGGCAAAATTGCTCTTGCCCCCAGTGGCATCCTTAATGATTTCATCTAGGTTGGCCCCAAATAGACGATTCCCCTGAAAAGGGAGATTTGTCAAGGTCTTCTTGGAACCTAGGTCAGCTGACCAGCATTTTAACCACAGCACACGTCTGAGGATCACCGCTGACATAGATGCATGCCCTAATAAGGGAGTAGTGTCCAAGGCTGCGTCACAGATAAACTGTAGCCCTTGTATAATCTGTTCCATCAAATCAGATGTCTCCTGGGGAATATCCTTTCCCCTAAGGTCTTGGCGTACCATTTTCGCCCATTCCGTAAGTGTCTGGGAAACTAGACCAATAACAATTACTGGTCTAAATGCTGACCCTATCAGAGAGAAGATGGTGCGGGACTCTGCTTCCATCTTTCGATCCACCGGATCCTTAAAGGACGAAGTGTCCTCCACTGGGATAACCGTGGCTTTATTCAGCCTGGAAATAGGTGGATCCACCACTGGTGGTACCGTCCATTTTTTTATGATGGATTCCTCAAACGGATAGCGTCTAGCAATACGCTTGGAAATAGTAAAGGTACGTTTAGAATGCTCCCATTCTCCTTTAATCTGATTACCGAAACATTTGGGTACAGGAAAAACCTTCACCGTTTTGATGGGCTTGTTAGTACCAAAAGGAATCTCTGTTTCAGTTGCCTCTGCCGGTAAAGCCTCAAGTTTTAAGGTTTCCTGCACTGCCACAACTAGTGCGTCCACCAATGCTTCTTCCTGAATTATAGCAGGAGAAGAAGCGTCCTCCTCACTGTCTGAGGGGGCTTTACCTGGGATAACAGCCCTTGCAGAGGGACCTGCAACTGCAGTGACCATCTCTGAATCTGAGTCAGAGGTGTCAGATAGTATAGGGGTAGGCGGGGGTCGCTTCCTTGACCCCCGTCCCTGACAGGCCGCCTCCACCCGAGCCACCATAGACTCCAAAATTGCTGTAAATGACTCTACACTCTGTGCACCGGCGGGTCCCGTGGCCCCCTCGAGGGAAACAGGTGGGGGAATATGTGTGGCAGGGTCCATGATAATTCCAGTCACTTCCTGGATAATATAATTCAAAAATAAAACATTTTTTTTTTTTTTTTTTCCAGACCCCCAGCGCCACAAAAAGCCCCTTAGTGTTACCTGCTAGGGATCCCTATCGATCGAGAGAGAGAGAGAGATAGACCCCCAGGCTCACCACTTGATGCTCATAGTTAAACTGCAACAGGTTACAGCGCTGTCTTGACAAACAGGAAGTCTTTTGGCTGGCTGCCCAGGAAGAAAGGAGGCGGCTCCGCCCCTCTGCACGCCTTCCGGCGCCTCCCCAAGCTCCACGAGGTGTTTGGATCACCTCAAACATGGCCGCCCCCATGCTGGAGACACGAGGCTACGCCAAAATGGCGGCTCGTGCGATCCAGCAAAAAAAATGGCGGCGGCCTGTACTGAATAGCGGTGTGCTGCAGGGCACACAACACTCTCTCTGCATGGGGATTTGGCGTGGTTGGCGGTACCGGCCCTGGCGGACCGCATGGCCATTCGGGAGGCCTGCTAATAGCTGGAGATCTGATTAGGAAGGCAGTCTACATGTCCGTGGCTTCTGACTGGTAGGTAACTATTCTTATCACCGTAAGATTCCCAGAATGCCACAGATTACATCTTTTTAACATGTATACAATTAGATTGTTAGCTCCCAAACCAAGCCTCCTGGCTTTTGCACATAAAATCACACTCAAAGTAGGAGGATCTGTGTCATTTATAGGATAGAGAGGGACTCTATCTTACCATACAGAGAGGGGCCCGCGTTCACCACAAGACCCATCAGGGGGAAAAGGGGGAACATACTACTCACCATACCGGAACCAGGCGGGCACCAACTCCTGACAGTACCCCTCTCCACCGGGGCGGGAGGGCTGTCGACCGATATGGACGCCGTGACTCATGGTCTTTGGCGTTTCAGCGAGACGTTTAACTCGCGGGGTCAGTCCTTTAATGGGACTTTGTCGCGGCCGACCCAGCGCGGAGCTATGGCCTGCACGCGCTCGTAGGCTGAACTGGGGTGACCACCGGATCTCAACATCCAGCCCGTCGCCCAGTTCAGCTTTCTTGCTTGAAGATCTCACAGGAACACTGGAGAAAAAAAGCTGTCTAAAAAATCCTTTAAGAAAAAATTCTTGCCAGGACCTAAGATCCCAGCAAGGTATCTAGGTCCTTACTCCTAACTAGACAGAAAATAACTGATTTGCTGAGGCAGAGAGAGAGAGGATATACCCTCTGGGACTGCCCCTAAGGTGTGGCCAGAGCTTTTTAATTTCCTGTCTAGTCCTGCTCCTGTGGAGGCAACATAACCCGAAGGTGGTGTATCACCGAGGACTACGTCTGTCAATGAGCGCTAGAGAAATATCAGTTATGATCATTATGATAATGAAAACAATTATGTAAAAGAGTTTATTCTGTTAGTGGCCAATTCGCTTTCGACCGACGAATAATCGTTCAGTCTGCAAACGTCCGAAACTCTGTGCGCGTAAGGCCAGCATAAGATTGCAGCTTTCTTGGCTGAAAAGGATAGGAGGGTTTAGTTCCGATTTAAGTGCCTGTTCACAGCACTTCCAAAGCTGGAAATGCATGTTTCCCACACAGGAATGTGCTGCCCTCTGTTAGATGCACACAGGTGATATTAATTGTTAATGACACCTCCACGTATCTGGCAAACATGGATGCGTTCACGCCACACCAAACCGTATGATACAGCAGTATCATGTAGTTTGGGGAATAGCGATATTAAAATTGTGTCTGTCTGGCCTTTTTGCACATTTCAGACATTTAGCAGCTCACTGAAATAAATGGGCTGTCGAGAACGTGCACCATCTGGTGTGAGCCGGCCCCCCATCGCACAAAACTGAAGAAGGTGATGTATCCCATTTACAGTTTATTATAGCGATACTCTGCCTTACATTACTACATGCACCAGAAGGCATGTCCAGATTTAAAGTGGTTTTAAAACCTTACACATACCCAGTGAAGTGACTGGGCTCAGGTGATACACAAATTAAACAAATCCTCCTACATAGGTTGTACCTGTGTATCTGCATCTCTCTTCTCTACAGCCTCCTAAAGCACACATATTTCACAGCATTCCATTGCTCCAGAAGGCAGGTGAGAGAGATCTATATAACACAATACACAGCATAGAGCAGGGAGCTGAGTGTAATCTGAGACCTGAGTGGAGGAAAGGGGCACACACCCCTTTACCGTCTCATAGAAAAACATACACAGCTGAAGCTTCCAATCACCTGCTGTGTGATGGAGGGGGTCCAGACAACCTTCAAAATTGCTGGAATCGACAGACTGTCAGAACTGACTCATTCAGATAGAGGAATGAGAAAGCAGAAAGGAAGCACACTAAGGTTCACACATATGCAGTGAAGAAAAAGGCAGCGATCCCTGTGCGTTTCCCACACCGCAGTGAAATCGCACTGTGTTTGCAATCCACTCTGGGTATCGATACAAAGTGAAGAGATTTTTTCCTTTTTTTGCAGATTTATACTTACCTAGGTGGATGCAGCATCAGAAATTAGCGATCAAACACCACAGATCGCTCCGTTATGCTGGTGACTGTCAGTCTCCAGCTCAGCCCCCCTGCGCTCACTGGAGCGCTGGGCTGTGGAGGGGGCAGGAACGCTCAATAGCTCACTGAGTGGCTGAGCAGGGTGCCAGTCCAGGCATGTGGGCGGATCCCGACTTCATTGTCTGGATCTTGCCTGAGCCTGGACCGGCACTGTGATGTCATTCAACAGCAGGCTTCAACCCGCTGTCAACTGACAACAGTTCACAGGAGTGCAGAACGAACAGCACTCCTGTGATCCACAGGAACAGTACAGCCAAACGTGCTTTGGCTATACTTCTCCTTTAATGACACCCCAAACGCACAACAAATGAAGTGCGGTTTGCCTGCATTGGATTGCATGGTACAAAACAATCTGGTTGCGATACAGCTCCAAAAAAGGTCCCTGTTTTTCTTTGGCGCAATGCAGTGCGTTTATTGTGAGATCCACACGTGGGTTATGGTGTGAACCGGGGCTTAGTGCTATAGATAGAGGGAAGTACACACTATAAATGGATGGCCCTTCATTTTTCATTTTAGAGGTTTGTAACCCCTCTAACCTGAAATCTTAGCAGGTTTGACAACTAAAGGTGGAAACGTAAAGCTACCAAATTGCACAGTATCTGGACTCGTGAGGAAATTAGGGGTGAACCATAAGCTTCTGCAATGTGAGCTGAGCTGTGTGTTTACATTCAGATAACGTAATACCCGGTATCTGTATGGGTGTTGCACATTTGTCAAAACGCTGTGACCTTTGGAAAACGAGACACATAATCCACTAAGTGCTTGGAACGGTCGCAGAGCTCCGCTGTTAAGTGACATCTACATTTGTAAACATGCAACAAACCTTCGGCTCAAAGAGACAATGAACACAGAAGTGAATAGCAGAAATCAAGGTTACCATGGTTACACATACTCTTTGTTGTGTTTCAAAGCGACGTGATCGGACTCGAAGAAGTACACGTCGGGCTCATCCTCTTCCTCCTCTGCAGGTTGCACGCTGCCCCTCTCTTTGGTGGGGAGCGCCGTACACTCCGCGCTGGAGGAGGCGCAGGCAGCCGGCTTATCCTGCAAACACTTTGCAGAAGAACCAGAAGAACACGTCTGCTTTTTGTCGCTGGAAGCCACCTCTTCAGCGGTTGTTACGGTTCCGTTAACAGCAGAGGTAAATCTACCACCCTCATTGGAACTCTCCTCGGCCTGTCCGTTCTCCCCACATGGAGAGGCATTTTTGGATGAGCTGTCCTTGACAGATGCAAGCTTCCTTGGTGAAGTTCTTAAAGTATATCTATGTTCTTGAGTGTCGGAAAAGCACAGCTCAAGCGAGGGCCCCTCTGCTGCCTCAGACATGGGGAAATCCCCGCCACATACAGGCTTGTCCTGATTGGGGTTAGGTACACTGTTTGGGGATTGAGCAGCTTGTTCCTTGGAATTGCCATCGCCTACAACGTCAAGTTCCTCCTCAGAGTCCCGCACGATCAGTAGGGCTTCCGTGCAGGAAACGCCTGTTGATTCATTGGTCTGATTGACGTGATCGATAGGTAGGCAGTTGTTTAAATCATGGTCCTGTTTGTCTGCCTGTTCCTCGGAGTGCGTGCAAGGCACATTATGGTCTGAAAGACTGTCTGTCTCTCTGTTAGTGGGTGCAGAGCAAGGAGCCAGCGAACTCCCATTCTCTGATAAGTTCAACTCCTTCGGGGAGGTGACCGTACTAGCGTTATTCTGTTTAACACTCCCATCTGAAGGACAGTTATTACAATTTACAGCAGCAGTCTCTATGTCAATACCGTTAACAATCTGATGGTTAAACGCGTCCCCATCAGGTAAGGATTTTTTTACAGTTTCCTCAGACTCCGTGTCGGTTTTGATTTCCCTTTGGTTACTATCATCCAGTAAAAGATATCGATTAGCTCGTTTAGAAGTGGGTGTGTCTGTTTCATGGTCAGATTCAGAGTGCCTCCTTTCCGAGGGCTCCTTGTGAAATGTACCGGACAATTCTTCCTCCGGGCTGCTCGGTTCCTCAGAACGAAGGTAGCGCTTAATTTTCTTCAACACAGGTGACAAAGCTCCCGACGATTTTTTGTCACGGTTTTCCACACTGTCTTTGTCAAAACCGTCCTTTTCTGAAATAGACAGGCCTCTTTTTCTTGGGCTTACCCAAGACTCCCGAGGGCTTGGCTGTTTGAGTTCGCTACCCTTGTTGAGGCTTCCCTTTTGGATCTGAACAGGTTCTGGCCTTTTCTTAGGAGACCTAGACCTCAAGAGCACCGGGGGGACCACCTCGTCAGGGTGAGCGATGCTGCGGTTTCTCAGGGTGCGACCACAGAAGTTTTCATCAAGCCCGTTTAATCCCACAGTAGATCTTGTGACGCGAGTCGAACGGGAAGCAGCCATACTATGGATCACCCAAATCGTGAGATCGACATGATCCTCTCATTGGGAACCCTGAAAAAAGCAAAGAAAGTGAAAGTCAATGTGGGACGTAATTTTGCCTTGTACAGTTTATCAAAGCAATTTAGTCAGCTAAACCCTTATTAAAAAAACAAAAAAAAAACAAAACCTGACTTGACTTACTGTAAAATCCATTTCTCTGATGTTCATTGATGGACACAGCTCCTGACTTTCTTAACCTTTGGGTTATACTGCCCCCTACAGGAGTAGGACACTAGGCAGAAAAAAAAGTCTGGCTACGCCTATGAGAAGTTCCAGGGGGTATACGCCCTCTCTCGGTTACAAGCAGGGTCAGAAGAATTACAACTCCACAGAAGGGTGGGTGCTGTGTCTGTCAATGAACATCAGAGAAATGGATTTTACGGCAAGGCAAAAATCCCATTTTCTCTTTCGATCATTGATGGATACAGCTCCTGATCTTCTTAACCATTGGGACGTCCCGAAGCAGTGTTAAACATGAGGGGTGGGATCAGCGAAAATAAACTCCCAAGGCTAACTATAGCCAACCAGGTAAACAGGAGCTCATCTGAAAAACGGAATTTTTGTAAAATCTTACCTGTAAAATTCCTTTCTCTGAGTCCTCCGACAGTCGCCGCCTCTTCATATTCGTCACATATGGGGTATTAGACTTTGCTCCGAAGGAGTAGCTAGGCAACAGAATATGTTAACAATAAAGCTTTAACATATCCCACCCTCAAGGGGTGGTCCCCTCAGTCAATACCCTCCTACTTCCTGCAACCATATCTCAGTTTTAGTGGAATAGCAGTAGAGTATACATTCAAACCCCAAAAGAGGGGCGGGGGCGGCGACTGTCGGAGGACTCAGAGAAAGGAATTTTACAGGTAAGATTTTACAAAAATTCAGTTTTCTCTTACGTCCTCCGACAGTCGCCGCTCTTCATATTCGTCACATATGGGGACGTCCCAAAGCAGTGCAAACATGAGGGGTGGGAAACGCATCCGCGCCGAAAGGCAACGCAGTCTCCACATCAAAGAAAGGAACCTTACCAAAGGAAGGAAACCAGCTGGGCAACAGCAAAAATAAGTGCTCAACAGGAGCAACAACCCAGGAAAAGACAAAAAAACCAGGGGATACAAAAAACTATCCCAACAGTCAGGAGTCCCCAACAAGGGACCCTATGGAACAGCCGCACTAAGAACCTTGCGGCCAAAGGAACCATCCGCCGATGCCTGAACATCTACTTTGTAGAATTTTGTGAAAGTGTGCACGGTCGACCAAGTCGCCGCCTTACACACCTGGGCTACAGAAGCCCCATGACGGCAGGCCCAAGACGTACTCAGAGATCTAGTAGAGTGCGCCTTCACAGGCACAGGGGGAACCTTCCCCTGCAAGGCATAGGCCTGTTCAATGGTCTGCCTGATCCATTTGGCGATGGTAGAGGCCGAAGCCGCCATGCCCTTCCGAGGACCCTCTGGAAGAACAAACAAGGAGTCCGTCCTACGAAAAGACTCAGTCGATTTAAGGTAAACCCTTATCGCCCGAACAACATCCAGAGAGTGCAATCTCACCTCCTTTGGATGTTTAGGCTTCGTGCACAACGAAGGCAAAACAATATCCTCGTTAAGATGGAATTCCGAAACTCGTTTCGGCAGAAAAGAAGGATTAGGTCGCAAGACCACCTTATCCAAATGAACAACCAGGTACGGAGACTTGCAGGACAAAGCCGCCAGTTCCGACACTCTGCGAGCCGAAGTGATCGCCACCAAAAAGGCGACCTTTTTGGACAACATAGACAACGAGATCTCCCTGATCTGTTCAAAAGGAGCACGTTGTAACACAGATAGAACAAGATTCAAGTCCCAAGGAGGCAAAGGATCCCTCCTAGGAGGAACCAGATGCCGCACACCCTGAATAAAAGTGCCAACCAAGGAGTTGGAAGCCACGGGACGTTGAAACAGAACGGCCAGCGCAGACACCTGACCCTTTATCGTAGCCAGCGCCAAACGCTGATCGACACCCGTCTGAAGGAAAGACAGCACACGGGAAACCGAGTACGTGCGGGGTGAAAACCCCCTGGACTCACACCAGGCAAAATAGGCCTTCCAAGTACGGTAATAAACCCTCCCCGAGGAAGACTTCCTCGCGTTGATCAAAGTATGAACGACCTCTGGAGAGAGACCCTTCTCCTTCAGGACCTCGGTCTCAACAGCCAGGCCGTCAAAGCCAGCGACTGTAAAGCAGGATGGTAAATCGGTCCTTGAGACAGTAGATCGTCTCGAAGAGGCAGACGCCAAGGGGCGTCGACCGCCAGATTCACGAGGTCTGCGTACCAGGACCGGCGAGGCCAGTCCGGTGCCACAAGAATCACCGTGCTGCGTTCCGAGTGTAACCTGCGAAGGAACCTGGACAGCAACTGAATCGGTGGAAACGCGTACATCAGCCTGTACTGATGCCACGGGGCCACTAACGCGTCCGACGCGTCTGCCCGAGGGTCGCGCGTCCTTGCCACGAACCTCTTCACCTTGTAGTTGAGGCGAGACGCGAACAGGTCCACATCTGGAAGACCCCACTTCGCGCACAACATCTGGAAGACAGCCGGGTGGAGAGACCATTCCCCCTGATCCAGGGTCTGGCGACTCAGATAGTCCGCCTGCCAGTTCTCCACTCCCGGAATGTGAACCGCCGTTATCGCCGGGACATGAGTCTCGGCCCAAGACAGAATGTCGGCCACTTCTCGAGCCGCTCGGGCACTCCTGGTGCCCCCTTGGTGGTTGATGTAGGCCACCGCCGTGGCATTGTCCGTCTGCACCCGAACCGGGCAGCCCTGCAGCCGGTCCGTCCAGCGATGAAGACAGAGCCTTATCGCACGCAATTCCAGAATGTTGATCGGGAGGGAAGACTCCCCCTCCGACCAGGTCCCCTGGGCGGACAGAACGCCCAGAACACCACCCCAGCCCGACAGGCTGGCATCCGTGGTGATTATCGTCCACGAGATCGGACGAAACGACTTGCCCCCGGACACCAACGGGGACTGGAGCCACCACAGAAGGTTTTCCCTGGTGCGATGACTCAACGAGATCTGAAGATCCAGAGATTGAGGTCGCCCGTCCCACTTGGACAGGATCTCCGCTTGGAGACCCCGCGTGTGAAACTGCGCGAAAGGAATCGCCTCGAAGGCCGAGACCATCAATCCCAGACATCTCATACACGTCCGCAGAGACGAGTGTGGAACGTCCCTGAGGGACCTGACTTCCTCCTGAAGAGTCCTGAGTTTGTCTTCCGGCAGGAAGACCTTCGCCTGCACCGAGTCCAGTATCATTCCCAGATAGGGGAGACGAACCGACGGACTCAGTGTCGACTTTGGAACATTTATCGTCCAACCAAACTCCTGCAGAGTTTGCATTGTGACAGACAGGTCCTTCTCCAGACCCTGTCTGGTCGCAGACCGAACCAGAATGTCGTCCAGATACCCCAGGACAGAAATGCCCTGGGCCCTCAATAATGCCAGAACCGGTGCAAGCACCTTGGTGAAGACCCGCGGAGCCGAGACCAAAGGGCAACGCCACGAACTGGTAGTGATCCTCCGCAATGGCAAATCGAAGGTATCTCTGATGACCCTCGAATATGGGGATGTGAAGGTACGCATCCTTCAAATCGATGGAGGCCATGAATTCCCCCGGAACCAGGGCAGCCACCACCGAGCGCAGGGATTCCATGCGGAACTTGCGAACCCGCACAGAGCGGTTCAGAGCCTTCAAGTCCAGAATCGGACGAACCTTGCCCTCCTTCCTGGGCACGGTGAACAGACTGGAATAAAACCCCCGAAATCTGTCCCGACGAGGCACCGGAACCACCACTCCCTGAGCCCTCAGGTCCCGCACCGCCAGGTGCAGATCCCGCAGGCGCTCTGGAGACAGTTGAAGATTTGAGGGAAAAAATCTGCTCTCCGGCCGAGAGAGAAACTCGATCTTGTAACCAGATCGAACGATTTCCAGAACCCATCTGTCCCGCACACGGGCCAACCAGGGCTGAAGAAAACCGAGCAAGCGTCCCCCCACCCCAAAACTGGGTGAGGGCGCCCCTTCAGGCCGAACTGTTATGGGCAGCCGGTCCGGATTGGCCGGACTTCTGTTTCCCAGACCAGGGCTTCTTCTGAGAGCCTTGGCCTTTGAACGGTTTGCCCTTGTAGTGCGGCCGAAAGGCACGAAAGGACCCCTGAGGGGGCCGAAAATTTGCATGCTTCTTCCCAGAAGCCCCCTTAGCCTTGGGGAAATGGGGCAAGAGAGTGCTCTTACCCCCGGTGATCCCCTTAATCAACACATCCAGGGACTCCCCAAAAAGGCGAGACCCATCATAAGGTAGATTGGCTAAGGTCTTACGTGAAGATTGGTCCACCGACCAACATTTCAACCAAACCAAGCGGCGAGACAACACCGCCACGCTGTGCACACGTGCAGCCAACGGAATCAAGTCCAGGTCCGCATCACACAGATACATGACACCCTGGTGGATCTGATCCACCATATCCAGGGTCGCCGCCGAGGCCGAATCGGCCACTAGGACGCGCCTAAGCATCTGCGTCCAACTTGCGATCGCCTGGGCCGCCATGAGAGAAGCAAACAGAGCCTTAAGCATAGAGCCCGTAACAGAATAAGTATGACGGGCAAGAGACTCCAGTCTCCTATCCGTGGCATCACGGAAAACAGGGGAACCCTCTGCAGGAATCGCAGTGGCTTTGCCCTCCTGAGAATCCATTGCCCCAGTAATGCCAGACAACCAAGGGTTAACTGCCCCCTTTTAGCAAGCGCGGCAAGCGCAGCCCACCGCACCACACTCAGGCACAATGAGACCCCCACAGGGAATATACAAACTGAGTACAGGCAATGGATAACAAGAACAGAAGGATAAAACCTGAGGAGACCCCGCTGCTCTCGATCGGTGTTCCAGGAGAGAGGAAGCGATGCTGCCAGGGCGCTCTATGTAAGCCTATGGAGGCTACAAGAAAATGGCCGCCGTGCATGTAAACCATGCGGCCGGAGCGGGCGCCGGTAAAATGGCGTCGTTTGGCGCCGAAAACGCCGCTCCACAGTGCATAAAAAACACACACATTACATCCCAATATAAGGATACATGTTAGATCGCCGCAGCGATCGCTGTATATGCCCAAACATGCCAAGAAAAAACATGCCCCACAGCACACAGCTCCTCACACTGCCCAGCCTGACACACACAGTGTCATACAGCTCCCCCCCCCCCCCCCTTGCAGCCCACAGCATGCAGCCGAGAGATAGGGAGACAAGCAGTGTGATTAAAGGCAGGTTACACAGTCCCAGACTGAGACCCCCCCAGACAGACAGGTCCCCACATAAATACACTTACCTCACATGGCGTGGGGAACCCGCACAGGCGAACAAGCCGCTGCACATGAGGCAGGGAGAGTCGCAATTCAAGACGCACATAATGGAGGTTAAGAAACCGCACAGCGTCCGGTGAGGTAGCCACCTCACCAATCATCCCTGCACCGAACAGGGATGGGTCGTTCACTGTGCCAGGAGCGTTACCTGGCTGAACGCTCGATGGCAGACTGGGAAGCCACTGACCCACGACCTGCGACCAGGGGGATCAGCCCGAGACCCAGTCCGCATGATCCTCTTCGTCCGAAGAACTAACTAATGCTGACAAAAATAACAGCTAAGTAAAGGTAGAGAGAAAACTCAAACAAAATATTAAAAAGAAGAAAGAGTCTGGGACAAAAAGTCCCAGCACAGAGAGAGCCAGCCACTCCTGACAAGCTAGACATTAAAACTGAGATATGGTTGCAGGAAGTAGGAGGGTATTGACTGAGGGGACCACCCCTTGAGGGTGGGATATGTTAAAGCTTTATTGTTAACATATTCTGTTGCCTAGCTACTCCTTCGGAGCAAAGTCTAATACCCCATATGTGACGAATATGAAGAGGCGGCGACTGTCGGAGGACGTAAGAGAAAAAACAATACACCCTCAAAGAGGACCAGGTCCTCTTAACAGCAGCCTGCAAAACCTTGCGGCCAAAGGAAGCATCTGCAGATGCCAAAACATCCACTTTTTTAGAACTTCATGAATGTGTGCACCGACGACCAATTGGATGCCTTGCGAACCTGCATCACTGATGTCTAATGAAGGCCCAGGAGGCACTGAGCGCCAAAATAGAATGCGCATTGACAGGGGAAGGAGGAACCCGACCCCTGATGGAATAGGCCTGAATTACCGTCTGTCTAATCCATCTGGAAATGGTCGTAGAGGAAAACAGACAACTCAGTCTGAGGCCAATCCGTGAGCACAAATAGTGAGTCTGACTTCCTAAAAGACTCAGGGAAGGCAACACAATGTCTTCATTCAAATGAAAATCAGAGACAAGTTGAGGAAGGGATGACGGACAGGGGCGAAGAACCAACTTATCACCACGCAATGTACTTCTTCCACGTATGATGGTAGATCTTCCTACAAGTAGATTTCCTAGCTTTTAACAGCGTTGAAATCACAAACGGAGACACAAACCTCTATCCATCAGCACCTGGTGTTCAACAGCCAAGCCGACAAAGCCAGCGACTGAAGTAGGATGGAAGATTGGTCCTTGGGACAGCAGGTTCTCCCTGAGAGGAAGCATAGCCCATTCGGTCAGAGTGTGCGACACCAGGGCAATGGTTGTAATGGCCTCATTGCCGAACCAGCCA
Organism: Pelophylax lessonae; assembly: GCF_965119305.1. Lineage (NCBI taxonomy): Eukaryota > Metazoa > Chordata > Amphibia > Anura > Ranidae > Pelophylax > Pelophylax lessonae. Next base: position 262,352,261 of record NC_138775.1, on the reverse strand, counting down.
TGGTGTACATAATGCTGGCCACAGCCTCCGCCTTCCTGTCAGCTGGGTCCTTAAAGGCCAGGGACTCTTCAAACGGAATCATGGTTGCCTTATTTAATCCGGAAATCGGAGGGTCCACTACCAGTGGAACAGTTCACTTCTTAAAAAGGGACTCCTCATAGGGGTATCGCCTAGTAAATCGCTTAAGGACCCCAAGGGGATGCTTTGGTCGTCCCCACTCTTTAGTGACAATTCTGTAAAAATAGGAGGGGAAAGGGAACACCTTTTCCACTCTAGATGGCTTGAGTGCCAAATGGAACCTGCGTCCTCCATCTTTAAGGTCTTACGCGCAGCTACAATCAGTGCGTCAACCAGCGCTTTTTCGTACGTGGTTGCAGACAGATGAGGCAGGGGGAAGGCGTGGGGTGGGGGGGGGACGCTTTTTGCCAGCCTGTCGCCCAGAAACCACCTTCACCCGGGACACAAAGGACTCCAGGACCACTGTCAGTGCATCGGTGGATGGATGGGACCCAGAGGGCCCTGTAGCCTCAGAGAGAGGGGATCAGGTGGGGAGATGTGCTCCAAAGACTCCATGAGTCACCAGGGGGACCCCACAAAAAAGGGTAAAACATTGCTAAGGGACACCCCCACCGCTGCAGCAGCACCACTCGGTTGCCAGTAACAGAGCACCTAATCGATCCTCAGCAGAGAGGAAGAGGACCCCCACCAGATTCACCACCCAGTAGAAACCAGGCACCACAACCACTAGGAGAATCTGCACTGCACGTGCGGCGATCAGGAAATGAAAGAAGCCAGTAGTCAGCACCAATAGAAGAGAAGGGGTTTCCACCGCCAAAATCATCACCCAGAGGGCTCCATTGTCATGGCCGCCGCTATTTTCAATGGCAAACAATCGCCGGACTACACAAACATGGCGCCGTGCATTGAGCACACAGGCTACAAGAAAATGGCAGCCCCACGAGGCTCCCAGGGACCCAGGAGGGATCCTTAGGCCTCAGAAATCGGCACAGGCAGGAAGAGGTGGCCCTGGCAGGAGCCCCCAACAGGTATAGACCCCACCCCCCACAGCAGACTGGCGGCAGCGCAGCAACCTGCCCCCCTAGGCAGTGGACCAGGCCACCCCACAGCCCCAGCGTCAGTGAAGAGGGGGGGCGGATGGAGGGGTTTTTGGCCCACAGGGACCACCAGACCGATGAGGAGGATTCCTAACAGGAAGGAGGGGAACCCAGGAGTCTGACCGTCCCATGTAGGGGCCCACGTCCACCCCAAAACCCTCCAGGGTAGAGGGGGGACCGCTACTCACCATACCAGGAACCAGGCGGCACCACCCCAGACAGAACCCCAAGCCATCGAAATGGGGGGCTGTCAGCCAGGAGGAACACTGCGACTCTGGCCGAGACCTGGTCATATGCCACCTAGGGGTTTAACTTGCAGTCCAGCCCTCGCCGGTGGGGCTATGACGTGGCTGACCTAGCATGGTGCAGGGGGTCTACATGTGCTCGCTGGCCAGACTGGGGTGACCACTGAATCTAGATTATCCAGCCTGTCACCCAGTCCAGCAGTTGTCTGTAGATCTCACAGGGAAAAACCAGGAGAAAAAAATCTATCTAAAAAGAAAAAAATGTTACCAGGACCAGAGATCCCAGCAAGGAACTAGGTAGAAAAAACTGAGTACCTATAGCAGAGAGAGGGAGTATATCACCTGGGACTGCCCACAGGCGTAGCCAGAGTTTTTTTTCTTCCTAGTGTCCTACTCCTGTAGGGGGCAGTATAAGTCAATGGTTAAGAAGAGCAAGAGCGGTGTCCGTCAATGACCGAAATAAAAAATGTTTTTAGCCCAAGGGAACCATTGGCCTCCCATAGTGAAGCACAGACCCCTCCCATATGCAGAGCCCTAAAGTCTACCTATATAACTATTCAATGTTTTAAAGGGTTACTAAACCCAGGGCCCTGCATTTACTATAGCTGGTCTCCCACAGTACACGTATCATGGCAATGCAATTATTTTAGTAACTATAAACTGCTAAATACCTTTTCTCATCGACAGTATATAGCAGTCTTACTATCAGTGTCTTGTCCCCTTAGTTACAGTGAAGGGAACTTTTAAGGCATCAGCATGCCAAGACATTTTGGACAATTTCATGCTCCCAACTTTGTGAGAACAGTTTGGGGATGGCCCCTTCCTGTTCCAACATGACTGCACACCGGTGCACAAAGCAAGATCCATAAAGAGTTTGGGGTGGAGGAACTTGATTGGCCTGCACAGAGTCCTGACCTCAACCCGATAGAACACGCTTGGAATAAATTAGAGCGGAGACTGCGAGCCAGGCCTTCTCATCCAACATAAGTGCTTGACCTCGCAAACGCGCTTCTGGAAGAATGCTCAAACATTCCCAGACACTCTCCTAAACCTTATGGACAGCCTTCCTAGAAGAGTTGAAGCTGTTATAGCTGCAAAGAGTTGGCCAACTCAATATTGAGCCCTACGGACTTAGTCTGGGATGCCATTAAAATTCATGTGCGTGTAAAGACTGGCGTCCCAATACTTTTGAATGATCCTATGATGATATAAAACCATTTATTGAGATTAGTTTTTACTCTGTATCCAAAAGGCTTATTATTTTTTCATTTAAACAGGTAACCAGTAGCAGAAGACTAGATCCTCCTTCTTAAGTTTCCCTGCAGACAGGCTGGGAAAGAGCTGGGTCATGTGACAGCTGTATATCGATTAGGAAAAAAAAGGTACTTCGATATTCTTTTTTTTATTAAAATAAATTACAGTGCCATCATCCATAAACAGAAAGAGAAGAGACAATGTAAATTAACAACTTGCAGAAAAATCCCGTACCTGTACATCATTTTGCTGAAGTGGTTGTACCGGGATTACGTTGCAGCTGTAGGCATCAACCCGGTACCGTTTTTTTAGAGCCGACGGTTGGCTAACAACCGATGTGGCTAAGCAGCCGCTCGGCTTTTATTACAAGCAGCAGCAGGGGACGTCCCCCCACCTTCGCTAGAATTAGCTTTGATCGGGTATCCGATGTAGTAACCCGGAAGCGGCGCCACAACGTCATTTCCAGTTTACTCGGCAGCCATCGGCACCAGATTTACAAATCTAAAGTATTCAAAAACAAATTGGGCGTTTTGAATACTTTGAACTGCAGGGGAGGGATTTGGGGTCTTTTTAAACCCCAGATCCCTACCATAAAGAGTACCTGTCACGGCCTATTACTGTCACAAGGGATTCAGTGCTCAGATTCCTTGCAGTGCCATTCTCTGCTCAGAGCTGCCAAAAAATAAATAATAAATAGCAGCCAAATGTTTATCAACATTGCTCAGCCTGAGCAATAAATAGAAACATTGTATCATTTGATTCTTTTATTTAGATCAAAAGGGATGAATTTCAGTCTGAAGTCAGTTTAACTACTTAAAGACTAGGCCTTCTTCTGACACTTACAAGTTGAAATCAGTATTTTTTGCTAGTAAATTACTTAGAACCCCCCCCCCCCCCCCCCAAACACATAGATAGATAGACAGACAGACAGACAGACAGACAGACAGACAGACAGACAGACAGACAGACAGACAGACAGACAGACAGACAGACAGACAGACAGACAGACAGACGATTTTTTTTTTTTTTTTTTTTTTTTTGCAGAGGCCCTAGAGAACAAAATGGTGATCATTGCAATCTTTTATGTCACACTGTATTTGCGCAGAAGTCTTTCAAATGCAGTTTTTTGGGGAAAAAATACACTTTGTATTTAAATTTAAAAAATTAACTTGTAAACACAGCAGACTGTTGTTCTCTTTAGAATGATCACAGAGAGCCTGTGATCCTCCTATTTAGGGTCACAGGTCTCTGTGTTGAGTCCAGAAGTATCTCCCCATCAGAGTTAGAAAACTCTCCCCTAGGCTCACACTTAACCCTTTGATCACCCCTGGGTTAACCCCTTCCCTGCTAGTGTTATTTTTACAGTAACAGTGCATATTTATAGCACTGATTATTATTATTATATAGGATCACGTCTCTATGGTCATCTCAGAAGCCACGCCCCCCCCCCCCCCAGTTAGAATCACTCCCCTAGGCTCACAATTAAACCCTTGATTACCCACATGGTAAACCCCTTCTCTGCCAATGCCATTATTACAGTAACATGTGCATATTTTCACTGATCCCCTCAAAAGTGTCATAAATGTCAGTCAGGGGTCCGATCTGTCCGCTGCAATGTCGCAGTCCTACTAGAAAAATAGCAAATCGCTGCCATTACTAGAAAAAAAAATAAAAAATGACAAATCTTTCCCGTAGTTAATAGACGCGATAACTTTTGCGCAAACCAATCAAAATACGCTTATTGCGATTTTTTTTTTACCAAAAATATGTAGCAGAAAACAAATTGGTCTAAAATGTTAAAAGATTTAGATTTTTACTTTTTTTTTTGGGGGGGGGAATGTTATATAGCAGAATGTGAAAAATATTGGTTTATTTTCAGAATTGTCGCTCTTTTTTTGTTTATAGCGCAAAAAATAAAGATCGCAACAGGTGATCAAATACCAGCAAAAGAAAGCTCTATTTGTGGGGGAAAAATGACACCAATTTTATTTTAGGTACAGCGTCGCACGACCGCACAATTGTCCGTTAAAGTAGCGCAGTGCCGAATTGCAAAATATGGCCTGGGCATTTAGGGGACAAATTCTTCCGGCCCAGAAGTGGTTAAGGAGTGTACTGTGTACAGAGTGCAGAGTTAAGGAGTGTACTGTGTACAGAGTGCAGAGTTAAGGAGTGTACTGTGTACAGAGTGCAGAGTTAAGGAGTGTACTGTGTACAGAGTGCAGAGTTAAGGAGTGTACTGTGTACAGAGTGCAGAGTTAAAGCGGAGTTCCACCCAAAAGTGGAACTTCTGCTTTAAATAGTCCTAACCCCCTGACATGCCACATTTGGCATGTTATTTTTTTGGGGGGGGCGGGTACCTAGTTTTGACAGGTACCCGCTCCCACTTCCGCTCGGAGCGCCCTGAGCGGAAGTTCTCCTCTTTCCCTCCCTCCCTGCAATCTTTTGGGACATGTCAGAGGTCCCAGAAGATTGCCAGCCAATCACGACGCATAGCGCAACTCGCGCATGCGCAGTGCGTACCCGGCTGTGAAGCCGCAAACTGTCACAGCCGGGTGCCCACATCAGTGATGCCGGCGCCGCAGAGCAGAGAGGGAGAAGATGGCGCATCGCTGGACCGTGGGAAAGGTGAGTGGGCGGTTAGGCTGGAACTCCGCTTTAAGGAGTGTACTGTGTACTTGCAGGGAGATCATTGGTCGTCATCTGTCCCTGCCATCAGTGCATGCAGGGCAGGCAGTTATATGTAAGAGCCGTGAGCCTCCAAGAGGAAAGCTGTCCTTGTAAACACAGAAGGCTTCTGTGTTTACAAGTGATAGTGGTGAGCGGGGGGGAGCAGATGGTGAGAGCCAGGAGGTGGAGGAATAGAGTTCCACCACCTTCTGGGGAAAAAAAAAAGCCCTTGGCTGCATAAAATGGCCTGGAGGGCCGAATTGGGCCCCCAGGCCTTGTGTCTGACATGTGCTCTAGGGGCTCCGCTTTAAAAATATATATGTTTGGGGTTTTCAAGTTATTTCCTAGCAAACAAAATGCAGAATGTTACATGTATAAGAGAAATGTGAGAACTGGCCTGGGGGTAGAGTGGTTAATGATAAAGGTGTGTACAATGGAAAGTGCGGATCAAACACTAAATATCAATACATGAGTTAGCCATGTACAGTCATCAGGACTTTTTTTAAAAAAATCTTTTTCAGACTCCTTTAAAGTATACTTTGCGTGCACAATATTGTGTCACTTCCCTAATTCTGATTACATCTAGGAAGGGCTATTCAAGTGAGGCAGAGAGTGAGCACAGGACACCTCCAGCAATACATGTGACACTATCATTCTGGCAGTACAGGTCAACAGACTAAACGTCATTGGTGGTTTTACTTCTGCCACCCTTTGCTCTGTATTTATACCCCCTCCCAACCCCATCTGATCATCTATGGGGCTATTACGTCCGTATATAGAGCCTACTCTCCCTGGGTATGACACCCCCCCCCCCCACCCATTGATAATTACTATTCCCAGGTAAGAGATGCCCTTCCTACACAATCCCAACCCAATGTAGAATATTTCCGGTAAAGGACCCGACCCTGGAGCTATGTGGTCTCTGCCACTCATTTGCCACCTTTCCCATGCTCAAACCCCTCCCCTGCCCCGGTGGCCCCCACTCAGAGACCTTACCACTCTGGCATGCAGAAACACAGACCATCCCCCTTTAGCATCCCTAGGGATTTATAACCTCACTAGTTTACAAACTCTTCCCTTAGCAAATGTAAGCTCCCTAGCCCATAGACTGTCCTCCTGAGGGTAAGTATCCTGTAGAATCACCCCCCCCCTCCCCCCTAGTGTATGTAACCTTGCACATTCACCTACACTGGGCTATGTAACCTCCTCTCCATACAGCCACCCCACTCATACAGTATGTAGCCTCCCCTCCCCATGGAATATGTAATCTCTCTCTCCCATAGCCCCAAGGCATAGTCTCACGAATGGGTTATGCAGCCCTTCCTCCAAAGAAATGTAACCTACTCTGCCAATAGATCCTCTATCCTTAGGGTATATAACCTACCACACCCACAGACCCTCCCCTTGGGGTACAAGGCCTACCTCGCCCAAAGCCCCTTTCCTGAGGGGGGGGGGGGGGGGTATGTAAATCTCTCCTCCCCCTTTAGACCCGCCCTCTGAAGTATGTAGCCTCTCCTTCCATTAGGCCCTCCCCCTAGCACATGTAATCCCTCCCACTCATAGACTTTCCAACATATGTATGGGGTAGGCTACATTCCCATAGAAATATAACCTCCTCTGCCAATTAAAAGTATGTAACCTTCCCCACCCACATACCCTCCCCCTGGTGTACCTAGCCTTCCCGCCCACAACTCCTCTCCTGGGATATGTCACATATCCCACTCCCGAAGCCCCTTCTTTCTGGGGTATGTGCCCTTCCCAACCCAGAGCTCCATCCCTGGGATATGCCACATACCCCACCCAAAGTCCCTCCTCCTGGAGTATGTGCCCTCCCCTACCCAGAGCTCCATCCCTGGGATATGCCACATACCCCACCCAAAGTCCCTCCTCCTGGGGTATGTGCCCTCCCCTACCCAGAGCTCCATCCCTGGGATATGCCACATACCCCACCAAAGTTCCTCCTCTTGGGGTATGTGCCCTCCCCAACCCAGAGCTCCTCCCCTGGGATATGTCACCTGCCCCAACCAAATACCCTCCTTCTGGGGTATGTGCCCTCCACAACCCAGAGCTCCTCCCCTGGGATATGTCACCTGCCCCAACCAAATACCCTCCTCCTGGGGTATGTGCCCCCCCCCCCATCTTTAGGCACACTCCCTGGTGTATGTAACCTTCCCCACCTGTAGACCCGGGCCCCCTGGGGTATTTAACCTCCCCACCTGTAGATCCACGCTCCCTGGCATATGTAACCTCCCCCACCTGTAGACCCGTGCCCCCTGGGGTATGTAATCTCCCCTACATGTAAACCCACCCCCCTGGGGTATGTAACCTCTCCAACACGTAGACCCACCCCCTGGGGTATGTAAATTCCCCTACCTGTAGACCCACCCCCTGGGGTATGTAAATTCCCCTACCTGTAGACCCACCCCCTGGGTCTGTAACCCTGCCACCCGTAGACCCGCCCCCTGGGGTATGTAACCTCTCCCACCTGTAGACCTGCACCCCCTGGGGTATGTAACTCCCTCCCTGCAGACCAGGCCTCTGGGGTATGTACCCTCCCCCACCTGTAGACCAGCCTCCCTAGGGGTATGTTACCTCCCCCACCTGTAGACCAGCCCCCCTGGGGGGGGTAGGTTACCTCCCCCACCTGTAGACCAGCCCCTCTGGGGGGGTAGGTTACCTCCCCCACCTGTAGACCAGCCCCTCTGGGGGGGTAGGTTACCTCCCCCACCTGTAGACCAGCCCCCTGGGGGGGGGGGCATGTAGACTAGACCCCTGGGGGAGTATGCTACCTCCCCTACCTGTAGACCAGACCCCTGGGGCGGTATGCTACCTCCCCTACCTGTAGACCAGCCCCCTGGGGGAAGCATGTTACCTCCCCCACCTGTAGACCAGCCCCCTGGGGGAAGCATGTTCCCTCCCCCACCTGTAGACCAGCCTCCCTGGGGGTTATGTTACCTCCCCCATCCGTAGACCAGCCCCCCTGGGGGGTATGTTACCTCCCCACCTGTAGACTAGCCCCCTGGGGGGGTCATGAAGAGTAGCCCCCTGGGGGGGCATGTTACCTCCCCCACCTGTAGACCAGCCCCCTGTGGGAAGCATGTTACCTCCCCCACCTGTAGACCAGCCTCCCTGGGGGGTATGTTACCTCCCCACCCGTAGACCAGCCCCCCTGGGGGGGAATGTTACCTCCCCCACCTGTAGACTAGCCCCCGGGGGGGGGTCATGAAGACTAGCCCCCTGGGGGGGGGCATGTAGACTAGCCCCCTGGGGGGGGGCATGTTACCTCCCCCACCTGTAGACCAGCCCCCTGGGGGGGGGGGGCATGTAGACTAGACCCCTGGGGGGGTATGCTACCTCCCCTACCTGTAGACCAGACCCCTGGAGGGGTATGCTACCTCCCCTACCTGTAGACCAGCCCCCTGGGGGAAGCATGTTACCTCCCCCACCTGTAGACCAGCCTCCCTGGGGGGTATGTTGCCCGCCCAACCGTAGACCAGCCCCCCTGGGGGGTATGTTACCTCCCCCACCCGTAGACCAGCCCCCCTGGGGGGGAATGTTACCTCCCCCACCTGTAGACTAGCCCCCGGGGGGAGGGGGGGTCATGAAGACTAGCCCCCTGGGGGGGGCATGTAGACTAGCCCCCTGGGGGAAGCATGTTACCTCCCCCACCTGTAGACCAGCCCCCTGGGGGGGGGCATGTAGACTAGACCCCTGGGGGGGTATGCTACCTCCCCCACCTGTAGACCCGCCCCCCGGGGGGATGTTTCATCCCCCACCTGTAGACCCGCCCCCCGGGGGGGATGTTTCATCCCCCACCTGTAGACCCGCCCCCCGGAGGGGGGGATGTTTCATCCCCCACCTGTAGACCCGCCCCCCGGAGGGGGGGATGTTTCATCCCCCACCTGTAGACCCGCCCCCCGGGGGGGGGGGATGTTTCATCCCCCACCTGTAGACCCGCCTCTGGGGGGTATGATACCTCCCCCACCTGTAGACCCGCCCCCTGGGGGTATGATACCTCCCCCCACCTGTAAACCTGCCCCCTGGGGGTATGATACCTCCCCCCACCTGTAAACCCGCCCCCTGGGGGTATGATACCTCCCCCCACCTGTAAACCCACCCCCTGGGGGGTATGATACCTCCCCCACCTGTAGACCCGCCCCTGGGGGGTATGATACCTCCCCCACCTGTAAACCCGCCCCCTGGGGGGTATGATACCTCCCCCACCTGTAAACCCGCCCCCTGGGGGGTATGTTGCCCCCCCCAACCTGCATACCCGCCCCTTGGGAGTATGTTCCCTCCCCCACCTGTAGATCCACCCCTTGGGAGTATGTTCCCTCCCCCACCTGTAGTTCCGCCCCTTGGGGGTATGTAACCTCCCCAACCTGTAGACCCACCCCTTGGGGAATGTACCTTCCCCCACCTACAGTCCCTCCCCCCCCCAGTACAGACCTCCCCTTCACCAGTAATGTCATCTCCTCTCTTCCTGCTCTAGCTCCAACTTTCCAGCAACAACGCACCCACCCCCATGTGCAGACCAATAAGCCCCTCCCACAGCCCGCATAGACCACGCCCCCAGCTGCTCCCTCCCCACAGGCAGGTCCTGTCCCTCGTGTGACCCGTCAGGCAGTGCACACCCTCCCCCCGCCCACAGTGCGCAACCCCCGCGCCCCTCCCTCCTCCTGCTCATCATCCCGGTCCCGCTCTCACCTCGCCTCTCTCCCCGGACATGTCTCCCCGCACATTCCCGCGAGATGTGTGCTCTCTCGCGAGAGATATGGCGGCGGCGCGCGCACCTAGCAACAACAATCCCACCAACAAGGAGGGGGCGTGACTCTCCACCCCGCCCACCAACGGGGACAACCACACATGCCAGACCTGCCACGGTCTTTCCGGGCGAAACACGCCCACCCGGAGGGCGGGGCTGCACCTGCTCGAGCATCCAACACGTGAGCGGGCGGGAGAATATCAACAATGAGTAGAGCCTGGGAACATGGAAGGGAGGAGGTTCTACATATACAGAGGGAGTGCAATATAGAGAGAGCGATACACACACACACACACACACACACACACACACACACACACACACACACACGGAGTGCAATATAGAGAGAGCGAGAAATATATACAGAGATTTGTACAATGTGTAATATATAGGGAGACTCCAAGATTTGCCACAGGGAGAGTGTGCAAGATAGAGAGCAATACCCAGAGAGAGACCCGGGGCAACGCCCAAAGAGCGCCACGCACGGAGAGCGCACCGCCCACAGAGCGCCAAGCGCAGGCAGCGCACTGCCCACAGAGCGCCACGCACGGAAAGCGCCAACGCCAACAGAGCGCTACCCACAGGCAGTGCAACGCCCACAGAGCGCCACGCACAGGCAGTGCAACGCCCACAGAGCGCCACGCACGGGCAGCGCACCGCCTACAGAGCGCAACGCACGGGCAGCGCACCGCCCACAGAGCATCAAAATTCTCCCCGGGGCTCCATGTCTATGGGACACACACGGATGGACAGAAATGTCCGATCCAACGTGTGCTATACAACATATCCCCATAAGATGTACACTGTGCTATACAACATATCCCCCACAACCGCACCTCCCTGTACACTGTGCTATACAACATATCCTCCACAACAGCACAGCCCTGTACACTATGCAATACAACATATCCTCCACAACCGTACCACTCTGTACACTGTGCTATACAACATATCCTCCACAACCGTACCACTCTGTACACTGTGCTATACAACATATCCTCCACAACCGTACCACTCTGTACACTGTGCTATACAACATATCCCCCACAACCGCATCTCCCTGTACACTGTGCTATACAACATATCCTCAACAACAGCACAGCCCTGTACACTGTGCTATACAACATATCCTCCACAACCGTACCACTCTGTACACTGTGCTATATAACATATCCTCCACAACCGCACCTCCCTGTACACTGTGCTATACAACATATCCTCCACAACCGCACCTCCCTGTACACTGTGCAATACAACATATCCTCCACAACAGCACCGCCCTGTACACTGTGCTATACAACATATCCTCCACAACAGTACCACTCTGTACACTGTGCTATACAACATATCCTCCACAACCGTACCATTCTGTACACTGTGCTATACAACATATCCTCCACAACAGCACCGCCCTGTACACTGTGCTATACAACATATCCTCCACAACCGTACCACTCTGTACACTGTGCTATACAACATATCCCCCTGTACACTGTGCTATACAACATATCCTCCACAACAGCACAGCCCTGTACACTGTGCTATACAACATATCCTCCACAACCGCACCTCCCTGTACACTGTGCTATACAACATATCCTCCACAACCGTACCACTCTGTACACTGTGCTATACAACATATCCCCCTGTACACTGTGCTATACAACATATCCTCCACAACAGCACAGCCCTGTACACTGTGCTATACAACATATCCTCCACAACCGTACCACTCTGTACACTGTGCTATACAACATATCCTCCACAACCGCACCTCCCTGTACACTGTGCTATACAACATATCCTCCACAACCGCACCTCCCTGTACACTGTGCTATACAACATATCCTCCACAACCGCACCTCCCTGTACACTGTGCTATACAACATATCCTCCACAACAGCACAGCCCTGTACACTGTGCTATACAACATATCCTCCACAACCGTACCACTCTGTACACTGTGCTATACAACATATCCTCCACAACAGCACAGCCCTGTACACTGTGCTATACAACATATCCTCCACAACCGTACCACTCTGTACACTGTGCTATACAACATATCCTCCACAACCGCACCTCCCTGTACACTGTGCTATACAACATATCCTCCACAACCACACCTCCCTGTACACTGTGCTATACAACATATCCTCCACAACCGCACCTCCCTGTACACTGTGCTATACAACATATCCTCCACAACCGCACCTCCCTGTACACTGTGCTATACAACATATCCTCCACAACCGCACCTCCCTGTACACTGTGCTATACAACATATCCTCCACAACAGCACAGCCCTGTACACTGTGCAATACAACATATCCTCCACAACCGTACCATTCTGTACACTGTGCTATACAACATACAGTATTTCACAAAAGTGAGTACACCCCTCACATTTTTGTAAATATTTTATTATCTCTTTTCATGTGACAACACTGAAGAAATTACACTTTGCTACAATGTAAAGTAGTGAGTGTACAGCTTGTTTTTTGGGAAGCTCAGTTAAAAAGATACAAGTTTGTATACCTAAGTGAAAGTGCATCCATCCCTGAATTAGAGCTGGTTCACACTACCACTACCAGAAAGTCGCCCCGTGACTTGAAGAGACTTGGAAGAGACTTGGAAGAGACTTGGAAGAGACTTGGAAGAGACTTGGAAGAGACTTGGAAGAGACTTGGAAGAGACTTGTGCACTACTTTGAAGAGACAGGTGACTTTGTCTGTGGGGAATGCCTGGCTAATCTCTTTCTTCTTCCTGGAAAGTCCGATAACAAGTCGTGTCAATTAAGATAAGGAGGCGACTCCCATTGAAGTATATGGGACAGTCGGATCACAGGTCGCCTCAAAGTAGTACAGGACCCTTTTCTGAAGTCGGAGCGACTTCAGTAGTGCCAATTAAGACGGCACTGATTGATTAACATTGCTTTTGTTATGTCAAGTGACCTGGGGCTACACAAGTCGCCTCACAAGTCGCGCTAGTGTGAATGGGCTCTTAGAGACAACAAAACCTGGAAGGCTAGTCCCAACTAGGGGCCACCTCCAAGAGAGAGCGGGGGAATGGGATGTTTCAGATGCTTAAATATAGATCATATATAAATATAGCCAATAATAATGGTAAAGCAGAATATATAGATGAATAAAAAGTTATATTTTATTACATAAATTTGACAAATAGACAAAGTATACAAAATATAAAGACATATGGATTGTGTCCATAGTGTACAGCTTGTATAACAGTGTAAATTTGCTGTCCCCTCAAAACAACACACAGCCATTAATGTCTAAACTGCTGGCAACAAAAGTGAGTACACCCCTAAGTGACCAATGTCCAAATTGGGCCCAAAGTGTCAATATTTTATGTGGCCACCATTATTTTCCAATCAACCCTCTTGGGCATGGAGTTCACCAGAGCTTCACAGGTTGCCACTGGAGTCCTCTACCACTCCTCCATGACGACATCACGGAGCTGGTGGATATTAGTTACATAGTTGTTGAGGTTGGAAAAAAAGACCAGTCCATCCAGTTCAACCTATGATGAGTGTGTGTGTAAGTGTTTATGCCAATAGTACATTGTATACCCCTGTATTTTGTGGTCGTTAAGGTGCCCATCTAATCGTTTTTGAAACTATTGATGCTCCCTGCTAATACCACTGCTTGTGGAAGAGAATTCCACATCCTTACTGCTCTGACAGTAAAGAACCCTTTACGCAGTTTAAGGTTAAACCGCTTTTCTTCAAATTTTAGCAAATGTCCGCGAGTCTTTTTAAATTCCCTTTCGCTGAAAAGTTTGTTCCCCATGCTAGGGTCACCAGTACAGTATTTGTCCATTGATATCATATCCCCCCTCAATCGTCTCTTCTCCAGAGAGAATAAGTTCAGTGCTTGTAGTCTTTCCTCATAGCTGATGTCCTCCATTCTCCTAATTCTCTTTGTTGCCCTTCTCTGGACTCTCCCCAGTTCCAGCACATCCTTCCTGAGGACCGGTGCCCAGAACTGGACGGAATACTCCAGATGTGGCCGGACCAGAGTCTTGTAGAGTGGGAGAATCATTGTTTTATCTCTGGAGTGAATCCCCTTTTTTATACATGCCAATTTACTGTTGGCTTTGCTTGCTGCAAGTTGACATTGCTGAGCTTGTCGTCTACTAGGACCCCCAGGCCCTTTTCCATCTCAGATTCCCCCAGAGGTTCTTCCCCTAGCGAGTAACTTGCGTTCGTATTTCTGGCACCAAAATGCATTACCTTACATTTTTTTTTAACATTAAACCTCATTTGCCATGTAGTTGTCTACCCCATTATTATGTTCAGGTCTTCTGGTAAGGTTTCCACATCCCGAGTAGAAATTGCCCTGCTTAATTTAATATTGTCTACAAATATGGAGATTGAGCTGTTTACCCCATCCTCTAGGTCGTTTATGAATAAATTAAATAGGATTGGTCCTTGGGGGACCCCACTTTCCACACCAGACCATTCTGAGTACTCCCCATTTTATCACCACCCTTTGGACTCGCCCCTGAAGCCAGCTTTTAATCCAGGTACTCACCCTATGGTCCATACCTACGTACCTTAGTTTGTACAATAAACGTTTGTGGGGAACTGTATCAAATGCCTTTGCAAAATCCAGATACAACACATCTACAGGCCTTCCTTTATCTAGATCAAACACAAGGCCCGCGGGCCAAATGTGGCCCTCCAGGCCATTTTTATGTGGCCCTCGCACCTCTCCTGCAGCTACACCCTCATTTCTGTCCCTACCTTGTCTCAGCAGTCGGCAGCAGAGATGACGACAGAACTCCTTATACAGATTCTGTACCTCCCTGTTCAGCTGCAGCACCACCTCATCTCTGCCTCCCCTGGTCTCAGCAAACTCCAGCCCTCCTCCAGACCCTGCACTTTCTGCTTCCCAGCTCCATCCCCAGCTTCTTACAGGAAGAAGCACAAGGTAAAGAGGGTGCACTGTGAAGTAAGGGAAGGTGGGGGACTTTTCACATCTGATGTAAGGGGGAGTGGGGTGCTCTGGACATCTAGTCTTCCAGATACAGCCGACCCTTTGAGGACCCTCAATGAAATTGGGTTGGATACCCCTGATCTAGATGGTAGCTCACTTCTTCATAGAAGGTTAATAGATTGGTCTGCCAAGAACAATTTTTCATGAATCCATGCTGATTACTAATAGTGATACCGTTTTCATTAGTAAAGTCTTGTATATAGTCCCTTATCCCCTCCAATATCTTACAGACTATTGATGTTAGGCTACCCAGCCTTTAATTCCCAGGGATATATAGTTAGAGCAGTGTTTCTAAACTCTGGTCCTCAGGGCACACTAACAGGCCGGATTTTAAGTATTACCTTGGGGAGATGAAGACTAGAGTACTGCAATCACTGAGCAGCAAATGATATCACCTGTGATGCATTTCAATTTTCTTACAAACTTGGCCTGTTAGTGTGCCCTGAGGACCGGAGTTGAGAAACACTGAGTTAGAGACCTTGCGCTCCTCCCTCCTCCGTTTGAGGATGCCCCACAGATGCTCAATAAAGGTTAAGGTCTGGAGAAAAGCTTGGCCAGTCCATCACCTTTACCCTCAGCTTCTTTAGCAAGGCAGTGGTCGTCTTGGAGGTGTGTTTGGGGTCGTTATGTTGGAATACTGCCCTGTGGCCCAATCTCTGAAGGGAGGGGATCATGCTCTGCTTCAGTATGTCACAGTACATGTTGGCATTCATGGTTCCCTCAATGAACTGTAGCTCCCCAGTGCCGGCAGCACTCATGCAGCCCCAGACCATGACACTCCCACCCTCATGCTTGACTGTAGGTAAGACACACTTGTCTTTGTATTCCTCACCTGGTTGCCGCCACACACGCTTGACACTATCTGAACCAAATACGTTTATCTTGGTCTCATCAGACCACAGGACATGGTTCCAGCAATCCATGTCCTTATTCTGATTGTCTTCAGCAAACTGTTTGCGGGCTTTCTTGTGCATCATCTTTAGAAGAGGCTTCCTTCTGGGAGGACAGCCATGTAGACCAATTTAATGCAGTGTGCGGCGTATGGTCTGAGCACTGACAGGCTGACCCCCCACCCCTTCAACCTCTGCAGCAATGCTGGCAGCACTAATACGTCTATTACCCAAAGACAACCTCTGGATATGACCCTGAGCCCGTGCACTCAACTTCTTTGGTTGACCATGGTGAGGCCTGTTCTGAGTGGAACCTGTCCTGTTAAACCGCTGTATGGTCTTGGCCACCGTGCTGCAGCTCAGTTTCAGGGTCTTGGCAATCTTCTTTTAGTCTAGGCAATCTTTATGTAGAGCAACAATTCTTTTTTCAGATCCTCAGAGTTCTTTGCCAAGAGGTGCCATGTTGAACTTCCAGTGACCAGTATCAGAGATTGAGAGCGATAACACCAAATTTTTACCCACCTGCACCCCATTCACACCTGAGACCTTGTAACACTAACGAGTCACATGACAGCGGGGAGGGAAAATGGCTAATTGGGTCCAATGTGGACATTTTCACTTAGGGGTGTACTCACTTTTCTTGCCAGTGGTTTAGACATTAATGGCTGTGTTGAGGTATTTTGAGGGGACAGCAAATTTACACTGTTATACAAGCTGTACACTCACTACTTTACATTGTAGCAAAGTGTCATTTCTTCAGTGTTGTCACATGAAAAGATATAATAAAATATTTACAAAAATGTGAGGGGTGTACTGACTTTTGTGAGATACCGTATACTCCACAACCGCACTACTCTGTACACTGTGCTATACAACATATACTCCATACCGTGCCACTTTGTATGCTGTGCTATACAACAAATACTCCACAACTGCACCACTCTATACTGCACAGCACATACTCCACAACCATACCACCCCGTACACTGTGCTATACAACACATACAACACATACTACATAACCACACCACCCGGTGCTACACAACATATACTCCCCATCACACCACCCTGTACGCTGTGCAGTACAAAATATACTCCACACAGCTCCACTCCCTACATTCTGCTGTACAAGTGGACTGGGGTAATACAAATTACTACACCAATCTAATCTGTGCTGTACAAACTATTCCACAATGTAGGTTGGGCTGTATGACATATGCTATACTCCACACTGCTCCACTCTGTAAACTGTGCTGTACAAATATACGTCACTTAATGCACTGTGCTGTATGAATATACTCCACACCACTCTACTCTGTACACTGTGCTGTACGAATATACTTTACACAGTTCCATTTTGTACACTGTGCTGTATGAATATACTCCACACTGCTCCATTCTGTAAACTGTGCAGTACGAATGTACTCTGCACAGTTCCATTGTGTATACTGTGCTGTATGGATATATTCCACATCACTCTACTCTGTACACTGTGCTGTACGAATATATCCTGCACAGTTATATTTAGGGATGCACCGAAATGAAATTCTTGGCCGAAGCCGAATAATAATGAAATGCTTGGCCGAAGGCCGAATACTGAACGCGGTGTTTCGCATTTTTTCCATTTATTTTGCCAATTTTTAGGGGGCACGCTGATGGGCACATTTTATGTTAGGGGGCACGCTGATGGGCAAAACAAAACATTTAAATCAGCGTTGCTCTTAACATAAAATATGCCCATTAGCGTGCCCCTTAACATAAAATATGCTCATCAGAGTGCCCCTTAACATAAAATATGCTCATCAGCATGTCCCTTAGCATAAAATAAGGGGCATGCTGATGGCCACATTTTATGTCAAGGGAGCACTCTGTTGGGCACATTTTTTTTCTTTTTTTTTTTTTTTTTAAGGGGCACTTTATAGGGCACTCTAATGTAATGAGCATGGCAAGTGGCAACAACATATGGCAGTCTGCACACTAATGCTTGTGCAGCTGCCAGCTACCGTATTCTCCCCCAAATGTGCTCAGCTCCACATCACATACCTGAACTGCAGCCAGAGCCAAAAGCCGAGAACAGGGGGGCGGCGCGTGGACCTAGTGTGAAGGAGCAGGGGGCGGGACGCGCGCGTGACGTCACACCCCCTACTCGCGGCCGGACAGGACACCGGCGGCGTGTGAGAAGGGAGCCGCAATGAGGAAGGTGAGCGGTCAGGGCGGAAGCTGACATTGTTCGGCTCAAAATTATTCGGCCTTTTGACTTATTCGGCCGAATGCCGAAAGTGCTATTTTCTCTATTTTCGGCCGAATAATGTTCGGCCGCCGAATATTCGGTGCATCCCTAGTTATATTGTGTATACTGTGTTGTACAACTATACTGCACACAGTTCCATTATGTACATTGTGCTGTATGACTATACTCTACACCACTCTACTCTGTACATTGTGCTGTACTTACATACGCCACACTGCTCCATTGTGTACACTGTGCTGTATGAATATACGCCACACCACTCTATCCTGTAAACTGTGCTGTACGAATATACTCTGCACAGTTCCCTTGTGTACACCGTGCTGTATAGAGATACTCCACACCACTCTACTCTGTACGCTGTGCTGCATGAATATACTCCACACCACTACTCTGTACACTGCGCTGTACGAATATAGCTTTCAAAGTTCCATTGTGTACACTGTGCTGTAGGAATATACTCCACAGCACTCTACTCTGTACACTGTGCTGTAGGAATATACTCTGCACACTGTGTGAACTATACTCCACTCCTCTCCACTATGTACACTATGCAAACCATACACCACACTGCTCCACAAAATAAACTCCACTCTGTACACCTTTAAAGGTCAGCATTCACTCTGCATGCCTGCATGCCCACACACAAAATCAGTTCAAAACATTAAAAGATGAAGTGTTAGGAATCAGTATGAGGTTCCACAATCCCATTCATGAGCGGGTCCACCCCTAACAATCCTAACAAAGCAGCTCAAGCTGTAATGTAAGTGCAATGTATGATGTCACTTCCACCTAACAATTAGGTGTCCTCTCATATTGGGTGTGATGATAAGTATTATAAAGGGGGGCAGCTGGGATATTAAACTTCATCCTGATACAGGCCCAGTCTGATGCCTGTGCTGAGACCTCCTGCTCCTTGTCACCACCATGCTTCCCCCACTGTGACCATCAACGTCCCCAACTAATTCAAATGTGTAAAATGTGTCACATTACATCCAGACTAGGCAAAATGTGACATTTCATTCTGGACAGATCAGGGAGAGGATAGAAGCACTGTCAGGCTTTTCTTCTTATATGTATTCCCATTAGAGAGATTTCCCCTCACTTCCTGTCAGGACGGGAAATTATGAACATCTCTCCAATAAAATAGGGGGCAGACAAAAATCAAAGGCACATTTTTAGTACAGAGAGGAAGCATTAGTACATCTGACAATGTGATTGCTGTCTGTAATTTCCGGAATCAGTGAGCTTCCGTCCTGAATTGGCATCAACAGGACAGGAAGTGCGGCAAAATCTCCCCAATGTGGCAATAGGCAAAAATAAAAACCTGACAATTTACAATTTTAAAGATTAAGTTTAACTGAAAATAATAATAAATGTATATTTTTGCAGGTATAAAAAAAAAAAAAATGGGATTTTTGACTTACCGTAAAATATATTTCTCTGATGTTCAGTGACGGACACAGCTCCTCAGGACTCCTGATCATTGGGTTATAATGCCCCCTACAGGAGTAGGACACTAGGCAGAAAAAAGAACTTGACTACACCTATGGGCAGTCCCAGGAGGTTTACTCTCCCTCTCTGTTATAGGTACTCAGTTTTGTTACAAGCAGTGTCAGAAGCCGGAAAAATCGTATCATTCATAAGCACCGGATATGATGTTCGTCCGTGCTTGATGTAAATAGGACTCAGCCGACCGGATATGATGTCTTTGAAAACGCCCAATAGGCGGGCGAAACGCGTTGACGCACTTCCGGTACGGCTGGAACGCATCGTCACATCCAGCAAACTTCCTGGTTGTCAGTGGAACGCACGCCAACAGCGGCGTCCACCATCACTTGTACTCTGCGTTTTTTCATTTCTATGCTTGCAAGTATGTTTTTATTGCTTGGGGGCCAATAAAATATCTAAACATACTACACTATCTGCGGTCCTTTTGTTTTCTATATCTGGGGCTTACGGAGGTCTTTTTTGGAGCGATCCCCTGCAAGACATCTTGATCCTGGATCACCCCCAGTGAGAGCCAGAGTGTAATAGTCCAACGGATCTTACAGGCATCTAAGACTCATCATTGTGGTGAGTAGGGAACCTAGAGGAATTTCCATTCACCTGAGCACCGTTTGGACAGTTATTTTTGCACTTGAACACTTTATTGGATTTGTCACTAATAAGGACTGGTTTATCACATTTAGAGCCGGTTCACATATGAGCAACCCGACTTTCGGTGGCGACCTGTGAAGTCGCGGTGCGCAGCTCGCACCGCGACCTCGGAGCGGCCGGCACGGACTTCATATCATTGAAGTCAATGCAGGTCGCTCCGGGTCGCCCCAAAGAAGCTCCGGACCCTTTTTCTAAGTCGGAGCGACTTATGTCGCTAATATTAGAACGGGTCCACAGCTTCTCTATGGCAGGCGACCTACGGCGACCTGTCAGGTCGCCCCAGTGTGAACGGGGTCTTAGCCCACGTTCACACTGGGGCGACCTGTGAGGCGACCTGGTCGCCTCACAGGTCGCCGCAGGTCGCCTCCCATAGGGAAGCTGCGGACCCGTTCTGATAGGAGCGACACAAGTCGCTCCGACTCAGAAAAAGGGTCCGGAGCTTCTTTGGGGCGACCAGGAGGCGACCGCCATAGACTTCAATGTTACGAAGTCCGTGGTGGCCGCTCCGAGGTAGCGGCGCGCTGCTCGCACCGCGACCTTGGAGGTCGCGGTGCGAAGTAGCGTCGCCCCAGTGTGAATGGGGGCTTAAATATCTATTGTTAATTACTTATTTATTTATTATTTCACCAATTACTCACTCTATTAATTTACACATGGATTGCTAGCGCTGTTTTAAATTAGTTTATTACAGTGTCAGAAGTATTACAACTCCACAGAGGGGTGGGTGCTGTGTCCACGAACATCAGAGAAATGGATTTTATGGTAAGTCAAAAATCCCATTTTCTCTTTCGCTCATTGACAGACAAGGCTCCTCATGATTTCTGGGACCATTGGGACATCCCAAAGCAGTGTTAAACATGAGGGGTGGGAACAGCAAAAAATTCCCAAGGTTTAAACATTAGCCAACCAGGTAACAGGAGCTCAACCAAACAACTGGAGCCCACCTAAACATTATTCCCCCCAAAGAGGGAACAGACTCTCTAAAAAGCAGCCTGTAAACCTTGCAGCCAAAAGGAAGCATCCGCAGATGCCAACACATCCACTTTTTAGAATTCTGTGAAAGTGTGCACTGACGACCTAGGGGCCGCCTTGCAAACCTGTGTCACTGATGCCTTATGATGAAAAACCCAGGAAGAACTAAGCGCCCAAGTAAAGTGCGCTGTTACAGGGAACAGGGGAACCTGACCCTTGATCAAATAGGCCTGAGTCACTGCCTGTTTGATCCATCTTGAAATGGTTGCAGAAGAAGTGGACAGTCCTGTTCGTGGCACATCTGTAAACACAAATAGTGAGTCTGACTTCTGTTCTGAATAGACTCCGCAGGTGCCAGGTACACCCGAATCGCCTGAACCACATCCAGGGCACGCAACACAATTTCCTTAGGATGTTTAGGTCTGGGACACAGGGAAGGCAAGACAATGTATTCAGTCAAATGGAAATCAGAGACTACTTTAAGAAAGAACGATGGACAGGGGCAAAAACCACCATATCTTTGTGGACCACCAAGTAAGGGATGCAACAAAATAACACTGCCAAATCTGACACCCTGCGAGCAGAGGTAATGGGCACCAAAAAAGGCCACCTTCTGGGACAGCGTAAGAAGGGGATCTCCCGAATATTTGCAAAGGGAGGCTTCAGGAGGACTGAAAGCACCAAGTTCAGATCCCAAGGCAGTAGAGGAGACCGCACCGGTGGAGTCAATGTCGAACCCCTTGAAGAAAGGTACGCACCAGGGAGTGCGTGGCCAGGGGCTGTAGAAAAAATACAGCCAAGATCAACACCTGGCCCTTGATAGTACTCAAGCCCAATTTCTGCTCAACCTCCCGCTGAAGGAAGGTCAAGACCCAAGCCACCGAAAAAAAATGAGGATGAACACCAAGTGACTCACAGCACGAAATGTACGCTTCCCACGCACGATGGTAGATCTTCCTAGAGGCAGACTACCTAGCCTTAGGGTCCTTTCACGTGGGCTTTCCGCCCAGGGGACTCCGTTTTACTCAACGGGGGTCGATCCGCCGATCCCCTCTGAGCAGGCGGATGACAGGTCCGTCTCCGCTCTCTGTGCAGAGACTAACCCTGTCAGATCCCTGCTCTCTTTTATGGGAGATTGGATGAAAATGGACCGCCTGTCTGTTTTCATCTAATCGGATCCTTCAGACGGATGAAAAATAGGGTTTCCATCAGTCTGGATTTCACAGACAGGATCGGATAGCAGCAGGTGTCAGCAGACATGTCACCGCTGACATCCGCCGCTCCATAGGGGTACATGGAGCAGGAGGACCTGATCGGAAATCCCATGTGAAAGGGGCCTTCAGCAGCGTTGGAATCACCGACCCAGGCAAAACCTCTCAACAGCCAGGCCATTAAAGCCAGCGACTGCAAAACAGGATGAAAGATCAGACAATACTGGGCCCACGGGACCACCAGAGCCTTTGTGGCATCTGCCAGAGGATCCCGTGATCTTGCCACAAACCTCAGTACCTTTCTGTTGAGCCAGGACGCCAACAGATCCACCGAAAGACATATTTGATGAAACACGTCCAGGTGAAGGGACCACGCCGTTTGGTCCAACGACTGCCAAATAAGATAGTCCGCCTGCCAGCTTTTTTACCCCTGGCATATGTACAGTGGAGAGGGCCAGAACGAAGCATCCTGCCCACCAAAGGATGTCAGCTATTGCCAGTGCTGCCAATATACCCTTTATTCGGCTCTGGTAATTGACATAGGCAACCACTGTGGCTTTGCCCAACTAGAAACGTATCAGTAGCCCCCGGAGACGATCAGTCCAGTGATCCGGGCACACCCTGATCACCCAAACTTCCAAGACATTGATCGTAATCTGGACTCTTCTAGCGTCCAACAATCCTCAGCTCAGTTCCAGGACACCTCCCCACCCAAACAGAATGGCATCTGTGGTGACTGTTGTCCAAGACAAGGGGAGAAAGGATTAGTCCTGTGGTCCCGAATTGGATGAACCTAGCCCTCCATCTTTGGTACCAGGAACAAGCTTGAAACAAAAACCCTGAACCATTCTGAGGAAGCAACAGGTCATGCACCGCCCCAAAATAGCTTGCAAACAGTCCAGAACACAAATTGGAAAGGAGAACATTTCTGGAGGGCAAGAAGAGAAACTGAAACTTGTAACCGGACAGTATGCCTTCGTGGACCCATTGGTTTATTTACCCAGGAGGTCTACTGGCCTGGAAACCAGTGAAAATGTCCCACCACCCCAGGCCCAGGTGGAGGCACACCTTCAAGCTGAAGGAACCTTGTCTGCGGATCTTGAAAAAATCCTGCACTCAGTCTGTTAGACCAGAGCCGCATGGAATCTCCCAAGGAGGAATTAAAAAACCTCTCGTTGACGGAAAAATACGGGCCACGCCTGCAACGAGGTTCTCTTTCCTTGTGAAAGAAAGATACTCTTCCCCCCTGTGAGACTCAATGATGTCATCCAGGGTATTCCCAAACAGGAGATCACCTTGAAGGAGTAAGGCAGTCAGAGTTTCTTCAGATGTCTGGTTTGCAGACCAACACTTAAGCCACAATACACGCCTAAGCCTACTGCCGTCCAAAGAGACAAACTGCAGCCCCTGGACCAACTGGTCCACCACTCAGCAAGGCAGGGGGAACCTGCTCAGCCTCTAGGCCACAGTGCAGTTACGTGTTTGTGACACTAGGGCAATAGCAAGGACTGGCCTAAACACAGAGCCAGCAACAGAGAACCTAATGCGGCCACAGCCACCACCTTCCTGTCAGCCAGATCCTCTACCTGAATCATGGTTGCCTGTTCAACCTGGAGAGACAGGGGGTCCACCACTGGCGGAGCAGTCCACTTCTGGAGTAGCGACTCCGCAAAGGGCTACCTCACAACAAGGCGTGTAGGAACCACAAGAGGGCATTTTAGACCCTCCCATGCAATATAGACACATTTGTTAAATAGCCGTGTGAGACGGCTAGTGAGTGACAAAAAAGGAGGGATGGCCACCTACGCAGCCGCCTCAGCTGCATTCTTGATCTGCAAAGTCACCTGCACCGATGCAACCAGTGCGTCAACCAGCACCTTGCGACCGCAGCTATGGCTGTGGAGGAATCATCCTGACTAGCAGGCAGGTCAGGGAACGTGGCTACCAACACCGCAGGGCAGACACGTCCGTGGCGACATAGCCAGATTCAGGATCTGGGATCTAGCGACAGATGAGGCAGTGGAGGGCGGGGGCGCTCCAGGAAACACAAACAAAAAACCCAGAGGGGGCTGCCAAATGAGACCCCGCAAAGGGGACCGCCGATGCTCCTCCAAGGGGAATCATCCTCACCATCCCCTGCAGAGGAGACCACAAAAAAGAGCCCTCCCCCCAATGGGGGGCCACTGACCACTAGTCCCACAAACAGAACCCCCCCTAGGACACTACAACACCCACAGGGATGGGCGCCCATAACCTATGCTGGCCATACCATCCCCGCATCGCTGCCCCTCCAGAAGGGGGGGGGGGGGGAACGGCTTGGTCGCCAGGCCTAGTAGGCCGTGGCCTATATTTTAAAGCGTCCAGCCGCGAGTGTACGGACCGAGGGGACCTGAGCCAATCAAGGTGGTGCTGTTAACAGCCAGGCCACTCAAAAGGGGCGGGTGGATGTTTGCATGGGGAGCTGCAGCTTCAGCCGCCCTCAATAGGGCTGCTCCACAGAGCATCCAGCCAGTAGGCCACAAACGCGCGGCCTCAATTAACAACGGGTCTGATCGCAAGCAGCGCAGACCCGCAGAAGTCTGGTCAACCGCTCCCAGGGCCTAACAGCAGAAACAATGAGCACAAGGGAGACCCCCCCAGCACAAATAACCTAGAGGGTGAAGGGGGACAGTGTGCCCGCTGGATACCCAGTCCAGAGGAACCAGGGCATGTGGATAAACCGGGCCATGACCCCGCCATGGTGGGGGGGCGAACCCCAAATGGACCGACCACCCCAGGAAGTACCCGCACCCCACTTACCATCCAGGAAGGACCCATCTACTTACCGATCCAGCGTGCACGTGGGTAACAGGTAACACTCCCAAGACAGAACCTTCTCTCCACCGAAGTGGGGGGACTGTCGGCCAAGGAAGCACTGTGACGCGGACTATTGGCGCACGATCATATGCGTCCCCACGAGACGTTTAACTCGCTGGCCGTCCCGGTACAGGATGGGGCCTGTCGCAGCCGTCCTAGTGCGGAGCTGTGGTCTGCGCGCACTCGCTGGCAAGACTGGGGTGACCACTGGATCTAGATTATCCAGCCTGTTGGCAGTTGATTGTAGATCTCGCAGGAAAAAAACATTTAAAAGCGGAGTTTCGGGCACAAAAACTATATTTTTTTTTTGTGCCCCTCCGCTAGGTATGCCTCACCTGAAAAGGAATTGGATAGTTTTTTTTTTTTTTTTGTTTACTTACCTTGCAATTGAAGATCGAAGATACTCACCTCAGAGTACTTCCTCCCTCGGAGCCGCGGCTCACCCCGTCACTTCCTGCCTCGCTATGATTCCTGGGAGCTGAACGTCACAGCTCCCAGGAATCAATTCGACGGCACCGGCCCCGCTCGTCATTTCCGGGCGACGCCGCATTCCCCTGCTAAACAGCTTCTGGGCATGCCCAGAAGCTGTGGAGGAATGCGGCGCCGCAAGTGACGAGAGGGGCCGGTGCGGCGCATTCTGGGACAAGAAGACACGGAAGAAGACACAGAAGAGGATCGCGCCGGCTTCAGCTGCCCACAAGAGAGATGGAAACGCTGTGGAAGAAATTTTCTAAGTAAGTATTTCTTCTAAAAGGTAAGTGCGAACCGGGACAGATCAGAGGCTAGCCATTGTGGAATGTGCTAGCCCTGACTGTCCGGGAGGTATGTTTATTAAAAAATGACATCTGTGCCCGGAACTCCGCTTTAAAAGGAGAAAAAATTGCCAGGACAAGAGATCCCAGCGGGGAATTAGGTCCTTACTCCTGACTAGTCATGTTTGACACTGCTTTGGGACGTCCCAATGGTCAGGAATCCTGGGGAGCCGTGTCCGTCAATGAATGAAAGAGAAAATGGGATTTTTGACTTACCTTAAAATCCATTTCTCTGATGTTCATTGATGGACACAGCACCACCCCTCTATGGAGTTGTAATACTTCTGACACTGCTTTTAACAAAACTAACTACGTATAGCAGAGAGGGGGAGTAAACCTCCTGGGTCTGCCCATATTCGTAGTCAAGTTTTTTTTTCTGCCTAGTGTCCTACTCCTGTAGGGGGCAGTATAACCCAATGGTCAGGAATCCTGAGGAGCTGTGTCCGTCAATGAACGAAAGAGAAATGTGTATTTATAATATTTTTCTTAGAAGACTGCAGGGCAATCAGCAGGTAGCCAGCGCAACGCCGGGCTCCTGTGATCAGCAGGAGCAACGCCGGGCTCCTGTGATCAGCAGGCGCAACGCCGGGCTCCTGTGATCAGCAGGCGCAACGCTGGGCTCCTGTGATCAGCAGGCGCAACGCCGGGCTCCTGTGATCAGCAGGCGCAACGCCGGGCTCCTGTGATCAGCAGGCGCAACGCCGGGCTCCTGTGATCAGCAGGCGCAACGCCGGGCTCCTGTAGACTCTCAATACAGCTGTTTGCCCGTACCTCCCGCACGGGAATGAATGCGAGGGCATGCATCCCTGTGCAGGGAGCCCCATTCAAGTCAACTTGGACGCAGAGGCTGCACAGACCCAGCCGTCTCCCAATCTGATATTCCTGGGGGTGCATGGCCCCAAACTCACACCGTTTGTTTTCAGGACACACCCACATGGATGTCAAATTGGGAGCTACATCTGTGTCCATACAGCCACTGAGTCCCAAAATTACATGAATGGGACCCCCCTAAAACACAGGGATGCCCACAGAACATCTGTGCAGGTAAACACAGCCCTGGAACAGGTGTATGTTGTAGTACACCCCATGTGAATGAAGTCTAAACATAAACAATGTATAGGCTGGGGTACAGAATGACCTCTCATTCAGTCATCCTACACTGCTGCCGCCTACACTTTGTTGGCGCTTACATCTTCCCCCTGCCGCTGAATGAGTCATTCACTAAGCCGTGGTGCGGGATGACCTCGGCCTTCCGTCTCTCAGAAGGCTTGAAGGCTGTGGTCACTCTGCACCTGCGCTGTCACCACTGCCTGATCAAGGACTAATTCAGAGTCAATAGAGAGATGTAAACAATGACCAAAAGTCACTCATTGCACATTGTGTACATTTTCCTTTTGAATCTGAGTCCTGGTTCACACAGGTGCGGTGTGGGGAACTGCATGTGATTCGGACAGGAATTGCACCGCATTCCTGTTCAAATCACATTCAATTCTATGCAGTGCGATTTGAGCCCATTAATTTTGTACGGCTCAAATCCTACCGCACAAAAAAGTTGCTTGCACCTTTTTTTTTTGGCCGCACTGGCATGGGATCGCATCTGATTTAGCAAATTGCACTGCTATGAACAGACTGGGATTGTGATGCAGGAAACACACAGGAATCGCTGCAAACCCTGCACTGCATCAGTGTGAAGCGTGAATCAATTAGTCATTCACCTAGCAGCAGTGCAGGATGATCGCAGCCTTCATTCTATCAGAAAGCCCGAAGGCTGTGGTCATTCTGCACCAGCGCTATCACTGCCTGATTAATGATTCAGAGTCAACAGAAAGATGTAAACAATGTGCAAGAATCAGCAACGACCCAGAGTCACTTCGGCATTCAGTCATTGTGATTCAATGATTTTCTACATATAGTAGAATGCATATCAATGCTATGAGCGTCTATGCCTGTCTGTATGAATGGACATACAGTACAGACCTTTTCTGGTGGGATCTGGCTGACTCTGCGTACAATTCCACACCTTTGTGAATGAGCGTTTACTGTATAGTAAAGCAACACTGGAGGTGCACACCGCCAGTGCATGGGGGAGCCACACTGGAGGTGCACACCGCCGCTGCATGGGGGAGCCACACTGGAGGTGCACACCGCCGCTGCACGGGGGAGCCACACTGGAGGTGCACACCGCCGCTGCACGGGGGAGCCACACTGGAGGTGCAACCGCCGCTGCATGGGGGAGCCATACTGGAGGTGCACACTGCCGCTGCATGGGGGAGCCACACTGGAGGTGCACACTGCCGCTGCATGGGGGAGCCACACTAGAGGTGCACACTGCCACTGCATGGGGGAGCCACACTAGAGGTGTACACTGCTACTGCATGGAGAAGCCACACTAGAGGTGCACACTGCTACTGCATGGGGGAGCCACACTAAAGGTGCACACTGCCACTGCATGGGGGAGCCACACTAAAGGTGCACACTGCCACTGCATGGGGGAGCCACACTGGAGGTGCACACCGCCGCTGCACGGGGGAGCCACACTGGAGGTGCACACTGCCACTGCATGGGGGAGCCACACTAGAGGTGCACACTGCTACTGCATGGGGGAGCCACACTAAAGGTGCACACTGCCACTGCATGGGGGAGCCACACTGGAGGTGCACACCGCCGCTGCACGGGGGAGCCACACTGGAGGTGCACACCGCCGCTGCGTGGGGGAGCCACACTGGAGGTGCACACTGCCACTGCATGGGGGAGCCACACTAGAGGTGTACACTGCTACTGCATGGAGAAGCCACACTAGAGGTGCACACTACCACTGCATGGGGGAGCCACACTGGAGGTGCACACTACCACTGCATGGGGGAGCCACACTGGAGGTGCACACTACCACTGCATGGGGGAGCCACACTGGAGGTGCACACTACCACTGCATGGGGGAGCCACACTGGAGGTGCACACTGCTACTGCATGGGGGAGCCACACTGGAGGTGCACACTGCTACTGCATGGGGGAGCCACACTGGAGGTGTAGACTGCCACTGCATAGGAAAGCACACTAGAGGCGCACACCTCCACTGGACGGAGCAGTCACACTGTTGCTGCACCTCCTCATGACCCAGTGCGGTAGGTGGTGGGGGGAGCTGTGAGGACAGGAAGTGCCAGTCCCCCGGGAATCTCACCTCTCTAGCCGCTCTCCACCGGATCCTCCTCGGGGAGTCAGGCCGCTGCACACTGCCCGGAAGCCCCCTCCACGCTGACAGCACTTCCGGCGGCAAGAGAGCGACACCTAGCGGAGCCCGGGGGAAATGCCACCTGTGTGCTGTCCGCCTATAGGGGAGAAAAACCGCTGGGTCAATATTGTGCGCACAACTGTGTTCCCCCTGACATAACACTGTGCACTCTGAATTGTGTCCCGCTGACATAACACTGTGCACACCCAACTGTGTCCCCCCCCCCCCCGACATAACACAGTGCACCTTCAAATGTGTCCCCCCTGACATAACACGTGCACCTCTGTGTTCCCCCTGACATAACATTGTGCACCCCCAACTGTGTCCCCCCCCCCCCCCGACATAACACAGTGCACCTTCAAATGTGTCCTCCCTGACATAACACGTGCACCTCTGTGTCCCCCCTGACATAACACTGTGCACCCCCAACTGTGTCCCCCCCTGACATAGCACTGTGCACCTCCGAGTCCCCCCTGACAAAATACTGTGCATCCCCAACTGTGTCCCCTCTGACATAACACTGTGCACCCCCAACTGTGTGCCCCCTGACATAACACTGTGCACCTTCAAATGTGTCCCCCCTGACATAACACCGTGCACCTCTGTGTTCCCCCTGACATAACACTATGCACCCCCAAATGTGTCCCCCCTGACATAGCACTGTGCACCCCCAACTGTGTCCCCCCTGACATAGCACTGTGCATCCCCAACTGTGTCCCCCCTGACATAACACTGAGCACCTTCAAATGTGTCCCCCCTGACATAGCACTGTGCACCCCCAACTGTGTCCCCCTGACATAGCACTGTGCATCCCCCACTGTGTCCCCCGTGACATAACACTGAGCACCTTCAAATGTGTCCCCCCTGACATAGCACTGTGCACCCCCAACTGTGTCCCCCCTGACATAGCACTGTGCATCCCCAACTGTGTCCCCCTGACATAACACTGAGCACCTTCAAATGTGTCCCCCCCTGACATAACATTGTGCACCCCAACTGTGTCCCCCTTGGTATAACACTGTGCACTGTGTGTGGCTGTAGTCTACTGCGGCCCGCGCACGTAGGGTAACACTCGCATGGATCGCGCTCATCAATATCGGAGACTGCGGTCATGTGAAAAGATGTGGTGATGAAGTGCAGAGTTCCTCTGAAAAGGGTCTTGTCCCATGTCCTTATACACTGTACTTTTATGTCCAGGGTACCTCTGTTACCTCACTTCCAGTAACAGAATGGGGTCCCACCAAGCACCTAGTGCTGACCTCATTCATGCTCATTACTCCCTTCACTTCCCGTACCTCGTAACTAGGCCTTAAAGTGGTATTAAAGGTTCGGCTTTAAAAAAAAAAAAAAAAAAACATTATACTTACCTGCTCTGTGTGGTTGTTTTGCACAGAGGAGCCCTAATATTCTTTTTGGCTCCCAGCTGGCGCTCCTGGCTCCTCCTCTTTGATCAGTGCCCCCACTAGCAAGCAGCTTGATATGGGGGCACTGGTGCGTGGTCGCTCCTGAGTCCTATAAGACGCAAAGATCCTTGGCTCAGGCCCCAGCCCCTTGCTCTTTACTCATTGGCTCACTGGCTGTGATTGACAGCAGTTGGAGCCAATGGCTCCTGCTGCTGTCTCAGCCAATGAGTAGAGGGAGTCCCGGAACAGCTGAGGCTCTCGTGTGCATCGCTGAATCAAGAGGCAGCTTAAATGAGTATGGGGGGGGGGGCTGTAGGGGGAGCAGCTCACAGTTTTTTTTTACCTTCCTGCAGAGAATGCATGAAGGTAAAAAAACCTTATGCCTTTTTCAACCACTTTAAATCTCTGAAACACTAGTCTGCTCCCAGTTGCCATGGGAGATAGATCACTAGAAAGGCAGGAGGGATTACTGACCCTCTCACTACCAGAGGCCCCGTCACCTCAGCAGGCACCGCGTCTAACGACTGGTTGCTTGTAGCTTGTTCCTTCCCTTGATTACCCATAGCAACTACTTCTTCCTTGTCTTGCCGAGTAAACTCTTTGCAGTAGTGTTGCTTCATACCCAGTAGTGCACTTACAAACCCAAGTTCTTTTCATATGCCAAAACTCAACATGAACCCCTTTGAATAACTTCAGACCAGGCTTTATTGATGAAACACAACATAACAGTTCAACAGACAGTAGTCCTTTTTCCTAACTAACCCTAACTGTAGCTTCCCCGGCATACCTGCATAGGAAGTGTCCACAAATGGCAAGTCCAGAATGGCAGGAGTTCATGACGACGGTGTCCTGACGAGTCGGTGTTCCTTGGAGTTGACCGCAAGTCCCAGCATCTCTTCTAACTGTTGGCAGGGTGAGTATAGTAAAAGTCTTCCCGGAGATTCATAGGCAGCTCTCTAGAGACCCTCATCTCTCTTCTCAGGGATCCAGACCCCTCTCCCTTTTATATTCTCACACGCTAGGCCAGCTCACCCCTGGCTAGGACAGCCATAACTAAGTTACAATAGGCAACCTCCCTACAAGCAATCGTCCTGACATACCACTGTGTACCACCAACTGTGTCCCCACTGACATACCACTGTGCACCACCAACTGTGTCCCCACTGACATAGCACTGTGCACCACCAGCTGTGTCCCCACTGACATACCACTGTGCACCCCCAACTATGTCCCCCCTGACATAACTCTGTGCACCGCCAACTGTTCCCCCTGACATGATACTGCAAATCCAACAGTTTTCTCCCTGACATAAAAGTGAGTACCCCTAACTGTGATCCCCCCTCCCCCCTCGACACAGCACTGTGCAAACCCAACTGGGCCCTTTGACCTTACACTTTGCAATTTCAGCTGTATTCCCCCTAATAAAACTATGAGCACCACCAGCTCTGTTCCCCTACACAGTGCACCCTAGCTGTGACCCTACATCCCTAGCTGAGGTCTCCCAACAACAGGACACTGACGACCCCCCCCCCCCCCGACAAGAGACTACACACCCCTAGCTGTGCCTATCCTGACATTACATGGTGCATTACAGCTGTGCCTCCCCCCCCCCCAACATGACATTATGCACCCCCAGCTATGCCCTCCACCTGACACTGCACCCCAGTTGCCCCCCCCCCCTATCGTGACACTGTGCATCCACAGCCGTCCTCCCCCACCGACAATATGCACCCTCAGCTATACCCCCCTGAAATGTGTACCCCCTGATCTGACAGTATGCGCCCTCATTTGTGTATCCCCCGTCCCAACGCCATGCACCCTCATCTGTGAACCCCCTTGATCCTATGCCATGCACCCTCATCTGTGTAACCCCTGACCAGACGCTATGCACCCTCATCTGTATATCCCCTGTCTCAACACCATGCACCCTCATCTGTGAACCCCCTTCAGTCAATGCCATGCATCTTCATCTGTGTAACCCCTGACACCATGCACCCTCATCTGTGTAACCCCTGAGCTGACTCCATCCACCCTCATCTGTGTATCCCCTAACCTGACACCAGGCACCCTCATCTGTGTATCCCCTGACCTGACACCATGCACCCTCATCTGTGTACACCCCCCTGACCTGACACCATGCACCCTCATCTGTGTAACCCCTGAGCTGACTACATCCACCCTCATCTGTGTATCCCCTGACCTGACACCAGGCACCCTCATCTGTGTATCCCTGAACTTGACACCAGGCACCCTCTACAGTGAGGGGAAAAGTATTTGATCCTCTACTGATTTTGTACCTTTGTCCACTGACAAATAAATTATCAGTCTATAATTTTAATGGTAGGTTTATTTTAACAGGGAGAGACAGAACAAAAAACCCAGAAAACGCATTTCAAAAAAGTTATAAATTGATTCACATTTTATTGAGTGAAATAAGTATTTGATCCCCTATCATTTAGCAAGATTTTTTGGCTCCTAGGTATCTTCTATACAGGTAACGAGCTGAGATTAGGAGCATTCTCTTTAAGAGAGTGCTCCTAATCTCATCTTGTTACCTTTATAAAATACACCTGTCTGCAGAAGCAAATCAATCAATCAGATTCCAATCTCCTCACCATGGCCAAGACCAAAGAGCTGTTCAAGGACATCAGGGACAAGATTGTAGACCTACACAAGGCTGGAATGGGCTACAAGACCATCGCCAAGCAGCTTGGTGAAAGGATGACAACAGTTGGTGCCATTATTTGCAAATGGAAGAAACACAAAAGCTCAAGAAGAAGCACATTAAGGTCCTGGAGTGGCCTAGCCAGTCTCCAGACATTAATCCCATAAAACAATATGTGGAGGGAGCTGGAGGTTTGAGTTACTAAACATCAGCCCCGAAACCCTAATGACTTGGAGAGGATCTGCAAAGAGGAGTGTGACATAATCCCTCCTGAGATGTGTTCAAACCTGGTGGCCAACTACAAGGAACGTCTGACCTCTTTGATTGCCAACAAGGGTTTTGCCACCAAGTACGAAGTCATGTTTTGCAAAGGGGTCAAATACTTGTTTCATTGTGAACCCCTTGCTGTCTTCTTCCCACCCCTCATGTTGACACTGCTTTGGGACGTCCCAAGGGTCAAGAAGATATAGAGCTGTGTCCGTCAAGGAAAGAGGAAACTGGATTTTTGTCTTACCGTAAAATCCTTTACTCTGATGTTCATTGACAGACACAGCTCCATATCTTCTTGGCCCTTGGGTTTATGCTGGCCCCTGCAGGAGTAGGACACTAGGCAGAAAAAAGTTGGACTACGCCTATAGGGCAGTCCCAGGGGGTATACTCCCATATCCTGCTATAGGTCTTCAGTTTTGTAACAAGCAGTGTCAGAAGAACATATAACCCAACTCAATAGAGGGGCAGGCGCTGTGTCCATCAATCAATGAACATCAGAGAAAATGATTTTACGGTAAGACAAAAATTTCAGTTTTCTCTTTCGTTCATTAACGGACACAGCTCCATATATTCTTGACCCTTGGGACGTCCCGAAGCAGTGTCAACACGAGGAGTGGGAAGAACACAGCAATAAACATTTATTCTTCCTTTCAGAATGTATCAGTTTCCTCATACGAGGTACGAGCAAGCAGATACACTGACAGATCTGCAGGAGACCTTCATGGCATCAGTGATCTGCTGATCACTGGTGCAATGCTGTACAGGCTCCTGCAACAAAAAATAATAAATGCAAATTTTTTACCTGCAAAAAAATAAACAAATGTGCATGTATTATTTTTTGCGCAGTGTTATCCTTTAACACAGCGCATGCTAACGCACCACAGAAATGTAAATGGGCACTTATCACAATGAATGTGTCTAGTAAATAGATGTATGATTGATATTTTTGGTTTTGAGCAGTCATTGGATAGCAATAGAACAGTGCAGGGAAGCACTATTTCTTTTAATGCTTTATTTTTTTTTCCTTTTATCATAGGGACATGCATGCCTTTGCAGTGAGCAAACACCCTTTGTACCAGTCTTCAAGAGTGAACAATAACAATCAGCTCCACAAGCACTTTTCCTCTTGAGAACGACTGCCTGGATGTATCTAATAAGACTTGACAATCAACAGATGCCTGTGCATACCTTAAAGTGACCCTGTACTTTGATTTCTAGTGGTTCCCCAATGCATTTGTAGAGTAGCTGCCAACATAACTACATTACAGAGACCATACAGGATTGATGTCCATCTGGTATTCAGTTCACTGAGTTTTAACACCAGTCTAATGCCTAGTACACACGGGACGAATGTCGGGCGACATCAGCCAGCTCAATAAAAACTGCCCGACATTTGGCCAGTGTGTATGGCAGCCGGTCCGACAGAAGCCAGCAGCCAACCAGCTCCCGATCAGCGCTCTCAGTCAATTGCTGAAAGCAGTGACCAGACTGTTCTGTCAGAACAGCTCAACGGTGTAGATCGCTAAACTTATGTCGGATCGTTAGCACAGTGGCTCTGACTGGAGCTGTCAGTTTTTGTTTTCAGGTTGAATTAAAAAAATCCGTTAGTGTGTACCAGCCTTAAAGTTTGCAATACAATAAAGTTTTTTTTTATTTTTTTAAGGTTTCATTTTAAGAATGTTTGCGCTTTATCAGCAGCCTATGGCTGGCCATACACTAGAGCAGGGGGGTGTCAAATTCAATTTTATTATGAGCCACATGAGCATTATGGTCGCCTATGAGTCCCCGTTCACACTGGGGCGACCTGTGAGGCAACCTGGTCGCCTCACAGGTCGCCTTCCATAGGGAAGCTGCGGACTCGTTCTAATAGGAGCGACACAAGTCGCTCCGACTTAGAAAAAGGGTCCGGAGCTTCTTTGGGGCAACCCGGAGCGACCGTCATAGACTTCAATGTTATGAAGTCCGTGCCGGCCGCTCCGAGGTTGGGCCGCGCTGCTCGCGACGCACCGTGACCTCGGAGGTCGCCTGGGGAAGTCGGATCGCCCCAGTGTGAACGGGGCCTTAAGGGCTGGTTGTATCTGTAAGACTGTATAAATTTATCCAGGGCTTTTTTTTTCCCCTTTAGAGAGCAGGTGCAGAAACTCAACCATGCCACACCCCTCCAAACCGCATTGAATGATGGGTGTGGTCAAATTGTACGAACAGAGGTAGGTTCTGAAAGCCGCAATAAATACCAAGAGTGCAATATGTGCAGAGCCCAGGGATGTGTTATGTACAAAGTTCAGTTTCAGGGGTGCCCTATGCACAGCATGTAGAGTTCATGGGTACACTGTGTGCAGAGTTGAGGAATGGGCTGCATACAGAGTGCAGTGTTTAAGAGTGTGCAGGGTTCAGCTCTCTTTCACAGACTGTCTACATCTCACTTCCACCCCTCCTTGGCTCTGACCTCTGCACCACTCCCCACACATCTCTCTCCCCTCCAAAAGCTTCCTCGCATCTCACCTACCAGACCCGCCTCTAGAACCTTCTGACAGTGTTGGCAGCTCCACCTCTCTCTCTTAATTGCAGAGAGATCATTGGTCAGCGTCTGTGCACCCGGGCACAGATGAGGATCACAATGCATATTACCACGTGATGCCCTATCCCACACTGCACCTGCATCTCCCTCGTGCCCACTGTGAGTGCAGGGCAGGCAGGAATCTGTGAGAGCCTCCGAAAGGAAAACTATCCTTGTAAGCACAGAGGGCTTCTGTGTTTACAAGTGACAGTGGTGAGTAAGGAGCAGAGGGCGAGAGCCAGAGGTGGTGGAACAGAGTTCTGCCATGTTCTGGCTGTAAAAATATCCCTGGGTGCGAGGGCCACAGGAAATAACCTGGCCAGCCGGAGTCTTGTCTTTGACACGTGCACTAAAGTTTAATTTGAAATGTTTAATTTTAAGAACGTTTAACATCATTCATTTTTGTAATCATTACTGGGGTCAAATGAATGTTCATTCCTGACTGCAGTGACAAGAAATTCAAAGGAGCAGGTTGCAAATTTTTTCTCAAAACAAAATTCTAACAGTGAATGTGGTTTCATTCAGTAATTCGTTGCCAGAAGGGAAAGTGATTTAAAAAAAAAAAAAAAAGAGGAATTTTGGCTTACCTGTAAATTCCATATCTTGGAACAGCGAGTTCCTCTCCAAGAGATGATCTGGCTTGTTTTCTTCAAGGCTCCATGACTCCTGGTGCCCCCTTAGTGGTAGACCATTCCCCCCTGATAAGTGTGACCCTGTAGAAGGGAGGTTCAGTGTTGCACAGTCAATTTGATTGCTCTGAGCTCCATAATGTTGATTAAGGAGCTTGGCTCCCACCAATGACCATGTTTCTTGGACTGTGAAGGACCTGAACAATCCTACCCAGATTGTAAGACTGGCATCTTTTCTCACTTTCAACTGATAATGAAGACGCTCCCTTTTGTTAAGGCTAGGCTGGAGATACACCAAACTATAGAGTTTCTCGTTTTGGTGGACAGGATCACGTTTAAAGTCCCGTACACACGTAGCGATTGTCGGCCGTAAATATTCGGCCGCCGAACGATCGGCCGATTGTCGGCTTGTTAGTATGATGCTTCCGACAACCAACAGCGACTTTTCGGCCGAACAGAATCAGGTGTGCAGGCATTAAAATTTTTGTTGGCCGACACCAGAACGGCCGATTGTTCGCCAGTCAGTACCGAATTCGGCCGACAAACAGCCGATTAGCAAGACTGGGCATGCTCAGAAAAGAAAAAACACACAGAAAGTTAACCATCACATGACATCACTTCTGCAGTCGGCTGTTGTTGGCCGACAAAATTCATGTGCAGTCTTTTGCAGTTTTCAGCCGACAGGACAGCACCGGACAAAAGACGACCGATCGCTCGGCCGACAATCACTACGTGTGTACGGGGCTTTAGGCTGACCATACATGTTCAACTTAAAAGGCATTAATTTAAATCCTAATGTAATGTGCCTGCAGGTCTGTAGTTTGTACAACTCTTAGCTTCTGGTAAGTTCACCTGCAGCAAGCTCTTGGAATCACAAAATTGGAAAATTACATTAAAAGGGGCCAGGTTAGGGGGCCTAAATCAGCCCCATATGGAAAACTAAAGCAAAACCCAAGTTGTGGCCAAAAAAACCTTAACACTTCTTGATATGGATGAGCAAATTTCGGCTAAAATCGGATTTTTGTAAGATCTTACCGTAAAATCCTTTTCTCTTAAGCTCATTGACAGACGTAGTCTTCTTGATTCACAAGAACTGGGTTATGCTGCCCTCTACAGGAGTAGGACTAGGCAGAAAGAAAAAACGTTCTGGCTCCACCCTAGGGGCAGTCCCAGAGGGTATATCCTCTTCCTGTCTGCTACAGAGAATCAGTTCTGTCCCAAAGCAGCAACAGAGAATTTAACCCAACCCAACTCAATGATAGAGGGGCGGGTACTACGTCTGTCAATGAGCTTAAGAGAAAAGGATTTTACGGTAAGATCTTACAAAAATCCGATTTTCTCTGTCGCTCATTGACAGACGTAGTCTTCTTGATTCACAAGAACTGGGACATCCAGAAGCAGTGCCACAAATGAGGGGTGGGATTGACCGAAATCTAAATCCAAACTAGAAGGCCCAACCGGAGCCAACCAGAAGTATCAAAGGACTCATCGAGTAAACAGATGAGACCTACCCCACAAATCCTCGAGGTAGACCAACAGTCTCCTCAAACAGTGGCCTGCAGGAACCTTGCGGCCAGAAGAGGCATCTGACGATGCCATCACATAAACCTTATACAATATTGTAAAGGTATGAACCGACGACTAAACAGTCGCCTTGAAAACCGGAACCACTGATGCCTGAAGGTCCAGGAAATTCTAAGCGCCCGAGTAGAATGCGCCTTAACAGGGAACGGGGGATCCCGACCCTTAGATAAAATAAGCCTATACCACCGTCTGTCTGATCCATCTAAAGATGGTCGCAGCAGAACAGGCAACCCCTTCTTAGGGCCATCCGTGATCACAAACAGTGAATCCGTCTTACAAATTTAATCCGTAGTATTCAAATATATCCTGATCGCCCGAACTACATCCAAGGAATGCCATTCAAATTCTCGAGGATGATTGGGCTAAGGACATAGGAAGGACAATACACTGTCCTCATTCAATGAAACTTTGAAACCACCTTAGGAAGGAAGGATGGATTCGGATGAAGAACAACCTTATCCCTATGAACCACCAGATCTGGGGAACAACAGGATAATGCAGCCAGTTCTGACACCCTGCGTGCAGAAGTGATAGCCACCAAGAAGACCACCTTCTGGGAAAAAGTAAGCAAGGGAATCTCCCTGATATTTTCAAAGGGAGGTGTCTGAAGAACCGACAGCACCAAATTAAGATCCCAGGATGGTAACGGCGCGTGCACTGGCGGAGCCAGGTGTCGCACCCCCTGGATGAAATTCCGCACCAAGGAATGAGTAGACAAAGGCTTCTGAAAGAAGATAGCAAATGCTGAAACCAGACCCTTGATAACACTCAAGGCCAGCTTCTGCTGTTGCAGAAAAGCCAATATTCGGGCTACCGAATAAAGATGTAGATGGAACCCAAGGGATTCACACCACACAATTAGGGATGCACCGAAATGAAAATTTTGGACCGAAACCGAAACCGAAAATGCAGGATGCCATTGGCCGAAAACCGAAACCGAAACCGAAAATGACTTTCCCCAAAAAAAAATTAAAATAGATAGAAGAGGGGCATACACCAAAAAACAGGCAGCAACGTACACCTGTCGCTGCCACCCTGTCACAGTATATGTACTGTGACGGGTTGGCAAGAGGTTCATTTAATTACCAATGGTATTTATATTATGCAGCATGAGGGGGTTAATGTATTGTCACTGATGCATTAGTGACCGACCAGTGGCAGGTAATTAACCCTTTTGTGCTGCATTAGTGCAACCAGTATCAGTGTTAATTAACACTGGTTGCACTGATACTGGTTGCACTAATGCAGCACAAAGGGGTTAATTACCTGCCACTGGTCGGTCACTAATGCATCAGTGACAATACATTAACCCCCTCATGCTGCATAATTAATACAAATACCAATGGTAAGCTGCCTCAGCTATCACCCCCCCCCCTCCCCCCTCCCCCCTCCTCTCTCAGCCTCAGCGTCAGCGTCCCTCTCCAACTCACTCAGCTCCTCCGGTCACTGTGTCCATTATTCAAATGTCCCGCCTCTGGCCGGCCGCCCGCCTCCCGGTGATGTCACTACTACTACGATCTGTCCATGAATGAACTGACACACCGGGCGGGCGAGCGGCCTCTAATAGCTGTCACTATGAGCCGTTCACTTCTCTTCAATTCCCTGACAGTCCGAACGGCCGCTAATACATAGTACTATGTGATCCTTCCTGTCAGCTCAGCAGGACTATGACTATGTGTGAATGAGATCTGATCTGACCTGACACCGGGCGGGGGGGCGGGTTGGAGCGGCCGCTATTAGCTGTAACTATGCAAGCGCTTCACTTCCTTGTCAGGCATGTATCTCCGCTGACAAGGAAGTGAAAGGCTCACATAGTTACAGCTAATAGCGGCCGCTCCAACCCGCCCCCCCGCCCGGTGTCAGGTCAGATCAGATCTCATTCACACATAGTCATAGTCCCGCTGAGCTGACAGGAAGAATCACATAGTACTATGTATTAGCGGCCGCTCGCCCCGCCCTCCTGCCTGGTATGTCCATTCACTAATGCAGAGATCCTAGTAACAGGGACGTCATTGAGAGGCGGGCGGCCGGCCAGAGGCGGGACTTTTAAAACCTGCCCTGCGCTGCGCTGCGCCCTCCTCCTTCCTCACGGCGGCCATATTAATTTCGGCACCGTTAACCCATTATCGGCCGAAATGAGAGAGGCTCATTTTCGGCCGATAATTTCGGTGGCCGAAATTTCGGTGCATCCCTACACACAATATAAGACTTCCATGTACGATGATAAATCTTTCTGGAAGTCGCTTTCCTTGCTTTAACTAGAGTAGGAATAACTGAAGCTGACAATCCCTTGTCCTTCAGCACCTGGGTCTCAATAGCCAGGCCGTTAAAGCCAGCGATCGTAAAGCAGGATGGAAGATCGGTCCCTGAGACAGTAGGTCCTCCCTGAGAGGAAGTCTCCACGGGACGTCCGCCACCAGTCTGACCACGTCGGCATACCAAGCTCGACAAGGCCAGTCCGGAGCTGCCAGGATTACTGGAATTCCTTCCTCCTCTATCCTGCGAAGAAGTCTTGGCAGTAACCCAAGAGGAAGGAAGGCATACATTAGCTGGTATTGCCCCCACGGGGTGACCAGTGCGTCTGCGGTCTCTGCTAGAGGATCGCGGGAGCGAGCCACGAATCTCTGTACTTTCCTGTTGAGTCGTGATGCCAACAGATCCACATCCGGGGTGCCCCAACGTAGGCACAACTGGTGGAAAACTTCTGGATGGAGGGACCATTCCCCCTGATCCGGAGTCTGACGGCTGAGATAATCTGCCTGCCAATTTTCCACCCCCGGAATGAACACCGCAGAGATAGCTGGAACAAATTGTTCCGCCCAGCGAAGAATGCAAGCCACTTCTTTGGCCGCTCGGACACTCTTGGTGCCCCCTGGTGATTGACATAAGCCACGGCCGTGGCGTTGTCCGACTGGATCCGAACCGGGCTGCCCTGGAGCTGCTCGGTCCAGTGAATCAGACAAAGTCTGATCGCTCTCAGTTCCAATACATTTATCGGTAACCTGGATTCTTCCGGGGACCAAAGTCCCTGAACGGATAACTGACCGAGAATTCCTCCCCATCCGGATAGGCTGGCATCCGTGGTCACTATCGTCCAATATATTGGCAGAAATGACTTTCCCTGGCTGAGCATCGGAGACCGAAGCCACCAGACCAGAGACTCTCTGGTCTGTTTGCTCAATTGGATCAGATAGTCCCGGGACTCCGGATTCCGATTCCATCTGAGAAGAATCTCTTGCTGACGAATTCGGGTATGGGACTGGGCAAATGGGACTGCTTCTAAGGAAGCCACCATCAACCCCAGAACCCTCATGCAAGTTCGAAGAGAAGACCAGCTGTTGGATAGTAACAACTGGACTGCTGATTGAATCTTCCGGAGTTTCCCTACCGGAAGGAAAACTCTTGACCTGACTGTGTCTAGAATTAGACCCAGATATTCGAGCCTCTGGGTGGGAACCAGAAATGACTTTTGCTGGTACACCAGCCACCCGAATTCCTGTAAAGAAATTATAGTAATTTCTATGTTTTGTAGCAGAGTCTGAGGAGACTCTGCATGAAGCAGGAGATCGTCTAGGTAACCTAGAATCGATATGCCTCTTTGGCGCAGTAGTGCCAACATTGGGGCCAACACCTTCGTGAAGACCCGAGGAGCCGTGGCGAGACCGAAAGGTAACGCCACAAACTGATAGTGGTTCTCTTCTACGGAAAAGCGTAGAAACCGCTGATGTCCTGCGAAAATGGGAATGTGAGGACATCCCCTGGATGCAGGAAGGCTGCTACTGTGCGAATGGATTCCATCTTGAATTTCCTTATGTTGAGAAAGGAATTGAGTGCCCTTAAGTCCAGAATTGGACGCACTTTGCCCTCTTTCCTGGGTATTGTAAATAGGTTTGAATAAAACCCTTGAAAACGTTCTGTCCAAGGAACGTGGACTACCACTCCTTGTTGTAGTAAATCCGTGACTGCTCTCCGCAGATCTTCTAAACGATCCGGGGATAGTCGGATATTGGAAGGGAAGAATCGCGCCGGTGGGAGAGATCGAAACTCGATCTTGTACCCTGACCTTATGACTTCGCAAACCCACTTGTCCGGGATTCTGGAAAGCCATGGATCCGGGAACCGGCGAAGACGTCCCCCCACCCCAATTATGGGTGGGGGCGCACCTTCAGGCTTTGGACGATTTATCTTCAGGTCTGGAGGGGGCGGGCTTTTGCTTGCCCGACCAACGTCCCCTGAAGCCTCCTGAAGGAGCTTTGGAGGACTTAATTTTTTCACCCGCGGGACGAAAAAACTTTTTTGTGAGCAGAGAAAGAAGGCCCTCG
Organism: Pelophylax lessonae; assembly: GCF_965119305.1. Taxonomy (NCBI): domain Eukaryota; kingdom Metazoa; phylum Chordata; class Amphibia; order Anura; family Ranidae; genus Pelophylax; species Pelophylax lessonae. Next base: position 262,309,389 of record NC_138775.1, on the reverse strand, counting down.
TCTTTGACGAGTTCCTTTACCCTTAACATTTTGCGGTAAAAAGGTGCCCTTTCCACCCGTGAGATCCTTAATGATCTCATCTAAGTTGGCTCCAAATAGACGCTCTCCTAAAAAGGGGATATTAGCTAATGCTTTTTTGGAACCTTGGTCGGCTAACCAAACTTTTAGCCACAGTGTACGCCTGAGAACCACTGCTGAAACTGATGCTCGCACCAATAATGGAGTGGCGTCTAACGCCGCATCACACACAAACTGTAACCCCTGTATCATTTGTTCCAACAAATCTGATACCGCCTGAGGGACCTCTTCTAAGTCCCGGCGTAACCACTTGGTCCATTCAGTTACAGTCTGCGAAACCAGACCAATAGCAATTATTGGTCTGAAAGCTGATCCAATCAAGGAAAACATGGTGCGAGACATAGCTTCTATCTTGCGATCCACTGGATCTTTAAAAGACGGAGCGTCTTCTAAAGGAATAACCGTGGCTTTATTCAATCTAGCAATTGGTGAATCCACCACAGGTGGTTCTGTCCATTTCTTAATGAGGGTTTCCTCAACGGATAACGCCTGTTAATGCGTTTAGAAATAGCAGAGGTGCGTTTTGGCAGACTCCATTCTTCTTTGATTGGATTGCCAAAACATTTGGGCAATGGAAAAAACCTTCGCCATTTTCATGCGTTTTTTAGTCCCAAAAGGGATTTCAATTTCAGCTATTTCCGACGGAATACCCTGTAATCTTAAGGTTTCTTGAACAGATACAATGAGTGCGTTTACCAACGCTTCCTCTCGGGCTATGGCTGATGCCGAAACATCCTCCTCACTGTCTGAAGAGACAGTACCCGAGACACCAATCCCAGATGAAGTACCTGCAACTGCCGAAATAGACTCAGAGTCTGAATCCGAAGTTTCAGATAATAAGGGGTTAGGCGGGGGTCGCTTTCTTGCGCCCTGTCCCTGACAAGCCACTTCCACCCGGGACACAAAAGTTTCCATAATAGCTGACAATGATTCAACCGTCAGTGGGGTGCTGGAGGATCCTGCAGACACCTCGAGGGGATCCGGTGGAGATACATGAGTGGCAGGGTCCATGTTAATTCAGGACACCTCTGCCAGAAAAAACAAAAAACTTTCTTTTTTTTTTTTTTTTTTCAAATAAAAAAATACCTCTTTTTTTTTTTTTTTTTATGTGTCTCCCCCTAGCGCAATAGCGCCCCTCAGAGTACCTGCTTCTCGATCCCCACAGAGAGAGAGAGAGGGACCCCCAAGGCTCACCACCCGATGCAGAGAAGTTTCCAACCAACTGCAGTCAGCGTCTGTCTTTTACAGACTGGAAAGGGCTGTGTTCGTTTTCCCGGGTAGAAGGACGTGGCTCCGCACCCTGTGTACGCCTTCCGGCGTTCCCAGCTCTCCACGAGGTAGCTGGGCTCATCAAACATGGCCGCCCCCATACAGGAGACAATAGACTCCAAAAACATGGCGGCCGGCGTGACCTGAGGACATACATGCACCTGGTCTACGGCAAAATGGCGGCGGACCGCCAAAATCGTTTTTCCCAGCACATCCACCTGCATTGCTAAGTGGCGGTTTATCGATCTGCAGGAGATACACTACAATTAAGGTAGGATTATACCTCCTATGTCTGCTGTAATACTACAGTCTGCTGGGTAGAGTGTTAGCTCTCAAACCAAGTCCACTTCCCACCAAACACATACTGTATTTACAAGGGGGACTTTTAGTGTCAGATATATACTGACCATGTATGGAGGGGCCCATAATTCATACTGCCTCATAACGAGGAAAAAAGGGAACGTTTACTCACCATACCGAACCGACAGGCACCCTCTCTTCACAATACCCTCTCCACCGGGGTGGGGGGTTGTGGACCACTCCGGACGCCTCGACTCTGTGGTTCCTGGCGTCCAAGCGAGACTTTTAACTCGCAAGGTCAGTCCCTCCAATGGGACTCCGTCGCGGCCGACCCAGCGCGGAGCTCTGGTCTGCACGCGCTCGTAGGCAGAAACCGGGGTGACCACTGGATCTCAACATCCAGCCCGTCGCCCGGCCCCGCATACTTACTTGAATGTGTCGCGGCCGACCAAGCGCAATGCAATGGTCTGCGCGCGCTCGTAGGCCGGCTGGGGTGACCACTAGTGTCGCCCAGTCCGGCGTTTTTGCTTGAAGATCTCACAGGAAAAAAACACTGGAGAAAACTACCTAAAAAATATTTTTTCTAAAGAAAAAATCTTGCCAGGACCAAAAAGATCCCAGCAAGGAACTTAGGTCCTTACTCCTGACTAGACAGAAAAAAACTGATTCTCTGTAGCAGACAGGAAGAGGATATACCCTCTGGGACTGCCCCTAGGGTGGAGCCAGAACGTTTTTTTCTTTCTGCCTAGTCCTACTCCTGTAGAGGGCAGCATAACCCAGTTCTTGTGAATCAAGAAGACTACGTCTGTCAATGAGCGACAGAGAAATCATTTTGCTATCAATTAAATTTTGCCAAAGCAGAAACTCACTTTTGCTCATAGAGCTGCTTGGGGTTCCAGTTTTTGTTAAACTTTTTTTTTTTTTTTTGCCGTTTTCTTTGTAAGATAAATGTAAAATATTGAGTTGTAGTTTTTGGCACAATAGCAGGTCTAGAAAAATGAGCTTTTGTAAACTTCAGCAGCCATTTGAAGCCTATTCCATCTTTAAAAACCACCTGCAGTTTGCCTTCCCTATTGACTCGTGACTAGTGAAATTTTGCCAAAATCTCTGGGACATTTAAAACTAAATTTTGCTCATCCCTATCTGCTATGGGCTAGAGCTTCATTTTTGTCATAAGCCAGACATCTCTATTAGGGATGAGCTTAAGCGTATTCGGATCCTAGACCTGAGCAATCCTGCCAGGAAGCCATCACTACACACCGCCAATCATAAGCGACTGAGGCATTTTCCAGCCCACAGCTGCACATACACACGCCCCTGTGTATATGTGTGGCTGCGGGCCAAGGAATGACTAGGCTGCTCATTAATGGCGGTGTGCAGAGTTGGCTTCCTGGCAGGATTGCTCAGGTAGGTTGGGACTAGGATCCGAATACACTTGAGCTCATCCTTAATCTCTATTTGTATGTTTTAGGCTCATTCCATGAACTACTGATTTTTGAACATTACTAGGGGCTAGGAATCATGAATTATCACAATATGGAAGGCAGTAATACAGACATCATAGAGAGACAATGCATTAAACTTGTCTTCTTTTATTGACAGTTTACAATGAGCAATTAAATAAACACATTCATAACATGCTAACGATCACATGTAGCCATTCATTGCATTTGTGCAGTAAAAACTGTAGGAACAAGACACAGAGAATGCGATTTATTATTACAACACCCCTGGTGTTTTCACCAAAATTCTGACCAAGAAAAGTCCACAGTTTGGGGACTCCTCTCAGATCAATGCAGTAGTGGTTATTTTTACATCATTAAAATGTTCTCTTTTATTCTTCCAGAAATATTTACACACCTAATACAGAACTGGAGAAACACCAGTTACTAAGACAATCTGTGTTGCAGGTAAAGGTAAAACTTATAGGGCCAGCACCAACTTCCTAAAAAAAACTGGAAGCCATAAATTAGGACAGTTAAATAATCAACTTTGTAAATCATTCATTACCATTCTTGTTCCATGATGCTTGTACTAGAACTTGAAGGATGTTGAAAGTATGATCGATTTGCAAAACGGGAACTGCAAACACAGTCTACTATTTTCAAAGTGTAGAATGGCAAGAACTGCCCTTACTGATGTATGGGAAAGTGAAAGAATAATTTTGACTGGCATGGACAACCTAGTCTTAAAACTGAACTTCAGACACACATCTAAACACACATAATGCAGTTTTTTTTTTACCTACCAATTACTTGCATTGCTGCAAATTACTGCAATTTACATTAGATTTAACACACAGCACCAGCCAGGAGGTTGGCACCACTTATGCTTCAAGTAGTGTCATCTCTCCTTCCTCTGGCTGCTCCCTTCAAAATGTTCCTGGTTAGTGCATTTCCATGCAGCACACCTGATTGGCTCCCAGTGCTGCCCCTTCCTTACCCAGTCTGCATGCTGTGGTATAGGGATTGCAAGAGGCTGACACTAAACACTTAGGCCTCTTTCACATGAATGTCCCGATCCGGTCTGGCTGTTCGTTTTTCAGGTAGACCTGATCAGAACCTTCTTTCTTCTTTATGGAGCTGCAATTGTAAACGGGCATGTGTTTGTTAACACCCACCTACATCCAAACCGATCTGCCTAAAAGAGATGGATGGGGATCCATTGTCCTTCTGTCCAGCGGAGCAGATCGGATCGCAGTCAGGTGTAAACGGACAGGCGGTTTGTTTACATCTGGCAGCCCATAGATGAGAGTGGTCAGTGTCCATGTCACGGACCTGTCATCCGCCTGCTCAGCGGAGAGATCCCCTGCTGAGCAAGCGGTTGCAGCCACAGTTCACCTTGTGTGAAAGGGCCTTAAACTAGCTGCATTTCAAAAATACACTAAATGATCTATTAATGAAGAAATAGCTGCATTCATGTTGATATTTTAAGTATGACTGCGGTTCAGCTTCAAAGTCAGCCTGTGCTAATGGTACTAGTAAAATACACTTGGATAGAACAGAAGGACCCTTCAGAATGCTTACAGATTTCCCTGAAACCCCCTAAATGCAGAGTGCTATATCAGTACCTAGCAGAGCCTCCAGCATATCTTATGCTTCCCTACTGACCCATATGCGAGATGGGCAGTCCTGCTTACCCACCAGAGTTGTATAAAGTACTCAAAACCCATACTTGAGTAAAAGTACAAGTGCTTGATCAAAAAGTGATTTGAGTAGAAGTGGAAGTGCTCGATCAAAAAGTGACTTGAGTAGAAGTACTAAAGTATTCAACATTTTTTGTACTTAAGTATTGCAAGTAGTTTTTTAAAAAAAAAATTGCTACTCAAGTACTGAAAGTAAAAGTACAAGTACTGTGTTATGTAGTTATTAAAGAAAGAAGTCAAAAGTTTGAACATCATATTGTTTTATATTATTTCAAATGCAGCTTTTATTTATACATACAGTAGCTTTTATTTTCGTATGCGCTGATAATACAAATGTTTTGAGCTTCATGAAACCTGCCATCTACTGTTCTGGCAGTGGTAATTTTTATAATTGTAACGAGTAACTATGCAGCACAAAAAAAAAATATAGGAGTAGAAGTATTGAAATCATTGAAAAAATGTAGTGAAGTAAAAGTGGAAGTAGGGGAAAAAACTTTTACTCCAGGAAAGTACAGATACCGCTTTTCGGTACTTAAGTACAGTAGTGAAGTAGTTCTACTTAGTTACTATACATCTGTTACCCACAATGGTGAGGTCAACCACTGACTTCCTAGATGAAGTTGCTATTTGTGTAATGGAGATTTCAGTTTTCAGGGCCCCTGAGGTGATCTAGAAGTAAACTGAATGATGGCAGCTGCACAGAAGTACCTACTATTTAATCTACGTGTCGGTCAGAATGAAAAGTAGTTTGGCATATAGGTGCCAATAATCAGTTGAGTGAAGTGATCCATGCATGCAGGTATGTCGGCTGTCGTGTCTTCAGAATGAATATTTGGGAAGGCATTTGCAGAGACCTACCAGTGGCTGTCCAATCACCGAGTCTCCCGATACCGGTGCTTGCAAGTTCCCAAAAGAAAGGAGATCCTCTCAGACATTGGTCAGATCAGATGGCCATCACCATTTAGCAATTCTTCCCTCAAAGAGTAAAATAAATCTAGGTCCAAGTAGGGTATAATGGCCCACAGGATTTGGTAAACTGTAGTAGTTCCCTACAAATGGCAATGCAGTCCTCCAGGGACAGTCCCCCATTTTCCACCCTTGTCAATTCATATAGGAGTAAAACGTTTTGATCATGAAAATCCTTCGATATTTGTATAGTTCTACAGTTTTAAATATACATACATATATAGATCTTGAAAATAAATTATTATTTGAAAAGTCGAGGATTTCACTGTTCAAACCGTTACAAATGAAATCGAAACATAACTAGGCTGTAATTTCCTAGAGATTCCAAATCTTACGTGTTTAAATTTACGGTCTTAAAAAAATTATTTTGTACTCACCATAAAATCCTTTTCTTGAGTCCTTTGAGGGACACAGGAGTCTTGGGGAACCATTGCTGGTTACAGTCATCTCCTTCTGGATCATTACCCACAGGTACCACTCATTCTTAATCCATACACATGATTGCTTACTGATTGCACAATGCAGTTATCAGCAAGTAGCACCAGGGATTTCTTTTGAGCTTCTCATTCAGCAATTACAGTAACAATTACATTCGAGCACATGTTTCCCATTATGGGAATGCCATAAGGAGGCACTAGGGCAAAAACTGAGGCCATGGAGAAAACTTAGAGAGCACTGGCGAGACTAAACAGCGAAAGCCCTGGAAAGATGGTGATCCGTAGGCATATGTCCTAGCCGCCCATAAAAGGTCAGAGTTTCCCTCCGGGGGGATAGCAGAGTGGATGAATGCCACACAAATGTTTGGTCAAACAGGTCCCAAAAGGCAGACATTTTCTATGAGAGAGAGAGAGTATAGTAACCAGGCTGGGATAAAGCTCCTGACACCAAACAAACTCAGGAGCTGGAACAATGACTCTTTGCAGGAACCCCAAAGGGGCAGAGGTAGGTCTGGTAATCTGTGTGGTGAGGTAGAAGGTGAGGAGCTGAAGATAGTACTGGGGGCAATGGTTCAGTCTAAGACTATAATCCTGATATAGCAAACTGTGCACTATATTGCCTAAAGGGCAAAATACCCATGAGTCCACAAGGATCAACAAAGGCCCCTCCACCCTAGGGACACACCTTCATGCTCATGAAGGCTTCTCTGTGGATTTATCAGGCTTATAACCCCAGACCTTGCAGTTGGGATGCCTATGCATACCTACTCCAGGAGTAGAAAAGAAAATGTGAGGACATTAGTTGACTTGCCTCCAGTCTTCTAAAGCTTAGGTAGATGGGTAAAATCCTTGAAGATAATGTCAAAGGCTGGTCTGAAAATATGTTGTTCCTTGAAGATCGAGCAAGTCAGGCAACCCTTGGATTTAGTGTCTGAATTCCAGCTCTTTATTCAGTGTGCTCTGTGCAAGTGTATGGACATAATACTCAAACAGGAGACAAGCCCAGTTGCTTCCAGCAGGCCATCACATTTGAAGCATAAGGATCCAGACATCTGCTCCACTTACTCTATAAGACAGGGATCCACTGCTGCAGTTGAGAGCTTCTTTTTGCGGCATCTTGAGAGATTTGTCATGATTTGACAAATTTAAGTGTTTATAAAGGCTTAAGATTTTCCAACTCAATGCATTTTCTGCATTAAGGTAAAAAAACCTTCATTGGTCAGCCAACCCCCAAATACTTATCTGAGCCCGATCTCAAACCAACACTGTGCCCGAGAGCAGTGATGCTGCTCTCTCTTCTCACTGGACATGGAGGCAGCAGCGGGAGTGATTTGCTCCTGCTGTCAGTCAAATCCTATCAGGAGGGAGTGGGGGGCAGGGCCGGGGCACTCTGTGTCAATAGATGCACACAGCCCAAGCCCCCATGTCTGCCCCCATAGCAAGCGCTTTGATATTGTGGCTGATGGAGAAGGGGAGGAGCAGACAGCCCCAGCGGGAGACCCTAGAGAAGGTTTGGGGCCGCTCTGAAAAACCTTTGCACCAAGCAGGTATTAGCAAAAAAAAAAAAACCCTTTACAATCACTTTAATGTTACTGACAGAATAGGGGAAGGGCAAACCCCTGGTAAGGTGAGCCTAGGATGGAACCACATGAGCTCTGAAAGACCCAAGACTGAAGACAGTAGGTTGATCTTCCAGATGCAGGGTAGAATGTAATGCATCAATAAGCGCTGAAAGGGTATTTTATTAATTCTGGAGTAAAAGCAAAAGACTGACTCAAAGATAATCGTGTAGACACTAGGGTGACTCAAAATCAGAAAAAGGCACAGCAGCCAATGTCTCAGATGCCTGTAAGGCCATGAGTAGATAATCTATAGAACCTGAGAGGGAAGGTGAGGGAGAAGGCTTAGAGACTCTGCGTTTAGACCCCAAAAACGAAATAAGAACTTTGGCCACAAATTCTTGCTTGTCTGCAGAAGAGACCCCCAGTGACAAGGCAGGGGACTTAGTCTCACCTGGTGAAGCTAAAAGAGGACTCCAATGATAAATGAATAATGTAGACTATAATCAGAGTAACTGGGTTTCAGAAGTCAGTACATTTGGAAGGCACAAAATAAACATCCACAGTGTGAGCTGGGGTCCCCCATTGAGCAGGACTGATTGCATGTCATTAAGGCAACTAAGCTCAGGGTACAAGGCAAGGTTCTCCAGTATTCACGAAACACATGGGCCATATGGCCGCATGGCTCTTTGCAATCATGGAGCAGCAGCTGGGAAATACTTTGACACGGAGTAGGAAGAAAGAGGGTGTTTGTGCAACACTGCACCCAGATCACTGAGCTCAGTGCCTCCAACCTAACTCCTTCCGCAGCAGGGAACAAAAGAACACAGAAACTTTAAAGCATTCAACTCCAGCCTTCCAAAAGTGGGGTAACTCCCAGTACTCCGCCTAAACAGCCTACTCACAGAGCAAGTCTTCACAGAGAGGGCAAGCGCTGAGGCAATGCCAATGGCTCTTGCACTGGAAAGCGCCCACATACAAACTTGTGACCAGAGTGAGGGTTGGAAGATGCTTTTCATGGAACCCAGTTTCCGAAGGTCGCTTCCAGACTGGTCCCACAACCTCCCATTCAGCAGGGTGTGGTCACGACACTATAAAGGTCAAGCTGAGAATAGGCCATGGCACACAGCTGCAATTGTAGAGACTAGCTCTAGCACTGATGTAGAGAAGAATCTTAATTGAAGAGAAAAATTAAGAAAAAAAAAAAGTTGGTTAGACTTTCCCAGCAGAGGTGAAGAACAGATGTTCATCCTCCAAGTACACTAGCAAAAAAACGGAGGCATGCTAGTAGTAGCATGGCCAATTTGTTTTGCTAGCCATTGTCCAATCCTCCTGTATGAGGAAGTGACTCAAAAAAGGTAAGACTTCCTGTGTCCCTCAATGAACGAGAAAGAAATACATGATAATGAATTGCTGGACTGAAACTACTTGTTACATACCTGTAATTTTAACCATGCTCAATTTTTTTAGGCCGTAATTCCATTGCAGCGATTATCTATTATAAAATGCTTCAAATCCTATAAGCAAGGGGTTTCGCTGATCATATAATCCAAAATAGGAACTGCTATTATTGCCTCGAATCACTAGGCTCAAACATGAACTAGAACAACATTATTGGAAAAAGAGAAAAATTGTCTATTGGTTATTAAGGGGGCAACACTTAGAGTGACCTTATCATGGTAAAAAATATTCTAGACATAAAATCCTTGCCATAGAAGAGCATTTTTCCTCCCTTCTCTGGCAGTTCCCCATCTACCTTCTCTTCATTTCAGCACTTTGGCCTGTAAGACATTCAACATTTCCAGGTGCATCAGGTGCCCGTGTTCCCCCTTGCACACCATGGTTTGATCCTTTGACCCCTATAGCACATGTATGTGTCCCATAACGACATATGGGCTGTAAAGCATGATGTGGTAAAAAAAGCATTGGACAAACCCAGAAGCATTAAATGAAAAAGTGACTTGAACGCTGCAGTGCTGAAATGGAGGGGAGGAAGGCACCACAGGACACCAGAGGAGGGACCTGTCACCTAGACCAGCCTTTTTCAACCAGGGTGCCTGGGCACCTTGGGGTGCCTTCTGGGTTCCTCAGGGGTGCCTTGGGAAAGTCCTACAAATATCTCCAAATTGAGTATAAGCCAGTTGGTGCATCAAGCCTGCCTTTTTGTTACACAAAGCCAAAGGTTTTTTTTATTACGCAGCATTACAGCCTTGGGCACCATGCAGGAAAGCCACTGGCATCCTAACAACCAGTAATGTCACTGGCTGATAAGGGGGATGCCGGGAGCCTGCCCAGCATCCTCGTTTGCCCCTCTCCTGTACCTCTCCATCAGCATAGGGGTCATGCTAGTTTAAGTGATGGGGAGAAACTGAGGGAGAAGAGAAACACTGAAATACTAGTCAATACCAGTGTGCAAAGGTACAGTATAGAGTATTGCTTTGTAATAATAAATCACCTCTAATGTTGGATGTGTGTGGATGCTGCTGCATTAAGTAAAACTATTTGTTTAGTTCTTTAAATTTTAGAATGGGGTGCCTCGAGATTGTGCAGAATTTTAAAGGGTGCCTTGACTGAAAACAGGTTGAGAAATACTGACCTAGACTATGTTTTAACTTTTTTTTTTTTTAATTTGTCAGGGTCGCTTTAAATCTTGAAAGACATCAGACAATGAGGACCAATGTTTATCTCAAAATATACAATCTTGTTCCAATCTCCAATGTTACTATTCCCAGTTTGCATTACTAGCATCAGTGGAAGTGTGTACATTTGTGTCAACTACATTTGACTGCCCTATGCTCTTGCATACTACTGCAATCAATGCAGTTTGTTCATCTATTGGGACCACATACAAGGGGATTCCCTGACAGAGTTTTGACATTTAAAAGGGATCTCTAGCAGCCTTTAAGGCAAAGCTGTAAAGACAGAAATGTGAAAAGTGTGGGCTTTATAACCTAACAATATCATCTCCTATATTTCTACTCTCACAGGTCCACTTTGAATTGAACATCTGTCATTTATAAGCATGTCTAGTAACTTTTAGCGGTCGCAATTTCCAGGACATGGTCCAACACATGGGTGACGGGAATTTGCAATACGATTTTTATTCTTCATGTTTGTGAGTATGCATTCAGCAATTTATTAAATTATTTTAAACAGTACCACGGGTAATGCACTAGGTGTTTGCGCCTCCTTTTCCTTTCTTTTATGCATCCGTTTGGAGTTCCCTGCCTGAGGAGAGCAGCACGCCAGTCTTCCCCTTCGGAGTGAGCGCTTGGCTGATTATTTGTTTGGAACTTTTAGAGTATGCCTGGGGGCAGACACCACCAAATGCATCAAGTCAGAAAAGCCTCTCTTAAAGCCCAATTGAACTTGCAGTTTAAATCAGCTTAATATTTTCTGCAGAGAAGAAAGCTTGCTCTCTGTAGGAATGCAACAATCTCTCTTCAGAGGTCTGAAATGCCCCCTGCTAAGAGCTAGGTCTCTCCAATCAGCATGGGCTTTGCTGACTGCAGCGCTATAGGTCTGGCTTAGCAGGGGGTGTATTGGGCCACTGCCCCCGCACAGAGAGCAAGAGTTGTTCACAAAAGCATGTTGGCGGAGGACACGCTTTTCTAAGAAGGCTGTGGCTGCTTTCTAAAGAACCAAACTGTAGAACTTTGAACTCCATAAACCTGAAATGTATTAGCTAATTTAAAAGAAGTATAGCCAAAGCTGTTTTGACTATACTTCTCCTGTGGGTCACAGGAGTGCAGTTAGTTCTGCACTCCTGTGACCCATTTTTAGCCGACAGCAGGCTAAAGCCCACTGTCAGCTGACATCACAGAGCCGGTCCAGGCTCTGAAAAGATCCTGACCTTATGGTCAGGATCTATCCTGAAGCCTGGACCGGCAGCTGGCTCAGCCACTCAGTAAGCCGCTGAGAGCCTGAGCAAGCTGCTCCTGCCCCCATCCACAGCCCAGTGCTCCAGTGAGTGCTGGAGGGGTACAGCAGAGAGCCGGTGACTGACAGTCACCAGCTCTCTGCAGACTGAAGACTGAGAGCTAACCATTCAGTTCTCAGTCTTAGAGACGTTGAGGGAAAGATGCAGATGGGACCAGTGCTGCAGCCATCTAGACGACTGATATTTTTTTTTTCTGATTCCCATACTTCTCTTTTAAGCTATTCCATTGGACTTTAAACTAATTTTGCTTTGCTACCACAGACTGACCCCAGTACTAAATCCTTCCATCCACCATCCTTCTGTCCGAGAATGACTCAGTGGACAAAGGGGCACTCTCATTGGATTGGGAAACGGTAGTTGGTGGGTCTTAGCCATAAAGTTAAGCCCCAGTACCTAAAGAGAACTAGGTTTTACCAGACATTTTTTGTCATCTCTAAGAATGTTTACAATTGATAGGATCACTTTAATGAAAAAGCAGAAAGGTGAAATTTCCTACCATTCCTTCAGTTCTTCTCTGCACATTAGAAAAGTGGTTAAAAGAAATTCAACGATGGGAATATTTAGGTTTCCCATAACCAATTTTCATCTGCCATATGTCTGCTACAGGCTAGGAAACATTTTATTATTTGCTATGGTGGAGAAAAGCCTGCTTTCTTTCTCAGGTTCATCAACTTAAAAAGATCAAAAGAAGGGAAGAAGTTATCTTACATCTCAAGGGCACAGAAGAGTGCAGTTGGGAATGTGTACACCACAGAAATAGTGAATGATTATCAAAATCTCAAGTAGGCACACATACCACCGATTCCCTCATGCAGAAACCAAGCCTCAACAGAATGTACTGCACATATACATGCCTGCGCGAGCCCAATTACAGGCATGTGTCTTAGCAAAAGCAATGGGCTGGTAGGTAGCTGGGTCCCAGGACCACCAAGACGTTTTGCATTTCAATCCCAACTTGGAAGAAGGGTCAATGCGTTGCAAGTGCATTAAATGTTCAGTTACATTCAACAACTGATGACCAATTCAAAGTTTTCCAGTGTGACAGTTTTAAGCAATCCTTGCTGCACCTTCGCCAATCCTTACACATCCTAATGTTCACCAAGTTGTCACATTTCTTGAAACCATCTTGGCGTTTTGCAAACCTCAATGTAAACCTGGGGCCAGGCCATGGACAAAAAACATTTACATATTACTTAAGTTTTGTACTTGTTAATCAGTAAGAAACTGCAATGTGCAGGCAGCATGCTGGAGATCTGGACCTCGGCTCTTTTGAAGAGCGCATTTGTCTGGGTCTCCATCAAACACACCCCCTGCACATTACTCTGATGAATAAAGCTCATACTCCCTTAGGAGCGTTGTTGATTACAGCAATGTACCATGGGTGTGTCAGACTGATGGTGACCCGAACTACTAGACAATTGCCAGTGGTCTGAGTCTCCAGTGTGCTGCCAGCAGAAAGTAGCTTCTTACAGTATAAATCATGAACATAAAAAGGTAAAAAAAAAATAATTATTTTCTGTACTTCTATCTACACTGACTGCAAGACAAGTAAAACAATTAGTCTTGAATTGGCTTTAAGAAGGAGTAAATAACCAATAAAATAAGCCCGTAAAGAGGTTGTAAACTCCCCTTCATGACTTTTGCCTATAGGTAAGCCTATAAAAAGGCTTAACTTATAGGTACTGTAAATATCTTCTACACTTGCACCGTTTAGGAGATATTTACATTGCATGCAGCCAATGACGTCATCGGTGCATGCGCCCTGAAGGAACGGCCACCCGTGCCGTTCCTTCAGAGCCCTGTGCCGTGAACGGCGGCTCCCACGCGCATACGCGGGAGTGATGTCATTGCACCTCCGGCCAATCAGATGTTCGGAGGATGCGAACCAGGAAGCACAGCCGAACATGTTGACCGCCTCAGCGGTGAGCGGGCGGCACTGTGGGGCTTCGTTTTTAGGTAAGTATTTCATAATGAACTAGTATGTGATGCATACTAGCTCATTATGCCTTTGTCTTTCAGGTTTTTCAATTTTTTTTTTTATCAGGTTTACAACCTCTTTAACAACCTCTGTATGGCCAGGCACTTTGGAGCAATTCATCCCCAAAGATCACAACAAAGACTCAGAAGCCAGGCTGTGGTCTGTTTCTGAACAGCTTACCGCACCTGCTGTTTGTTTACACTGGTAAACTGACAGGCTGCCAAGTCCCTGCTGCTAGCGGAAACAGAAGATAAGCGCTTCTGTTGTGAAATTGGAGGACGAATTGCTCCACAATGCCTGCAGCCATAGAGGTCACCTAGTGCTGGTTTTAAAAGGATCTTTATTTTTGGTTGTGAATGTTAATATTTAAATGTCCACATATTTAATTTAAAAAGAACCAGTCACAACTGGGCTTTTGCAAAAATCTGTATAATTACGCATGCTTACTGGACATTTATATCCACAGCAAGACTTGCTTTGCCACAGCCTGATTTCTCAGCTTAAGTGGCATCCAACAGCTGCCTGGCCTCACTTGTTGTCTCCCTGCTCCTGAGAGTGCATATCATATAAAAGTCCCATAGTTAACAGGAATACCAACTACAAGTCTCTGTTATTCGATTCTGTAGTGCACTAGTACTGTAGATACTGTAGTACACCAGTCATTTTCCTAATAGCTAGGAAACTGAGCATGACTTCAATATCCAGTTTAATATATCTGGACCGATCACAAAATATGAAGCACAGAACACTTTAACAAAAGTGAGGAAATTCTCAGTAGCAACCAGATTCCCTGTTCCATATAAAAGATTTAAAAAAGACAGGTTGCTACAGAAAACTCTAACTTTGCTGCAGTTTTTGTAAAAAAAAGCCCTTTTGTGTCACAGGCCGCAAGCACAGGACCTACCGCTGTGTTACGATCAGTGCTTGTGATCTGGAAACTCTGGTAAAACGCATACTGTACAATGATTCAAACCACACACTCATGCACTTGTGATGCATTTGATAAATGTACTACAGGGAATTTAAATGCATGCTGGGACCCTACAGCTATTTACAGCTCACATCACTTAACTGCTTAGAAAACTTGTAAAAATGCATAATAAAGCTACACATGATGCTTTCAGAAGCCATATTTTTTAAACTGAACTCCAAAAAAACAACTAATACACAGGTGAAATGTATATATGTGAAAGGATTTTGCTTGCCAAAAGATCTGTCATTAGATCATAAGGCTTCTTTCACAAGGGCGCTCCGTATGTCCGTATATCATCCCATCCGTTTGCGGATGATATACGGACATAATGCATGTCAATGGGATTGCGGATGTCAGCGGATAACCATCCGCTGACATCCGATTTGCGTCCTTTCAGTTCTGTTCCATTTTTTGGAACGGAACAGATCCCTATTTTTCTTCCGTTTAAAAAACGGAAAGAACGCAAAATCGAATATCAGCGGTGTCATCCACTGACATCCGCAATCCCATAGACATGCATTATGTCCTTATATATGTCCAAAATACAGTCCGCCCCGTGTGAAAGGAGCCTTACTCTGTTCTCATCTGTTGGCAAGTTCACAGTGCTAGACTGGCAACACTATGGAATATACTAAAACCTGAACACAGCCTGTCCTCTCTAAAGCCAGCTATAGAGGGTTCGAATCTCAACTGGTTCAGCAGAGACCAGTCGAGATTTGAACCATGTATGGGCAGGCTAATTGTACCCAAGTTGACTGATCGATCAGCTTCGGTACAACCAGCCTGTTGGATTTTCCATGCGATTATTGCCGCTAGCAATAATCACTGCTTGTTCTCCCAGCAGGGGGGTGGCTACCCCTGCCGGTAGAACACAATAGCTCCACAGGAGGGATTCCCTCACCAACAATGACCGTGTTGATGGGGAAATCTAGAGTTTTTCTTTCTTGCAACCTTTGGTTGCAAGAAAGAAAATCGAACCGTCTATGGCCGGCTTAACTCTCTCATTATGATTCCACAGGAAGTCAATATGAAGACAGGTCTGGGCACTTCTACAACCTATACTTCAAAATGTTTTTCATTTTTGCTTGTGTTTTATATATGGAGTTCAGCTTTACATCCCAACAAAATCCTCCCACTGTAAGGAAAAGAAAACTGTTAAAAACACTTGCCCTAATCACAGACCATCTAACATTCCAAAATTGTGCACAGGGTGTGAAATATTTATCTAGGGTACAGAAATAATAGAAAATGTTTAATGTATTGCAAAAAAAAAAAGAAAAAGTCACAAAGTACAAGTGGCAACAAGATTTTCATATGTCATCCAGCTGTGGGGATTTCAGAATCGATTAGGTTACAGCATATTTACTATGGGAATGACAAAAATAATGTTTCGGACCACAAACAATTGCAATTACTTCAGTGCAGGTCTGGGAAACCATAGAACCTCGAACATCCACAGTCGTTGGGACTTTTTACAAATGTCTTACATGAAAAGAACGATGAGTTGTGCTTGCAGGTAAATTTCGAGCTGTGCTGTCTATCAAACTGGCCCCATGAAGGGTAAACATCACCCAAAATCATTCATCTGGCTTTGAGAGTTGGGTGACTCCTGATACATTCCGGTTTACTTTCGCCGGGGAACCTCGGTATCTAGATATCCTGCCCAGTTAATCTATTGACCTTGCTGCTTATGAAGCAGTTACACAGAATAATGCTTCATTGGGGATTCCTCTTAATTAATGACATCAAGGGTGGATGTGGATGGGGAATTTGATAGCACCAGATCTACAAAGCAGTTATGCTTATGTTACATGAGCTTAACTGTGCATACCAGCTTCACCCTCCTCTCAAAATTATTTGAATCATTTTTGGTGGCAAAACTACACTCAGTCTGATCTCCTCCATTCAGTTGGAGTATGATAGGGTCTGATCTTCTGGCAGATTTTTAAGTGCCAGGCATTACCTCCAATGCCCCGGCTTGGCTGTGACTGGTGGAGCGGGCCCTTTCAGCTGAGCTATTACTGAGTTTTCCATGTGTTCCTATGAAGATACAATTGCAGGGTGCACAATGCATTTCTTCTGTGCTGAGCAACTCCTACTGGATTCTTCATAGAAATAGAGGAAAAACTCCCTTAAAGAGAAATTGCAGATATGGATATTTTATACATACATAGATCAGGCTTGCACCAATGCAACTATGTACTGTATATACACCCCATACAGTAACCTGGCTGATGCCCCTGAAAGCTGGAAATCAAATGTCACTGCTACTCCAGCGATCTTTACTTGGCTCCTGGATCCCATGCAGAATAGCTGCCCTGCTGCATTCTGAACACAGGAGGTTGGCCATTCGGCACAAGCAATATTCAGAGAATATGTTGCATTTTTTTTATGAATACAAAGCATTCTCTGAATGGATTAGGTTGAGGGGTGGGGCATTTGCACTTTCCACCACGTCCAGAGAACATATTTTGTTCATTCAGAAAATGGAAAGCGTTCTCTGAATGACACCCATGCTGAGCAGCCAACCTCCTGTGTTCAGAGTGCAGCAGGCAACCGCATGGCGGGGCACCCGGAAACCTAGTGATCCCTGGAGTAGCGATGTCCACTTCAGTGTTTTCCAGTGGCATCATCCAGGTATTATATAGGCAAAGTGTCATTGATCCAAGCTGGACCAATGTAACTATATATAAAATATCAATACCTTGATACTATAAGTGTACATTGGGGCAAAATAAAACAAAAAAATGAGTACATCTCTGGAATACTTGCATGTTACAATGTTTTATCCCTTTAAAACACTGCAAATATAGAAAACGTTCGTTGATCTCCCAGAAATCCCTTGTGCTTGTAACTTCCTGTTGGGGCTGACAACAAACTACTACACTAAAATTCCAACCAGCATTGTCAGACCTGCCTGATGGACTAAAGAACTCTGCCAATCTCCCAACCTCTCTCTGTCCCTCTCCACATGCTTTCATTGAAATCCACCAGTGAAACAATGCTGCCGTCTTCACCCTCAAAAGCCTGCCCACTAGGGTTGCCACCTCATTCCCTTTAAAACCGAACACACATTAAATTACACAGGTTCTGTTGCTGATTAAGGTGGTAATTAAAGTCACTTAGTGCCTTATCTGCATTAAATTAGCCACAGAGCCTGTGTAATTAATATGTGCTCAGTTTTAAAGGGATGAGGTGGCAACCCTACTGTAAGGAAAGAGCTCTTAGGAGATGTAGTTCTGGGGGGGGGGGGGGGATGCCCACCCATTAGGAACTGAGCCCCCAGCAGTTGCTCCTGAAGCAATTGTACAAGTATGGTGATGTCACAAGAGGTAAAAATAAATCAGTTTGCCTCTACAGGAGCAAGGTAAAGAATGCTGGGACATGATCAAGAGGGGGAGAGGGAGCTTCGGGGGTAGATCTGGTTAATGACTGGACATACCCTTTAAGATTACCTAACAAGCGGAGCTTTGTTGAGGCTTGGTAGGGTTTGGATGCTGGGGTACAACACAGTATCCAATACCTACCAAATTATTGACCCTTCCCCAGCCCACCAAAAACCAAGAATGCCATTAAAACTCAGACTGGGGCTACAAAAACCTGTGCTTTGCAATATTTCCTGCCCACCTGGGTTACCAGCATTTAAAAAAATCCATCTATCGTAGATACCGGTAAAAATAAATTTAACTATATAAATATATATTAGAAACATTCACATTTAAGAAAGTTCTGATCGAACATGACAAGCATCTTCTACCATTATTTATCAAAATAAAATTTTCTTCCTACTTCTACACTAGGGCATGTCATGCACAAATTAAATCTAACAGACAACAGGCTCAAGCGTCATTGCATTACCATAAATCAGACATTAAAGAAATATTTAACAAAAAAAAAAAAAGACACCAGGAACTGGCGTTTCCTTCATTGGCTCCTCCTAACATTCTCCCACCTGAGTCACATATTAATAAAATTACCCCTCCTGGGCCACAGCAATTTATAAAAATACAATTTAAAAAGGTGCAGAGGAGATTAGAGGTGTGCCATCGTGTCTAATTTAAAAGTGCCTTTTCATTTGTACAGCACACTAAAATGAGTCAAAGATTCCAAAGTCAGACATCACTATATTCTCAATGCTAACTTTGCCAAGCTAGGATATCAAGAAGCTGATTGGCTGAAGCCCTGACACAGCAAGAGATAAAGGAGCTGATAGGAGAACAGGAGAGGAAAGTAGAAGCAATGCCCAAAAAACTGCTGCAACCTGTCATAGGGGTTGCTTTACTAAAACTGGAGAATGCAAAATTTGGTGCAGCTGTGCATGATAGCCAATCCGCTTCTAACTTCCGCTTGTTTAATTAAGCTTTGACAATAAAACCTGGAAGCTGATTGGTTTTTATGCAGAGCTGCACTGGATTCTGCACTCCTCAGTTTTTGTACATCAACCCCATTGTTTCATGTTTGCCAATAAGGTGCATTCTGTGGAATGCTGACATTACAGAACTTCATTCAATGCTGAGTGCTGAGGGTCTCATTCCCCTTCATAGGCATTTGCTAACCAATCATCACCCAGTATTGATGTGACAGTCTAATGCTGGCCAATCACAGCTTGACTTTTAGGCATCTCCAGCTAAATCGACAAAAATTTAAGCCGTGGGTGACCCTGTTGGCACTACCTGGCTCCACAAAAGTCGACTGAAGAATCAAAGGAGCCGGTAAAAAAATGTCAGGCAAACAGTAACTGCTATCAGTTCTTGTTTTGGTATTCAGATAGCCACATGTGCTGTGGCTATCTGAACACAATAAGGGGCAGGGGAGATTTCTCCTTTCAAGCTATTTAGCATGAATGGGGGAAATGGGGAAAATACAGCCATGTGTGACTAGCATAAGAAAGCACCTGAAAGCCAAACTTGTCTCTGGTTCACAATATGTTTCTACAGAGAATGCACTACTGGATGCTGTATAATCAGATAATTCTGCAAAGATTTCTTGCCAATTTTTTTGTAACAGACAATATTTTTGTCACTGATATACAAGAGCAGGGGTCTCCAAAATTTCTAAACAAAGGGCCAGTTTATTGTCCCTCAGACTTTAGGGGGGCTGGCCTATGGCCAGCGACAGTGGAAATTTTTCTGACATCAGTGGGAGTAAACATTGTCAAATTTGGTATTAGGGGGAGGATCAGTTACCATCATTGTTGGTATTATTGGGAGGAATAGTGCCCCATTGTTGGTGTCAGTAGGAAAAAAGGTGCCCAATAGTTGATGTCAGTCAGTTGGCAGAATAGTGTTTTGTATCAGTGGGAGGAATAGTGCCCCAAGGGCCGCATTCGGCCCCCAGGGAGCAGTTTGGAGACCACTGTATAAGAGCATAGGTTTTGTTTTAGTGTAAGATCCTTTTGGTGCATCAGCAGTGAAAGTATGACCACTAAAGGTTTATTCTGACTAATTCGTTTGAAGATTTAGAGTTAGGGGTTGGGTTGGTAATTATGCTTTGGTTGAACAGCAGACAAAATGTTTTGTTTTGAAATGGGGCAAAAAAATACTTTGATCTGGTATTTTTGCAACCTGTGGTGTTTCCATTGCCAAGATTCTCCCTAAGGGCTCTTTCACATGGGCATCGGTAAAAAAAGGGCAGCCGATCTGTGATTTTACCGCCCCCTGGCTGCCCACCTGAATTCTAACATTACAGCTTGACAGGGCTGTTTCCATGCCTTGGTTGTGCCGCTTTGCTTTTGCGGCCAGTATTTTTAACTCAGGCTGCAGAGTTTGACAGGCAGAACCACCTGTTAAACTCGCCATTGAGAACAATGCCAAACTGTTGGCAGGAGTTCCTTGAGGAATTAGCAATTTCTACCTCTCAATAATGTAAGCAATGACACCAATGATCTTGATTCGTCCCACTTACCAGCAATGTAAGGAGAGCATTCTTCCACCCCCAACCAACGTATTGGGCACATTTTTCCCACTGACCACCAATGTAGGGGAGCATTCTTAACCACTGATCACCAAGGTAAGAGGAGCATCCTTTCACCCCAACCACGAATGTAAGGGAAGCATTCTTCTCACTGACCACCAACATAAGGAGCATTCTTCCCGCTGATCAACAATGTAATGGGCGCATTCTCCCGCTGACCACCAATGTAAGTATTCTTCCCAATGATCACCAATGTAAGGGGAGCATTCTTAACCACTAACCCGCAATGTAAGAGAAGCATCCTTCCACCCCGACAACTAATGTAAGGGAAGCATTCTTCCCAATGAACACCAATGTAAGGAGCACTTTTCCCACTGAACACCAATGTAAGGAGCATTGTTCCCACTGAACATCAATATAAGGAGCATTGTTCCCACTGAACACCAATGTAGGGGGAGCATTCTTAATCACTGAACAGCAATGTAAGATGAGCATACTTCAACCCCGACCACCAATCTAAGTGAAGCATTCTTCCCACTGACCACCAACATAAGGAGCATTCTTCCTGCTGACCACCAATGTAGATATAGTAATTATTGGTGGTTGTTTCCTGAGACCTAAAAGATACTTCAGGGGTTCCTCCATGTTAAAGTTCAGAAAGGCTGCTCTATAAAACAACAGTTCCAAATACATGCTATCTATGAATATTAGGTCAAATAGGAATTTATTGGCACCAAAAGGTTACAAATAATCCTGCGCTTGAAACAAGTATTCTGATTTTGAACAGATAAATGAATTTGCCCTGCAGGAATACTGTATACTGCACCCTCTTGTAGTGGATACCTCGTTGAAACATACTGAACAAAGGTTACAAAAATAATACTATGGGCAAAACTTCTACTTTCCTTCCAGTGTTTATATAGTATCCCCAGCAGAATGGAGCTGCAGGAGAGATATAAGAAACTCTTGTTAGCCAAACTGACAAGGCATGGCAGTTGGGTCATAACAGTGCAGTACAAGGAATGTGTCCTCTGCAGCCCAACAAACAGTTTCCAATTAACATGTTATATACAATGGCAGGATTGAACAAAAATAGCTCATCACATGTATAGAGATCATACAAATTAAAATGATCATCATACCCATTTTTCCCTTAAAAAAAAACAAATAAAAGACAAAAAACAAAACAAAAAAAACAAATAGGAAACTTAAAATCACAGCCAACAAAAATGCCCTCTAATGTGATGAATCAAATAAAAGGAATGATTTATACAGAAAGGAGAAAAAAAAAAAAAAAAAGTGACTTCAACTTTATAATGGCAGTGCCGATAAATAATTATACATTCCGCGTCTCCACATCAATCTTTTCCTCCGATTGGTCCACTTCTGATTCAGTAATTGCGACACTTTGCCTCAATGTAATTTCCGGTCCGCCACCATAGATGGACTGAAGGAAATTCCAGGTTTCTTCCGAGATCTGTCCAGAATCTGCTCCTGATGGGTGTGTTTAGAAACAGAGTTTAGTTGTATCTAAAATAGGCACTATATAAGCATTGGCTAGCTTGAAGGTTTAGAACTTCGGGAATCTGTTGTTATCTCTAAGGGTGGTCACTCCTCACTTCCTGTTCTGGTGACCATGCAGAAAGTAATTGTAAAAATCTCACCAGTGGAAAATTCTAAATCTTCCTTCTATTCAATACTAAAAAAAAAAAAAGTCTAGCAATATTTATTATTATTTCAGAGGAAAAAAACCTATGTAATTCACACTACAGTGATCCGTAACGTTGTACACGAGGTGTGCTGCATTAGGGTTGCTCATTCATTTAAATGGGCTCCTTACATTACTATACTGCATGTGATTAAAGATCTGTTATTTATAAACCCTAGAGATATTTTGGATACTATGATTTCTGACCTCTGCGTATCTTGTGTGCTACAATTCTGTACCTGTATATTTAGCATTTATTAAAATACAAATAAATATTTAAAATAAATATTAAATACACTGGCTACAAATGCTCCAAAAAAACGGAATTTTTGTAAAATCTTACCTGTAAAATTCCTTTCTCTGAGTCCTCCGACAGTCGCCGCCTCTTCATATTCGTCACATATGGGGTATTAGACTTTGCTCCGAAGGAGTAGCTAGGCAACAGAATATGTTAACATTAAAGCTTTTAACATATCCCACCCTCAAGGGGTGGTCCCCTCAGTCAATACCCTCCTACTTCCTGCAACCATATCTCAGTTTTAGTGGAATAGCAGTAGAGTATACAACCAAACCCCAAAAGAGGGGCGGGGGCGGCGACTGTCGGAGGACTCAGAGAAAGGAATTTTACAGGTAAGATTTTACAAAAATTCCGTTTTCTCTTACGTCCTCCGACAGTCGCCGCCTCTTCATATTCGTCACATATGGGGACGTCCCAAAGCAGTGCAAACATGTGGGGTGGGAAACGCATCCGCGCCGAAAGGCAACGCAGTCTCCGCATCAAAGAAAGGAACCTTACCAAAGGAAGGAACCCAGCTGGGCAACAGGAAAAAAACAGGTGCTCAACAGGAGCAACAACCCAGGAAAAGACAAATAACCAGGGGATAAAAAACTTATCCCAACAGCCAGTGGTCCCCACAAGGGACCCTAGGGAATCGCCGCACTAAGAACCTTGCGGCCAAAGGAAGCATCCGCCGATGCCTGAACATCTACTTTGTAGAATTTCGTGAAAGTGTGCACGGTCGACCAAGTCGCCGCCTTACACACCTGGGCTACAGAAGCCCCATGACGACAGGCCCAAGACGTACTCAGAGATCTAGTAGAGTGCGCCTTCACAGGCACAGGGGGAACCTTCCCCTGCAAAGCATAGGCCTGTTCAATGGTCTGCCTGATCCATTTGGCGATGGTAGAGGCCGACGCCGCCATGCCCTTCCGAGGACCCTCTGGAAGAACAAACAAGGAATCCGTCTTTTGAAAAGACTCAGTCGATTTAAGGTAAACCCTTATCGCCCGAACAACATCCAAAGAATGTAATCTCACCTCCTTTGGATGTGTAGGCTTCGCGCACAGCGAAGGCAAGACAATATCCTCATTGAGATGGAATTCCGAAACTCGTTTCGGAAGAAAAGAAGGATTAGGTCGCAAGACCACCTTATCCAAATGAACAACCAGATACGGAGACTTGCAGGACAAAGCTGCCAGCTCCGACACTCTGCGAGCCGAAGTGATCGCCACCAAAAAGGCGACCTTTTTGGACAACATAGACAACGAGATCTCCCTGATCTGTTCAAAAGGAGCACGTTGCAACACAGATAGAACGAGATTCAAGTCCCAAGGGGGCAGAGGATCCCTCCTAGGAGGAACCAGATGCCGCACACCCTGAACAAAAGTGCCAACCAAGGAGTTGGAAGCCACGGGACGTTGAAACAGAACGGCCAGCGCAGACACCTGACCCTTTATCGTAGCCAGCGCCAAACGCTGATCGACACCCGTTTGAAGGAAGGACAGCACTCGGGAAACCGAGTACGTGCGGGGAGAAAATCCCCTGGACTCACACCAAGCAAAATAGGCCTTCCAAGTACGGTAATAAACCTTCCCCGAGGAAGACTTCCTCGCGTTGATCAAGGTATGAACGACCTCTGGGGAGAGACCCTTCTCCCTCAGGACCTCGGTCTCAACAGCCAGGCCGTCAAAGCCAGCGACTGTAAAGCAGGATGGTATATCGGTCCTTGAGACAGGAGATCGTCTCGAAGAGGCAGACGCCACGGGGCGTCGACCGCCAGATTCACGAGGTCTGCGTACCAGGACCGGCGAGGCCAGTCCGGTGCCACAAGAATCACCGTGCTGCGTTCCGAGTGTAACCTGCGAAGGAACCTGGACAGCAACTGAATCGGTGGAAACACGTACATCAGCCTGTACTGATGCCACGGGGCCACTAACGCGTCCAACGCGTCTGCCCGAGGGTCGCGCGTCCTTGCCACGAACCTTCTCACCTTGTTGTTGAGACGAGACGGGAACAGGTCCACATCTGGAAGACCCCACTTCGCGCACAACATCTGGAAAACAGCCGGGTGGAGAGACCATTCCCCCTGATCCAGGGTCTGGCGACTCAGATAGTCCGCCTGCCAGTTCTCCACCCCCGGAATGTGAACCGCCGTTATCGCCGGGACATGAGCCTCGGCCCAAGACAGAATGTCGGCCACTTCTCGAGCCGCTCGGGCACTCCTGGTGCCCCCTTGGTGGTTGATGTAGGCCACCGCCGTGGCATTGTCCGTCTGCACCCGAACCGGGCAGCCCTGCAGCCGGTCCGTCCAGCGATGAAGACAGAGATTTATCGCACGCAATTCCAGAATGTTGATCGGAAGGGAGGACTCCCCCTCCGACCAAGTCCCCTGGGCGGACAGAACGCCCAGAACACCACCCCAGCCCGACAGGCTGGCATCCGTGGTGATTACCGTCCACGAGATAGGACGAAACGACTTGCCCCCGGATACCATCGGGGACTGGAGCCACCACAGAAGGTCTCTTCTGGTGCGATGACTCAACGAGATTTGAAGATCCAGAGATTGAGGTCGCCCGTCCCACATGGACAGGATCTCCGCTTGGAGACCCCGCGTGTGAAACTGGGCGAAGGGAATCGCCTCGAAGGCCGAGACCATCAATCCCAGACATCTCATGCACGTCCGCAGAGACGAGTGCGGAACGTCCCTGAGGGACCTGACTTCCTCCTGAAGAGTTCTGAGTTTGTCTTCCGGCAGGAAGACCTTCGCCTGCACCGAGTCCAGAACCATTCCCAGGTAGGGAAGACGAACCGACGGACTCAGTGTCGACTTTGGAAAATTTATCGTCCAACCAAACTCCTGCAGAGTTTGCATCGTGACAGACAGGTCCTTCTCCAGACCCTGGCTGGTCGCAGACCGAACCAGAATGTCGTCCAGATACCCCAGGACAGAAATGCCCTGGGCCCTCAATAATGCCAGAACCGGTGCAAGCACCTTGGTGAAGACCCGCGGAGCCGAGGCGAGACCAAAAGGCAACGCCACGAACTGGTAGTGATCCTCCGCAATGGCAAATCGAAGGTACCTCTGGTGACCCTCGAAAATGGGGATGTGAAGATACGCGTCCTTCAAATCGATGGAGGCCATGAATTCCCCCGGAACCAGGGCAGCCACCACCGACCGCAGGGATTCCATGCGGAACTTGCGAACCCGCACAGAGCGGTTCAGAGCCTTCAAGTCCAGAATTGGACGAACCTTGCCCTCCTTTCTGGGCACGGTGAACAGATTGGAATAAAACCCCCGAAATCTGTCCCGATGAGGCACCGGAACCACCACTCCCTGAGCCCTCAGGTCCCGCACCGCCAGGTGTAGGTCCCGCAAACGCTCTGGAGACAGTTGAAGATTTGATGGAAAAAATCTGCTCTCCGGCCGAGAGAGAAACTCGATCTTGTAACCAGATCGAACGATCTCCTGAACCCATCTGTCCCGCACACGGGCCAACCAGGGCTGAAGAAAACCGAGCAAGCGTCCCCCCACCCCAAAACTGGGTGAGGGCGCCCCTTCAGGCCGCACTGTTATGGGCTGCGGATCCGGATTGACCGGACTTCTGTTTACCAGACCAGGGCTTCTTCTGAGAGCCTTGACCTTTGAACGGCTTGCCCTTGTAGTGCGGCCGAAAGGACCCCTGAGGGGGCCGAAAATTAGCATGCTTCTTCCCAGAAGCCCCCTTAGCCTTGGGGAAATGGGGCAAGAGAGTGCTCTTACCACCGGTGATCCCCTTAATCAACACATCCAAGGACTCCCCAAAAAGGCGAGACCCATCATAAGGCAGATTGGCTAAGGTCTGACGTGAAGACTGGTCTACCGACCAACATTTCAACCAAACCAGGCGGCGAGACAACACCGCCACGCTGTGCACACGTGCAGCCAACTGAACCAGGTCCAGGTCCGCATCACACAGATACATGACACCCTGGTGGATTTGATCCACCATATCCAGGGTCGCCGGCGAGGCCGAATCGGCCACTAGGACGCGCCTAAGCATCTGCGTCCAACTTGCGATCGCCTGGGCCGCCATGAGAGAAGCAAACAGAGCCTTAAGCATAGAACCCGTAACAGAATAAGTATGACGGGCAAGAGACTCCAATCTCCTATCCGTGGCATCACGGAACACAGGGGAATCCTCTGCAGGAATCGCAGTGGATTTGTTTAAAACCGCAATTGCGTGATCCACTGGGGGTGGCACACACCACCGTTCATCAGTGGAAGGCGAGAAAGGATAACGCAGCTTGAACCTACTTGGTACAGCAAAAGGTTTGCGCAGATTGCGCCATTGTTCCTTAACAGCGCGCTGAAAATCATCATTGCAGGGAAAAACCTGCGGCGCCCTGCGTTTTCTCTGCGTCATATAAGCCGCCAAGGCAGCGGGGGGACACACTTCATCCTGCAAACGCAGCGTTTGCTTTATGGAAGCAATCAATTCATCCATGATTGCAAGCTCTTCAGGCGAGCCAGGGGGAGAATTATCAACCCCTTCAACTTCAGCCTCCACCTCGGACCCCACAAGATCCAGGGAGGAGCGGGACCCCGATAAGGAGGCCCCCGCCCTAACAGCCCCATCACCTTCACCCTCAGAATCAGAGGAAAGAGCAACTCTGGGTCTTTTAGTAGATTGAGCAGCCACCAGCATCTGCACCTGAGCAGCAAGGCCAGCCACAATAGTGGCTAAATCCCCCCCTGGGGGGGAAACAGCAGTCCCCTGGCTTTCCACCAAGGCGGTAGGAAATTTGCCCTCCTGAGAATCCATTGCCCCTATAACAATGCCGGATAATAAGGGGTTAACTGCCCCTTTAATCAAGCGCGGCGAGCGCAGCCCACCGCACCACACACAAGCACAATGAGACCCCCACAGGGAATATTAAACTTAACACAGGCAATGGATAGCAAGAACAGAAGGATAAAACCTGAGGAGACCCTCGCCACTGCTGCTGCCTCGATCAGTGTTCCTGGAGAAGAGGAAGTGATGCTGCCAGGGCGCTCTATGAAAGCCTATGGGAGGCTACAAGAAAATGGCCGCCATGCATGTAGAACATGCGGCCGGAGCGAGTGTAGGCAAAATGGCGCCGTTTGGCGCCGAAACCGCCGCTCCACAGTACAGTAATGTACACATGTCATCCATGTATAAAAAAACATGTCAGATCGCCGCAGTGATCGCTGTATAATGCCCAAACATGCCACAAAACATGCCCCACAGCACACAGCTTCTCACACTGACAAGGCTGACACACACAGTGTCACACAGCTCCCCCTCCCCCTTGCAGCCCACAGCATGCAGCCGAGAGATAGGGAAACAAACAGTGTGAATAGAGGCAGGTTACACAGTCCCAGACTGACACCCCCCCAGACAGACAGGTCCCCACATAAATACACTTACCTCACATGGCGTGGGGGACCCGCACAGGCGAACAAGCCGCTGCACATGAGGCAGGGAGAGTCGCATACAAGACGCACAGAATGGGGGTTAAGAAACCGCACAGCGTCCAGTGAGGTAGCCACCTCACCAATCATCCCTGCACCGAACAGGGATGGGTCGTTCACTGTGCCAGGAGCGTTACCTGGCTGAACGCTCGATGGCAGGCTGGGAAGCCACTGACCCACAACCTGCGACCAGGGGGATCAGCCCGAGACCCAGCCCGCATGATCCTCTTCATCCGAAGAACTAACTAACGCTGACAAAAAGAACAGCTAAGTAAAGGTAGAGAGAAAACTCAAACAAAAAATCAAAAAAAGAAGAAAGTCTGGGGCACAAAGCCCCAGCACAGAGAGAGCCAGCCACTCCTGACAAGCTAGACATTAAAACTGAGATATGGTTGCAGGAAGTAGGAGGGTATTGACTGAGGGGACCACCCCTTGAGGGTGGGATATGTTAAAAGCTTTAATGTTAACATATTCTGTTGCCTAGCTACTCCTTCGGAGCAAAGTCTAATACCCCATATGTGACGAATATGAAGAGGCGGCGACTGTCGGAGGACGTAAGAGAAATAGTATTTTTTTGGGTAATGCAGCACACCCCACCACAATGTAGTACATCATGTATTATGGTGCAATGCAAGAGGGATTTCTTGAAAATGAATGGCACTACAATGCACTAGCATGTGAATTATGTGTTTCCATTAACCCAATGCAATGGTGTAACAATAAGCCCCAACACTCACCTGCCCCCTCTGCCCTCAGTTCCAAGAGTTATGACCTCTGGCGGTCCAAGAGCTATGGCTTCTGGCAGAATCCCCACATCTGACCCTTCCAGATGTGTTGGATGCCTGCGCCCTACACTGCACACTGTGCTTCAATCCACTGGCTGCAATGTCAGTGCAGTGTCCTGTAGAGGCCAGCAGATGGATCCACAGCATGTTGTAGGAGACCAGGAGAATGACGCACCTCGAAGTGTCAGATGTGAAGATTCTGCTGGAGACAACAGCTCTGGGAAAAAGCGCAGTTAGACTTACAGGTAACTCCTTTTCTAATAGTCTTCCAGGACAGCCGAGGAGCCCTAGATCTCATGGGCTGTCCTGAAAGACGACTTGAGAAAATATGAGTATTAATGCTATTCTTTAGCAGTTTTTTTTTTAATCTTAACCACTTGGCGATTGCCGCACGACTATTTACGTCGGCAGTCAGCCCCTCAGGCAGAGCGACGTAAATACGTCGCTAGCCTGTGAGGGTCTAGGGAGCGAGTGTGTGGTCACGGACCCCCCGCGCGCGTGTGACCGGCGGACCCGATGTCCGCCGGTCACTCGGCGATCGTCGGTGCAAAGGGAGAAAGGCAGGTGGCTGATGTAAACAAGCCGCCTGTCATTCTCCCCTGTGTAGGAATAGTGATCATACGGTTCTACTATGTAGGACCGTTGATCACTGTTACTACACCTCAAGCCACAGCCAATCACAGTTAGAATCACACCCCTAGGGACACACATAACCCCTCCCTCTAAAAAAAAGTTAACCCCTTCACTGCCTGTGTATTTTTACAGTAACAGTGCATATGTATAGCACTGATTACTGTAGAAATGTCACTGGTAACCCCAAAAGTGTCAAAAATGTCAGTCAAGGGTCCGATCTGTCCGCCGCAAAGTCGCAGTACCGCAAAAAAAAAAATCCCAGATCGCCGCCATTATGCGTTAAAAAAAAAAACAAAAAATGACAAAAATCTTTCCCTTTGTTAGTAAACGCGATAACTTTTGCGCAAACCAATCAAAATACGCTTTTTGTGATTTTTTTTTACCAAACATATGTAGCATAAAACAAATTGGCTCAAAATGTTAAAATATTTAGATTTTTACATTTTTTTGGGGGGGAATTTCATGTGAAAAATATTGTTATTTTTGCAAAATTGACGCTCTTTTTTTGTTTATAGCGCATGATCAAAAAATCGCACAGGAGATCAAATACCACCAAAAGAAAGCTCTGTTTGTGGGGAAAAAAAGGACATCAATTTAATTTGGGTACAGCGTCACACAACCGTGCAATTGTCCGTTAAAGTCACGCAGTGCCGAATCGCAACATAGGCCCTGGTCAGGAAGGGGGTAAAACCTTTCGGGGCTTAAGTGGTTAAGGAAGGTAAAAGTGCTGGCTGCAAATAGTGATTTACCAACTCCTCGTTTATACAAGTACAAAACTACAGAATTCCAGGCAGCCGTCAATCTTCCAGAAGTACATGTATGTCTCAGCAAACGTCTACACTCACTGGCAGTTATTCTTCATCAATGTTTATATTATTTCTCCATGACTCACCCACTTCCAGGACTGATATTAAAGAGGAAGTAAATGCGAACAGGCAGGCTTTTAGTGGCAGAAGAGATATGCAATGTCTCATTTACAATAAAGTAGATTTTTACCTGCTTATTCGCAATCCTCTGCGAAATGTGCACTGAGCTGTGCACGCAAAACTCAGTTTACATTCCGGCACACTGGCAAGTCTACCAGGATGACTGCACTCCCGCTTATGCGTGCGATTGATGCCATCCTGCATTGTCCAAACAAAACAGACTAACATCGGCACCTTGAAGAATCCTGGTGGGGGGGGGGGGGGGGGAGCGTCAGACTGCTGAAACTATGATAAGAATTTGTGCCTTTACTTCTGCTTTAATCTCAAATAAATGGTTTCATAATTAGATAAATTCCTTAAAGTGGACTTTATTTAATGTCCCCTTTCTGGCTGATCATCTGCAGCTTTCATGAGAAACCACCTGTCTCAGACTCCCACTGTTAAAAGCATTGCTTACCTTGTTTCAGGGTTATATGTCCACACTTATTAACCGCAATTTTAGAATTATCGATTGGTCCAGGAGGATCTGCAGAAGACAACACACGTTAGAAATACGATACCGATATTAAAGTATACATGAAACCCCATTGCCAGTTCACACTGGTGCGATGCGGGAACCCTGCAAATCCACTTTCCGCATCGCACCCGACTCGCAGGCAGTTCACACTGCCATATGCAAACTTCTGGGAGTGTCAATACAAAGTTAATGACACCCCCAGATTAGTTTGCATATGGCAGTGCGAACAGTCAATTCGGACAGGAATAAGATCGAATAGGTGTGAACACCCATGCAATCAGATTCTGATGCAGACCAAAAAAAGGGTTCTGCACAACTTTGGTCCAAATGAGATGCAAATTCAGCCATATAATCTGTATGGATGAATTCGCATTGCACAGATATCGCATGTGATTTGCAGAGCAGGGCTGTGCGAATCACATGCGATATCTGAGATCGCTATAGTGTAAACCAGCACTAACAGAATGACTTCTAGTTTGCTTCAGCACTGAGTATCCTAAACAGCTACCACATTTTAGTTTTGAATTATAATACCGTTTCCACCATTTTTTCATACTTGCTAAATATCAACACTGCTGTTTGCATCTGCCACATGTTATTTATCAGGGTGGGTCTCCTGACAGCAACAAAAAATGGGACACGCCCATGCATGTGCATTGCCACACCCACTTGTAGACTTTATTGGCATGTGAAAAGGTGACATGCAGAGGCATTATTGGGAGACAAGAACAGAATGATGTCACACTATAAAAAGAAGTGCCTACACAAGGAGTTTTATAAAATTACCAGGTATTTTATTTTAAATGAAAGCTATATTATTATTAAATATTGAAAAAAAAAAAAAAAAAAACCTATGAGATTACAATAAAATTATTTTATATATATATGTACTCCTCAGTCCTCAGCAGCATCAGTTTCATAAAGCAGTGGGAGGCAAAGAAGCAGCAGTAAAAGTAACTATAATCATGGAGGGTCCCTAAAGCAGGCCATAGATTATGCAATTTTCTTTCCTTTAATCACGGGTTGAAAGAAAGAAAATTGCTTGATTCCCCATCAACATAGCGGGAGGTTTCCCCAGAATACAGTGATCATACAGGCAAAACCCAACAGGCTGGTTGTACTGAAATCAATCGATAGACTTCAGTACAACCAGCCTGCCCACAGATGTATCAAAATTAGGGTAGAGGTGTGTGTTTGAGATGCGGTAATTTCTA
Organism: Pelophylax lessonae; assembly: GCF_965119305.1. Taxonomy (NCBI): domain Eukaryota; kingdom Metazoa; phylum Chordata; class Amphibia; order Anura; family Ranidae; genus Pelophylax; species Pelophylax lessonae. The sequence continues at coordinate 262,277,295 of NC_138775.1, read as the reverse complement.
GGATGAAAGGCCAACACTAACCCAGTAATGGTTTACTGCTTCTACATACTGAAAATTCAGATGGTCACAGACACTACTAGGAGAGTGAAGGAGATCCCTCCTCTGATGTATTCAGCTGTGTGTGTGTAAAATAATATCCTGCTATTTAAGCTTGTCACAGCATAGTAATACATCAGTTTGGTGATTGGGTTGTCCTGTTGCCTTGCCATCTGTGGCTGCAATTGGTGTATATGAAATATTTCTATGCGGAAGTAAAAATTCTTTAAATTATTTAAAACGTATTTTGAAAAAAAAAAAATGCAGAGCTCATAGTAAAAAAAAAAAACTAATTTTGTCATTAGGCGGCAGTTGTTGCAGTCTCAACACAGATATGTATCTCATGTAACCATTTAAACAAACAAACAAGAGACTTCAGTGCTGGTCATAAAATATAGTGTATCCACAGTGGAAATGAAGAAAACTACTTTTTATCCACAGGGTCCTTACAATCCTCTGCTGCTCACTTCTGCCAGTGTGTTCTTGGGTCACAACATATGCATACAGTATATGCATAAAAACCTCTAACTTGTAGCTGTCAGTCAACGCATTTCGGCAAGATACTGTGCTCCATCAAGACTACACGTACCAAGGTTCTTGGAATAAAAAAAAAGGACTGGAATCCTTGTATGCCTAGCCCTGATAAAGGGAACTGGCATCTCTCCAAAATGCATTGGCTTTAAAAGACACATGTGCAGAATCTCACTTTGACCCGCAAATTCATTGGTCATGAATCAGTGGCATCCTAACGATCTACCAACCCTGCAAGAAATCGTCTTGGAGGTGGGTAAAGAGAGCTCTGCTATGTAATGCAGGTGATTGCAAAGCCTTTTTAAGCTCTCCATTAGCTAAATGATCAATTGTATCTGCCATTTCAAAACTGGGTGTGAATACAGAATTTTTCCTGCATTAACAGGTTAAAAGCTAATACTAAAGAGTGTACTGTGGATACAATGAGTATCTTGTGGTGAGCGCAGGAATCTCTTGTTTAATATGTATGTAATTTAAATAGGGAAAGTTTGCAACTGATATTTCTGCCTCTGACTTCACCATCATGTCATCTCATCTCTCTGATCAATTCTTTGTGATGAAAATTGAATTAAAAGAGAATAAGAGATCATAAATGCCACATCAGGTGGAAGGAGATGGAAACAAAGGTCAGAGATCCCAACAGCAGGGAATATAACAGAAGGAGCGAGTGAGGCATTTACCCCCCAACATCTAACAATGTCTAGGTAGGCTGACTGACTTTTCAAAATGACCAACAAAAGAACTGTACATACCAACGTCCTTGCCCTTCACAAAGCCTTCCCATTCTCTGAACCACTGCATGCTAATACAGAAGATAACAGCCAGGGAGTCCTCTTCTTGAAAAGCCTTGTTTAGCTGAGGAAACAAAGACACTAAGCTCTTAAAGGATTACAGAGCACATCAGCAGTACAATAAAATGATCATAAAGCTTAGAAAACTGTAATTACTCGAAATGAAAGCACATGGTGGAAATACAACCTCACAGTCTAATGCAGGCCATAGATGATGTGACTATTTCCCACAACCATGGGTTACAGGAAAGGAAATAGCTAGATTCCCCCATCAACACAGTTAATGTTGATGGGGGAATGCCTCCCGTGGAGCAATTGTATTCTCCCTGCAGAGGGGAAGGGGGAGGGGGGGCATAGAGCCATCTCTGTCGGGAGAACACAAAGAACACAGTGATTATTGCCTGCGGCTGTAGCCGCATGCAATAGTCGCATGTCACAATCTGACATACTGGTTGTACCAAACTCGATCGATGGATCAACTTGGGTACAATCAAGCCTGCCCATAGATGGCTCGAATCTCGGCTGGTGCCTGCTTAACCAGACAAGATTAGAATCATCTATGGCTGGCATAACATTACAAATAAAACTATCACTGGGGCCTAAGCTGGTTTGCCATAAAAATGGGACTGATGTTCATTACAGGACAAAGCTTCTGGTATTCTTAACCACTGGGTTACACTGCCTCCTACAGGAGTAGGGCACTAGGCAGAAAAAAATTGTGACTACACCCACAGGCAGTCACAGGGGGTATACTCCCACTGCTATAGCCACTCAGTTTTTGTTGCAAGCAGTGTTAGGAAAATTATAACTCCACAGAGGAGTGGGTGCTGTGTCCGTCAATGAACACGGCAAGGCAAAAGTCCCTTTTCTCTTTCTTTCATTGACGGACACAGCTTCTGGTTTTCTTAACCATTGGGACATCCCAAAGCAGTGTTAAACATGAGGGGTTGGAAACAGCAAAAAAATTCCCAAGGCTAAACATTAGCCAACCAGGCAACAGGGCCTCAAACAACTGGAGCCAACCTTAAAATAACAATACACCCTCAAAGAGGATCAGGTCCTCCTAAACAGCAGCCTGCAAAACCTTGCGGCCAAAGGAAGCATCCACAGATGCCAACACATCCACTTTATAAGACTTTGTAAAAAAAAAAGTTCACCGATGACCAGGTGGCCGCCTTGAAAACCTGCGTCAATGCAGCCTGATGACGGAAGGCCCAGGAGGCACTAAGCGCCCTGGTAGAGTGCTCCTTGACAGGTAAAGGAGGAACCTGACCCCTGATGGAATAGGTCTGAACCACCTTCTCTCTGATCCATCTAGAAATGGTCGCAGAGGAAGCGAACAACCCTTTATGAGGTCTATCCATGAGCACAAGTAGAGAGTCTGATTTTCTGAAAGACCCTGTAGCTGCCAGGTACACCCGAATTGCCCGGACCACATCCAAGGCATGCAAGACAATTTCCTTCAGATGTTTAAGCCTGAGATAAAGGGAATCAACACAATGTCTTAATTCAAATGAAAACCAGAGACCAACTTAGGAAGGAATGACGTATAGGGGCGAAGCACCACCATATCCCTGTGAATCACCAAATGAGATGGACAGGATAACGCCGCCAGTTCCGACACCCTGAGCACAGAGGGGATAGCCACCAGAAAGGCCACCTTCTGGGACAGCGTAAGCAGGGGAAACTCCCGAAGATTCTCAAAGGGAGACTGCTGGAGAACCGAAAGTATCCAATTAAGGCCCCAAGGTGGCAAAGGAGACCTCACTGAAGGGACCAAGTGCCGAACACCCTGAAAAGAGGTTTGCACCACAGCTGTAGCCAGGGGTCGTTGGAAGAAGACCGCTAAGGCAGACACCTGGCCCTTTATAGTACTCAAGATCAACTTCTGTTCAACTCCCCGTTGAAGGAAGGTCAAGATCCGAGCCACCGAAAAAGAGAGAGGAGGAACCCCAAGGGATTCAGAACATGCAATGTACAACTTCAACGTACGATGGTAGATCTTCCAAGTAGATTTCCTAGCTTTAATAGCATAGAATCACTGATTCAGACAATCCCCTTGATACAGGGAAGCCACCACTGTGAGAATGGACTCCATCCTGCACCCGCACAAAGCAGTTCAGCACCTTGAGGCCCAGGATTGGACGCACTTTGCCCTCCTTCCTGGGGACTGTAAATAGGTTGAGTAAAACCCCTGAAAACCGTCTTGCAGTTGGAACAAGGACAATCATCCCTTAAAGTAAAAGATCTGGCACTGCCCCAAAGAGGGCATGTAAGCGGACTGGGGACAGTCACACGTTGGAAGGAAAGAACCTTTCCAGAGGGCAAGCACAAAACTCGATCTTGTGTCCAGATCGTATGACTTTGTGGACCCACTTGCCTTGTACCAGGGAAGTCCACGGGGTCCAGGAACAAGCAAAGACATTCCCCCACCCCAGATACGGGTGAGGGAGCACCTTCATGCTGAAGGAGCCTTGTCTGCGGGTCTGGAGAAGCCCACCCTCGACTTGCGAGACCAAGTTTGCTTGGATCCATCAGAGGCGGCCCCCAAAAGGCTTCGATCCCTTGTCAGTCGATTCTGAGGGACAAAAAACGCAAGACGTTTAACTCGAGGGCTAGCCCCCGTCCAGTGGGGATACGTCACGGCCGACCTAGCATGGAGCTGGCCAGACTGGGTGAACCCTCTGGATCCTGTAAAAATATCCAGTCCATCGCCCAATTCGGCAGTTGATTGGTATAGACTACGCCTATAGGGCAGTCCCAGGGGGTATACTCCCACTTCCTGCTATAGGTCTTCAGTTTTTTAAGCAGTGCCAGAAGAACATATAACCCAAATCAATAGAGGGGCGGGTGCTGTGTCCATCAATGAACATCAGAGAAAAGGATTTTACGGTAAGACAAAAATCCAGTTCGCTTTCATTCATTAACGAACACAGCTCCATATCTTCTTGACCCTTGGAACATCCCACAGCAGTGTCAACGTGAGGGGTGGGAAGAACACAGCAATAAACATGCTTCCCACATGCTAAACATAGCCAACCAGTTAAAACAGGAGCTCAACCAGGAACAACTGGAGCTCACCTGACAAAAAAGTACACCCTCAAAGAGGACTAAACCTCTCCACCGGCGGCCTGCAAATCCTTGCAGCCAAAGGAAGCATCCGCAGTTGCCAACACATCCACCTTATAAAATTTTGTGAAAGTGTGCACAGACAACCAGGTGGCCGCCTTGCAAACCTGCACCACTGACAACTGATGACAGAAGGCCTAAGAGGCACTAAGCGCCCTTGTAGAATGCGCTTTAACAGTGAAAGGAGGATTCTGACCCTTAATGGAATAGGGCTGCACCACTGTCTGCCTAACCCATCTGGAAATGGTCGCAGCAGACGCAGCCAGCCCCTTACAGGGTCCATCCATAAGGACAAATAGGGAATCCCTTTTTCGGCCAGGTACACCCTGATTGCCCGAAGCAAAGCCAAAGAATGTAAGGCAATGTCTTTAGGGTGCTTAAGCTTAGGACACAAGGAATGTAACACAATGCCAAGTTGAGATCCCACGAGGGCAAAGGAGACCGCACTGGCGGATCCAAGTGGCGAACCCCCTGAACAAAAGGTGCGAACAACAGAAAGTGTAGCCAAAAGGACCATGAAAGAAAATCGCCAAGGCCAAAGCTGGCCCTTGATGGCCTCCGAGGCCAGATGCTGCTCCACACCTCATTGGAGGAAAGTCAAACTCCGAATCACCGAAAAGGAGCGGGGGTGAACCCCAAGAGATTCACATCCACAAGTATGCTCTTCAAACGCAATGATACATTTACCTAGAAGTAGATTTACTAGCTTTCAGCAGCGCGGGAATCGCCTATTCAGGCATCCATGGTGACCACCGTTCAGTACAGGGGAAGGAAGGTTTACCCTGTCGAAGCGCCGGAGAGCAAAGCCACCAAATCTGGGACCCTCTTGTACCCAGGCTCAACAGGATCAGATTGCCACAAAGCAAGACTCTCTCTTTGCAGAGGTCTCACGTGGACAGATTTTGGAACTCCTCCCATGGGAGGAACACCCTGGCTAAGGCCGAGTCCAGAACAGACCCAGATAGTCCAACTAGGTGGATGGAACAAGAGCAAATTCCTGGAAATGTAATTTCCAACCGAACTCCTGCAGAGTCCACACAGTAACTTCCGGGTTGTCCTTCAGAGCAGTCGGGGACTCTGTTCGCAGGAGAAGATCATCCAGGTACTCCACTACCGCAATCCCCTGCTGGCGCAACAATGTCAACACTGGGGCCAACATTTGCGAAAACATGAGGGATTGAGGTGAGACCTCCTCGCCCACAGTAAGCGGAGGAATATCGGAATATGAAGGTAAGCGTCCTTAAACTCGATCGAGGTCAGACGATCCCCCAGATGTAGGGATGCCACTACTGTACGAATGGACTCCATTCAAAACATCTGTACCCACACAAAGTGGTTTAGAGCTCGGGGTCCAAGATTGAACGTACCGCGCTTTCCTTCCTGGGACCTGCAAACATGTTTGAATAAAACCCATGAAACAAACTTTCTGATTCAGATCACCCCTTGTAGTAGCAAGTCTTGCACTACCCCGAAGAGACCCGCAGGTGGTCTAGGGATAAACGTAGGTTGGAAGGAAAGAACCTCTCTGGAGGAGAAGACCGAAAACTCGATCTTGTAGCTGGACCAAATCAGCTCGTGGACCCACTTGTCTTGAATCAGGGAGGTCCAGAAAGAAGCAAAGATGTCCTCCCTTACCCCAGAAACAGGTGAGGCACTCCTTCAGGCAGAAGAGGTGTTTGCCGGTCTAGAAGGACCTGCTCTCGGATTACCAGACCAGGTCCTCATGGAACCTGCGGAGGATATCTTTCCAGGGAGGCACTGAACAGGCGATTCCCCACAAAGGGAAAATCACATAAGACCTTCTGGAAAGTCTGGTCCGCAGAACAGCATTTTAGCCATATCATGCGCCGAAGGATCATTGCTGTCACGGACAGCCCAGAGACTAAGGGAGCCGCATCCGGAGAGGCATCACAGATGACCTGCAACCCCTAGACCAACTAGTCCGCCAGCTCAGCAAAGGCAGGAAGCAGCTAATCCCCCTCCAGATCCTGGCGCAAAAGCTTTGCCCACTCGGGAAGGTCAGGGACACCAATGCCTTTGTGAACACCGACCCAATGACCGAACCGGCCACAGTAAACATTTGGCGGACAAAAGTCTCGGCTCTCCTGTCAAAAGGATCTTTTAAAACCGGAGACTTCTCCACCAGAATTAGCGTGGATTTATTCAGCCTGGAGAGCTGGGAGTCCATCACAGGTGGGACTGCCCACGTACTCAACAGAGACTCCTCAAGGAATATTGTCTATCGAAATGCTTAGGCACCGCCATATTGCGATTAGAACAACTCCACTGACTCGTGAAAATTTTGTCACAGTAGGCGGGAAAAAGGGAATACCTTTGCTGCTTTAGAGGATCAGTGGGCCCCAAAGGGACCGGCGCCTCTGTTGCAGCAGTAGCTGCATCCCCCATGTTTAAAGTTTCACCGATACAATCAGTGTATCCACCAGCGCCTTTTCATGCGCATATGCAGTAAAAGAGGAATCATTCTCACAGTCAGAGCACTCGAAGTGCATGGACGCAGACCCAGTAGGGTCACTATATACTAAGCTCACCCTGAAAACATAACAAGCAGGGGAGGCCGCCAACCTCAGTCCCGCAAGGAGACGCCGGCCAAAGGTCCACAAAAGGACCACCTATTAGACCCGCAAAAAAACAAAAGGGTCGCCCTCCATAGAGGACATAATCCCCTTAAGGGAGGGGGGCGCCTACCCTGACGTAGATGCACAGGCAGAGTATCTTCGCCCACACAATAATGGCTGCTACACTAAAAATGAAGTGCTCCCCACGGCGCCACCTAGTTCAAGCCTGGCTCACCATATGGCCTAACAGGTCGCAAGCTGCGGCCTAAATTTCAGTGTAGGCCCAGCTGCAACTGCCCGGATTCACAGTCCGGCAGATGCCCAGAGAGAGAGTTGGGGACTTCAGCTATACTCACTAAGGCCGCCCCTCAACGGCCTAGCCCAAAGCGGGCGCGTGGGCCAGGAGCCGCGGCCTAAATTTTTGAGGGCGCCCAGCTGTGAGCCCCAGCCGAGCTGATCACCCATGGCAGCAGGGGGAGGCAGATGCCCGTCAGCAGCTCTATTCGCTCAGTCAGCAGCTCAGACAGCTTGGTAAGCAGCTCGGACAGCTTGGCCCGATCCAGCTGAGTGAGGCGCGTACCGGTGGATGATAAAATCATTAGCTCCCGCAGCCCAACAACCACCGCAGGGAGCCCAAAGGACATCCTGCCCCAGTCACTAACCCCCAGGAGGCAGAGAACCCGCTCAAAAAACCCCCGTTGTGCAACCCAGTCAGCTCCTACCTCACCAGGGGAGTTGGACAAAAGACCCACCGTGACTGTTTAGAGGCTGGGGGGATGGAGGGAAACCCGGGGGTCCGACCATTCCAGGGAGGGGCCCACGTCCACCCCTAAAGACCACCAAGGGAGAGGGGGAGACAATACTTACCACACCATAGAACCAGGGTGGGCACCACTTCAGGCAGACCACTGCACCATCTTGGAATGGGGGGTGCTGCGGGCCAGAGGCAAGCTGTGACAGAGGCCGTGACCAGAGCTGTGCATCCTCACGAGGCAGTTACTCGCCAGCTAGCCCCCATCCAGTGGGGCTATGTCGAGACCAACCTAGCGCGATGCTAAGGTCGGGTCGCGCTCACTGGCCAGACTGGGAAGACCGTAAGGATCTAGAATATCCAGTAGAAAATAATAAAAGAAGAAAAAAATCTATTTAAAAAGGAAAAAATGCTAGGACCAGAGATCCCAGCAAGGAACTAGGTCCTTACATCTGACTAGGCAGAAAAAAAAACTAAAGACCTATAGCAGGAAGTGGGAGTATACCCCCTGGGACTGCCCTATAGGCGTAGTCAAACTTTTTCCACCTTGTGTCCTACCCCTGTAGAGGGCAGCATAAACCCAAGGGTCAAGAAGATATGGAGCTGTGTCCGTCAATGAACGAAAGAGAAATTCCATTTAAAAAGGAAAAAATTGCCAGGACCGAAGATCCCAGCAAGGAACTAGGTCCTTACTCCTGACTAGGCAGAAAATAAATGAGTGGCTATAGAAGAGAGAGGGAGTATACCCCCTGGGACTGCCCATGGGTGTAGCCAGAATTTTTTTCTGCGTAGTCTCCTACTCTTGTAGAGGGCAGTTTAACCCAATGGTTAAGAATACCAGAAGCTATGTCCGTCAATGAACAAAAGAGAAAGTAGGTGCCACAAAAGGAAAACTGGTGGGCTGATAATGACTTAAGCCCTTTACACATGGGCTTAATATCGGGTGGTATCAGCCAGTTTATTAGAAACTGGCCGACATTTGGGCGGTGTATACGGCAGCCGGTCTGGCTTCTGTGGAAGGGGCATGACCAAAAAAGGGCTGCCGATTGGCATCCGATAAGTGCTCTCAGCCATTGACTAAGAGCGCTGACCAGTGTGTTCTGGCGGGGAGGGGGCCCTGTCAGAACACAATAGCTCAGCAGAGGAGATCTCTGTACCGACATCAGATTGTTAGAACAGGATCTCCTCCCAAGCTCTTTAGGTTTTTTTGTTCAGCCTGCTAGGTTGAACGAGAAAAACTTCTAGTGTGTGCTAGGCTTCAGATTTGATAATTAGAAAAGTTGAAAGATAATAGACAAGAAAGGCAGAGTAGAAAGTAAAGGGTGTAATAGAGAATAAAAGACAGAGATAGTGTACATGTCAGTCTAATATATGGTGGTCCGCGGATGTTTAGCTGTCGGAGGGTCTACCCCCTCCCCCCCAACTGGACACAGTGTGTACCCATTTGGGGTGTTGAGGGGGGTTGGGGGTGGCCCTATTAGAGAATGCCCATCAGCGACCCCATCTTATAAGTATTAATGCGATTCGTATATTTGGATTGCTTAATGCTGTAATGGCTTATCTACATGGGCAGGAAGTTAGATTACATAACTGCACCTATGTGTTACTGGCCATAATATCAATGTTTTATGAGTTTGCTATCCTCTATTATTATGATTTCCTTCCTCTGTTATTATTATGATTTTCTTTCCCTGTTTGTTACTATTTGAAATAATCTTAATAAAATCTATTTAACAAGAAAAGACAGAGATAGTTTTAATTACCTAAAATGAACATTGAGAGGGAGATAAAACAATAAAATGATAGATTGGAAGAGATTCCTCAGCAGCCTCCCAAACCCTCTGATCATACCTAAACCTTGGGCCCTTCTGACTGGGACAGCAACAGAGTTTCTAGGTAAAGATGGAGCTAGCAGCTATATTTCCCTACTATCAGAGATTCCTATTATTCCCTCAAAATGAAGGACAGTCTAAGTGACCAAAAGGAATGTACAGGCGGTAGGAAGTAGGCAAATTTCAACACTAATGGGAATAGGCAAGTTTCAACACTAATGGGAAGGGTCAAAGCTTTCCCTGTCAGAACGTTCCGAGATTTGGGAGGTAACTGCAAGTATGTGAACTTCTACGGATGGAAAACTTTTGGCTGGACAATGGCTGCATACAATAAGATGCAGCCGCTGTTCAGGTGGAATAGTGGGAAGAGCAGCAGGAGTTTCGTTTGTCCACACTGTATAGTGTGGATTGAGGAATTTACTGGATTTTTAAGCCTGCAGGCACAAGCCGGCCATAGACAGTTCATATCTTTCCGGATTTTACATGCGACTATTGCAAGCGGCTGTTATAGCCGTTAGCAATAATCATGGTCTTCTCAAAGAGAACACAATGGCTCGGCGGGAGGGCTTGCCAGCTTAAGAGAAAAACAATTAGTTTTCATCCTTAGTTCTTTATGAAATAAAACTAGGAAGCTGAATACTATGAGCAGATTTTTTTGATCCAGTTTTTATACAGAAAGGGGGGAGAGGGAGACACAAAAGCAGGACAAAGGAGATTCTTTTTACCCGAATGAAAGTTTCCAGTTCCATCTTCCTCCTCTTTTCAATTTTATCTTGTTCAATCTGGCAGGTGTGGCAAACATAAAGATGATTGACAGCAGGTCCACCTCCAAATCTACAACCAAGGGAATATATATGCTTAATTGGAAATAAAGCTTACATTAGAACCACACTAAGGCTCGGTTCACACTGCCGAGACTTGGGATCCAACTTGTGATACCCCAAGTTGCGTGACATGTGAAATCCTATTTTAGTCAATAAAAGATGTCCTAATTAGCACTACTGAAGTTGCTCCGATTTTATAAAAAGGTTCCTGTACTACTTAAAGGCGACTTCTATCTGACTTGTGCCCGTAGACTTTAATCGATGTAGCCTCCAAGTCGGATCCTCATCTATATTGATATGATTTGGATCCAACTCTACAGGAAGACTACCCAGGTATTTCGCAAAAGTGACTTCAAAGTCGCATTAAGTAGTACTGAAGTCGCCAGGAAGTCACACCTTAGGTCAGGGCAGAGTGAATCAAGACTAAACACCACAATGCTTAAAAAAAATGCCATGTCCAACCAAAGTAAATGCACATTCAATTGACAAGTGTGTTTGTTATACAAAGATACAGCTCTACGGTAGGCAGATTCTATAATAATTTTTTACAGGGTTTAAATAGCGCCAACAGTTTGCACAGCCCTTTACAATATTAAGGGAGATGGTAGTTACAATACAATGCAATGAAATAGAGGATTGGGCCCTTACAATCCAAAATTTGGTTCACTTTGTTAGCAAGAATCTGTCTCACAATTGCACAGCCTTTAGAAAACTAGATTATTATTTACTTCCTCTGGAGCTCTATTTAGGGTCAGTAAGTATGAGCAGCTTACTCCAGAGAAGAGGAGGGGTGTTCATGTCAAGCTGGCCATTTTTCTCTAGGAGTCCAAATGACACAGACCATTGACCGTTAATTTACTAAAACTGGAGACAGAGTGCAAAATCTGGTGCAAATGTGCATGGAAGCCAACCAGCTTCTAACTTCAGCTTGTTCAATTAGGCTTTGACAATAAAACATGGAAGCCGATTGGTTTCTATGCAAAGCTGCAATTAGGTTTTGACAATAAAACATGGAAGCCGATTGGTTTCTATGCAGAGCTGCACCAGATGGACTCTCCAGTTTTAGTAAATCAACCCTCATGTGACCCCCTTCCCCTTCCTATGTTCATCGTCGTATGTTCCACAGAGCTCTGCAGATAGCCATTATTCTTTTATGGTCTTCCAGCATACTGGCTCCCTAAAGCACGCCTGCACTTTTCAATGAAATTACATTTATCCTTTATTATATAGTTATGCATTAGTGCAATCAGATATAATGACTGAGACGTGAAAATACCTGAAACAGGTCTTAATGGCTCTCAAAGCCTTTAATATGCCACCTGCAAGCGTCTCTGTGTGTAATCTGAGAACAGTGAGAACTCCTGGGAACCTTTTTCAGTATATTCACATTTCATCTGAGAAGAATTCAGTCACAGAATCTGGAAGAGAGGCTCAAAGGCGCACCTCTTACAAAGAGAGGACACCGGGGAGCCTTAACAGTACCTACTATGTACATACAGTATCTCCCAAAAGTGAGTACACCCCTAACACTTTTGTACATATTTTATTATATCTTTTCTTGTAACAACACTGAAGAAATTACACTTTGCGACAATATAAAGCAGTGAGTTTACAGCTTGTATAACAGTGTAAATTTGCTGTCCCCTCAAAATAACACACAGCCATTAATGTCTAAACAGTTGGCAACAAAAGTGAGTACACCCCAAAGTGAAAATGTCCAAATTGGGCCCAAAGTGTCAATATTTGTGTGGCCACCATTATTTTCCAGCACTGCCTTAACCTTTCTTGGGCGTGGAGTTCAACAAAGCTTCACAAGTTGCAATCATCGAGCTAGTGGATGTTAGAGACCTTGCACTCCTCCACCTTCCATTTGAGGATGCCTCACAGATGCTCAATAGGGTTTAGGTCTGGAGACATGCTTGGCCAGTCCATCACCTTTACCCTCAGCTTCTTTAGCAAGGCAGTGGTCATCTTGGAGGTGTGTTTGGGGTCGTTATGTTGGAATACTGCCCTGCGACCCAGACTCCGAAGGGAGGGGATCATGCTCTGCTTCAGTATGTCACAGTACATGTTGGCATTCATGGTTCCCTCAATGAACTGTAGCTCCCCAGTGCAGCCCCAGACCATGACACTTCCACCACCATGCTTGACTGTAGGCAAGACACACTTGTCTTTGTACTCCTCACCTGGTTGCCGCAACACATGCTTGACACCATCTGAACCAAATAAGTTTATCTTGGTCTCTTCAGAGCACAGGACATGGTTCCATTAATCCATGTTCTTAGTCTGCTTGTCTTCAGCAAACTGTTTGCAGGCTTTCTTGTACATCATCTTCAGAAGAGGCTTCCTTCTGGGATGACAGCCATGCGGACCAATCTGTTGTCGTGTGCATCGTATGGTCTGAGCACTGACAGGCTGACCCCCACCCCTTCAACCACTGCAGCAATGCTGGCAGCACTCATAAGTCTATTTCCCAAAGACGACCTCTGGATAGGAGGCTGAGCATGTGCACTCAACTTACTTGATCGACCATGGCAAGGCCTGTTCTGAGTGGAACCTGTCCTGTTAAACCGCTGTATGGTGTTGGCCACCGTGCTGCAGCTCAGTTTCAGGGTCTTGGTAATCTTCTTATAGCCTAGGCCATCTTTATGTAGAGCAACAACTCTTTTCAGATCCTCAGAGAGATCTTTGCTATGAGGTGCCATGTTGAACTTCCAGTGACCAGTAAGAGAGAGCAATAACACCAAATTTAACACACCGGCTCCCCATTCACACCTGAGACCTTGTAACACTAACTAGTCATATGACACCGGGAAGGGAAAATGGCTAATTGGGCCCAATTTGGTCATTTTCACCTAGGGGTGTACTCACTTTTGTTGCCAGGGGTTTAGACATTAATGGCTGTGTTGAGTTATTTTGAGGGGACAGCAAATTTACACTGTTCTATAAGCTGTACACTCACTACTTTACATTGTAGCAAAGTGTCATTTCTTCAGTGTTGTCACATGAAAAGATAAAATATTTACAAAAATGTTCAATTGTTCTTTCATTCTACTGTATTTTATTTCAATAAAATGTTTTGAAAAAACAAAAAACAAAAAAAAAAAATATATATTTACACAAATGTGAGGATTGTACTCACTTTTGTAGGATTCTGTAAGTGCAGGTTTGCTTATTTAAAGGGGAACTACACTGCATCTGAATACCACAAGCAAAAAAATTGGATTCTTGTCTTACCGTAAAATTATTTTCTCTGATGTTCATTGACGGAGACAGCTCCAGAATCTTCTTGACCATTGGGTTATGCTGCCCCTACATAAGTAGGACACTAGGCAGGAAAAGGCTTTACCATGCCAATGGGGTAATCTACGGGGGTATACTCCCATAGAGGGGTGGGTCCTGTGTCCGTCAATGAACATCAGAGAGAAAGATTTAAGGGTAAGACAAAAATTCAATTTTCTCTTTAGTTTATTGACGGACACAGGTCCAGAATCTTCTTGACCATTGGGACGTCCCAAAGCAGTGTCAAACATGAAGGGTGGGAAAAAACACAGCAAAAAAAATTCCCAAAGGCTAAAATTGGCCAATCAGGTAACATGGAGCTCAACCAGGAACAACTGGATCTCACCTGAAAACAAAACACCCTCTCAAAGAAGACCAAGTCCTCTGAAACAGCAGCCTGCAAAACTTTGCGGCCAAAAGCAGCATTCGCAGATGGCAAAACATCTACTTTGTAAAATTTTGTGAAAGTGTGTACCGAGAACCAGGTGGCTGCCTTGCAAACCTGCGTCAGTGATGTCTGATGGCGGAAGGTCCAGGAGGCAGTAAGTGCCCACGTAGAATGCACCTTAACAGGGAAAAGAAATAAGTAAAAAAAAAAAAAAAAAAAAAGTAAAAAATGCTAGGACCAGAGATCCCAGCAAGGAACTAGGTTCTTACTCCTGACTAGGCAGAAAAAAACTGAGTGCCTATAGCAGGAAGTGGGAGTATACCCCCTGGGACTGCCCCATAGGCGTGGTAAAGCTTTTTTCTGCCTAGTGTCCTACTCCTGTAAAGGGCAGCATAACCCAATGGTCAAGAAGATTCTGGAGCTGTGTCTGTCAATGGACGAAAGAGAAATTAAATTAATTCATTGCTAATATTCAAAGCAAACTCACCCATCCATCTATATCTCCATGCTTTATTTTGCTGAGAATTCTTTAAAAAAAAAAAAACACACCTTCCTGGTATTTCTGGCAGTGGCCATTTTGAGGGCAGATGATTCGTGTAGCATTTACCCCCTGGAATTAATCTGACCTTAGCTTAGGCATTGGCTTAGCTGAGAACCCCCCCACCCCCCCTCCTGAAGACTTCTGGGATGTATGCCATAATTTGCATATGTGAAAAAGAAAAGTGCGCTGATCCAGATAAAAATAAGTAAATGCGTGTAATTGGTGGTGCGCTATATCTGAAATATGTGCAAAAATGCAAACAAATGATGTGCAACCTCAAATATATACAATATGGGTGCAAAACTCTAACATATAAATATATGTGAGAAATACTCAAGTCACGTATTACTTTTGAACACCATCCATCACCAACCACATCACCGAAAATTGTTTCAATATAGACACATTAGTGTCTTGGGACTTTTTCTCACATATATTTATATGTTAGAGTTTTGCACCCATATTGTATATATTTGAGGTTGCACATCATTTGTTTGCATTTTTGCACATATTTCAGATATAGCGCACCACCAATTACACGCATAATTTGCATATGCCTGGAAACCAGAAAGTAACTGAAGAAATGTAAAAATACAAGTTTAAAACAAGTAAATATGGTACATTTTTTCCTATCCTTTTTCTAATGCTAGCAGCATAAGGAATAAAAATAGCCCCTGTTAATTGAGAGAGTTCAATTCCCCTTTAAAAAGGCAGTGCAAAGAGTTGTAGTAATGTGCAAGATGCAGTAACAAATTGCAAGATAATCAGACCTGTGGGCCACAGGGCTTCCCCTCATCCCTAGTAGTGGAACAGAGCAGGGGATAAAAGAGAATGCAAGTTTATGTTTGCTGGTGGGGCAACCAATAAAGTGAACCTGCTGCAGTGCCCTGCATGTGCTAAGCACAGGTTCAGTGCTCCCATTGGAACTCCTAAAAAACCCAAAGCTATTGGGCTAGATTTGGAAAACATCCTTTATAAGATCAGTCCCATAGATGCAGGGATACACAAATTATGGTAAAATAATTCCTTAGCAAACCTTTTTTTTTTTTTAAGCAAACACTGAAATAGCAACAATAGGGAATGCAGACTTGCAAATCTATTGGTTCTCTGCATATACACTCAGCTGCCACTTTATTAGGCACACTTTGCAAGTACCGGGTTGGACCCCCTTTTGCCTTCAGAACTGTCTTAATTCTTCATGGCAAAGATTCAACAAGGTGTTGGAAACATTCCTCAGATATTTTGGTCCATATATGACATAACGTCACATAGTTGCTGCAGATTTGTCAGCTGCACATCCATTGTGCGAATCTCCCATTCCACCACATTCCAAAGGTGCTCTATTGGCTTGAAATCTGGTGAGCGTGGAGACCATTGGAGTACAGTGACCTCATTGTCATGTTCAAGAAACCAATGGTGAGATGATTTGATCTTTGTGACATGGTGCATTATCCTGCTGGATGGAGCCATCAGAAGATGGGTACACTGTTGTCACTAAAGGGATGGACATGGCCAGTGACATTTAAACAATGCTCAGTTGGTACTAAGGAGCCCAAAGTGTGCCAAGAAAATATCCCCCACACCATTACACCACCAACACCACCACCAGCCTGAACCGTTGATACAAGGCAGGATGGATCCATGCTTTCATGTTGTTTATGCCAAATTCTGACCCTACCATCTGAACGTTGCAGGTGAAATTGAGACTCATCAGACCAGGCAACGTTTTTCCAATCTATTGTCAAACTTTGGTGAAGCTGTGCGAATTTTAGCCTCAGTTTCCCATTCTTAGCTGACAGGAGTGGCTCCTGATGTGGTCTTCTGCTGCCGTAGCCCATCTGCTTCAAGGTTCGATGTGTTGTGCGTTCAGAGATGGTGTTCTGCATACCTTGGTTGTAACCAGTGATTATTTGAGTCACTGTTGCCATTCTATCATCTCAAACCAGTCTGCCCATTCTCCTCTGATATCAACAAGGCATTTTCCTCCACACAACTGCTGCTCACTGGATATTTTCTATTTTTTCAGACCATTATCTGTAAACCCGAGAGATGGTTGTGCGTGAAAATCCCAGTAGATCAGCAGTTTTTGAACTACTCAGACCAGCCCGTCTGGCACCAACAACCATGCCACGTTCAAAAATCCCTTTTTTTTTTCCCATTCTGATGCTCGGTGAACTTCAGCATGTCGTCTTCACCACGCTTAGATGCCAAAATTCATTGAATTGCTGATTAGCAATTTGCATTACCAAGCAATTGAACAGATGTTCCTAATAAAGTAGGCGGTGAGTGTATATGTGCCATGCAGATGTCTTAAAGAGGTTGTAAACCCATACAACTTTTTTTTTTTTTTTTTGAAACCTGTAAGAGAAACACATAATGAGCTAGTATACACCGCATACTAGCTCATTATGCAATACTTACCTTAGAACGAGCCCCCGCCGTGCCGCCCGCTTAACCTGTATGGCCGGGATCGCGGCATCCGGCCATCTGATTGGCCGGAGCCGCGGTGACGTCACTCCCGCGCACGTGCGGGAGCCGACAGTAACGGCACGGGGCTCTGAAGAAACGGCACCAGCGGCCGTTCCTTCAGAGCGCATGCGCCAGTGACGTCACTGGCTGCATGTAAGGTAAATATCTCCTAAACGGTACATGTTTAAGAGATATTTACAGTACCTATAGGTAAGCCTTATCATAGGCTTATCTATAGGTAAAAGTGTCAGAGGAGGGTTTACTTCCTCTTTAAGCATTTGAACAGTCACAACAAATGTTTGCCATATTTTTTGTAATACGATTACCTCCTGTGACCATCCGCTCCATCTAGTGGCCTTGATGCAGTATTTTTTGATAAAAGTATTTCTGGAAAATACTGCATTATGACAACTAGATGAAGCTGATGATCATTAGGAGATAATCATGTTACAAACAATGCAGCAATCATTCATTGTGCATGTGCTAATGTTAAAGTTATCTGCAGAGCAAACTTTTTGTAAACACTGCTTAAAAAAAATTAAAAAACACTTTTTATTCAGAGTATAGCATCAAGTCAATTAAACTCCATGGATAAAAATCTGGTCAGTTAAGTAGCAGAGGGGGTTGTTAATTAGTTTTAGCTGTTTTGGTGTGAATGAAATTAACAACAGGTGCACTAAATGGGCAACAATGAGAATCTCCAGAACAGGAATGGTTTTACAGGTAGAGTACTCTTTTCCCTACTCATCTTTTCTGATTGTTTTTAACCAATTTTGCATTTGGCTAGGGTCAGTGTCACTACTGGTAGCATGAGGCTACCTCGGCCTTTTGGCTAAGATCAAGTGTAGTATCTGTTCTTATCAGTTGGTATGGGCCTTAGCTAGTACCAGTATGACCGAAACCCGGAGCGCTCTGAGTATTGAGGTATGGGAAGTAGGTCATCTGGGAAAGCATGTGGGGCCCGCTGCCTTCTGATTCGAATGGGTTGAACTGTCCTAACCAGTTTGAAGGGAGCGGGAAGCCGGTTCGGGGGGGCCGGTGGAACTGCTCCTGGATGTAATGGGCTGAGGAACAGGATGGCGAGGGGAGGGCTTTCTCTCCTGGGTTTTGATCTGGCTTTTGTGGCGAGCCTGTCCCCAGTTGTAGGTAAGCTCTCTCTAAGCTGTCCAGGTTCTGATGTCAGCTGGTGGGGATAGGCTACACTCGGTCTGGCCGGGGGCTGAGATTGAAAGAGCCCGTAGTGTAAGTGCCCCTGGGGTGGCAGCCCAGGGGTGCCTTAACTTCTCACTGGTGAGGGGCAGCTCGCTGTGAGTTCTTTTGGCACCTTGGTCACTGCACTATGCACACCTTTTTCACACCTGCCTCTTGGGACAGGCCTTTTGGCTTGCACCAGAGGAATTTTTTATTCCGGCTGGAAGGCCTGCCTTGGTTCCTCACATGGCACCATTGCACTTTCCCCACTTCCCCTTCCCCACTTTTATGTTTTGTCTGTCCTTTTATTTGGAGTTTGTCACCTGCACTTTCACCTTTTTTCTTTATTTGCACAGACTGGAGTGTGTGGGTCCTCGGGCCCTGCCTTAAGTCTTGGGAGGGGGTGGATATGGCCTTTTGGCTTAGTTCGCCCTCTCCCATGGGGTCTCCCTTCGGGGGAGCCCTACTTAGTACTCGGTGGGGGCTGTTTCGGCAGTCCCCCTGAAGAACGGGGTCTGTCTGGTTTCGGCCAGACAGACCATGAGTACCTTATGTCCCTGTCAGGAGTCTTGCGCCCCGGGGGATTGAGGTTTCGGGTCCTACCTCTTCGGAGGGAAGACCATTCGATTTCGCACACCCTGTGCTTTTTTGTGTTCTCACCTTGTGTGTGTGCACTTTTTTATGCACCGGGTGGAGTCTTTTGAGTGTGTTGCACACGCTACGGGCTTTAAAAAAAAAAAAAAAACTGGTAGCATGAGGCGATACCTGGACCCTATAGAGGTTGCAAAGGCAGTCCAATTCCTCCAGGATGGCACATCATATGTGCCATTGCCAGAAGATTTGCTGTATCACCCAGCACAGTCTCAGGAGCATGGAGGAGATTCCAGAAGACAGGCAGTTACTCTAGGAGAGCTGGACAGGGCCGTAGAAGGTCCTTAACCCATTAGCAGGACAGGTATCTGCTCCTTTGTGCAAGGAGGAACAGCATGAGCACTGCCAGAGCCCTACAAAAATGACCTCCAGCAGGCCACTGGTATAAATGTCTCTGACCAAACGATCAGAAACAGACTTCATGAGGGTGGCCTGAGGGCCCGACTTTCTCTAGTGGGCCCTGTGATCACTGCCCAGCACCGTGGAGCTCGATTAGCATTTGCCATTGAACACCAAAATTGGCAGGTCTGCAACTGGCACCCTGTGCTTTTCACAGATGAGAGCAGGTTCACCCTGAGCACATGTGACAGACGTGAAAGGGTCTGGAGAAGCCATAACATCGTTCAACATGACCGGTTTGGTGGTGGGTCAGTGATGGCCTGGGGAGGCATATCCAAGAAGGGACACACAGACCTCTACAAGCTAGACAATGGCACCCTGACCATTAAGTATCAGGATGAAATCCTTGGACCCATTGTCAGACCCTACGCTGGTGCAGTGGGTCCTGGGTTCCTCCGGGTGCATGACAATGACCTGCCTCATGCGGCGAGAGTATGAAGGAATTGATACCATTGATTGGCCCCCACGCTCACATGACCTAAATCCAAAAGAACTCCTCTGGGACAAATGTTTCGGTCCAACTGATGCCGCCAGGTTCCACCTCAGTCTGTTCAGGAGCTCAGTGATGCCCTAGAGTCCAGATCTGGGAGGAAATACCCCAGGACACCATCTGTCGTCTCATTAGGAGCATGCCCCGACGGTGTTAGGCATGCATACAAGCACGTGGGGGCCATACAAAATACTGAGTATCATTTTGAGTTGCTGCAATGAAATTTCAGCAAAATAGACTAGCCTGCTGCATAATTTTTTCCACTTTGATTTTCGGGATGTCTTTGATTTCAGCCCTCTGTAGGTTGATAAAATTTAATTTCCATCAAACGATGTGGCATCCTTTCGTTCCTAACCCATTGCCCAGTCCATACCAATATAGATATCCAGCATGAGATTTTTCTCCATTGAGATCTGATGTGTTTTTAAAGTGATCCTTTAATTTTTTTAAACAGTGTATATATAAGAAGCAGAGCCCATCAGTGCACAGACAATATGGTTGCTCCAAGTTCTACCCTTTGCTCGTATGATTTGATTGACAAGCTGCATTTAGTAGAAAAAAAAAAAAAGTAACAATTGGCTGATTAAAGAGTAACTCCACTTTTGATGAGAAAAAAAACGTAATTTTTGTAAAATCTTACCGTAAAATTCCTTTCTCTGAGTCCTCTGACAGTCGCCGCCCACTCATACAGTCTTCACCAATGGGTATTGACCTCTTATCCACAAGAGCACACTAGGCATAAGACTTGTTAAAAACAAAGTAAGACACACCTGTAGGGGGCTGTCCCACTTCCACCAATGTCTCCTCTCTACTTCCTCCCCTTTGCTGCCACTTCCACCAATGTCTCCTCTCTAGGAGGAGACATTGGTGGAAGTGGCAGCAGAGGAGACATCCTGGGGAGTTCAATAAGAAAACGGACGCATGTGGTTAGCCGAGGCGACTACTGGTATCCGATCAGCAGAAGGGACATCCACTTAGGAGATTTTCCTGTGCCTTTGATATATACACCATCTGGTAAGAGGCCAAATTGAGTCATCTCACAGGGTGGAATTGCAGTGAAAGTTTCCTTCTTTCCAACCGGCTTATTTGAGTTTTTTCTCTGCGCCTAACCTTATCTCATCTGGTAAGGAGGAAAGCCTGTCGGTGGTGG
Source organism: Pelophylax lessonae (assembly GCF_965119305.1). Lineage (NCBI taxonomy): Eukaryota > Metazoa > Chordata > Amphibia > Anura > Ranidae > Pelophylax > Pelophylax lessonae. Next base: position 262,256,264 of record NC_138775.1, on the reverse strand, counting down.
GAATCACTGTTTCACAGCACTGGAAATATCACTTGAAGTCGATTTCTCACAATTTTTCACAACACACATTTTGGTGAAGACTTCATTAATTGGACTTTGTAGACTCATAAGTTTTTGCACTTGTTTTGGGTTTTTCAATTTCTTATTGCATCACGTTCACCATGGCTTATTGATTTTTCACTACCATTTATGTAACTTGATTGTTTTCATTGTGCATATGTGCCTACACGGCAATTTATTTAGCACATTTGTTTAGCGCACCTATTTTTTCAACATTATTTTCACTAGGTATAGTTCAGGTAGCAGCTTCACTTCTATCAGCGCACCCACATTTGTATTTATAAGTGGGAAACAACCCCAACAGCCAGGGACCTGCAAAAACCAGGGCCCCCTTAAGGCACTGCCGAAAACAGAACTTTGAGGCCAAAGGAAGCATCTGCTGATGCCAGAACATCAAGTTTGTAAAATTTGGAAAAGGTGTGCACAGATGACCAAGTCGCCGCCTTGCACACCTGGGCCACCGAAACCTGATGCCGGAAAGCCCAGGACGCACTCACCGCTCTGGTAGAGTGCACCTTGACAGGGAAGGGCGTTACTCGTTCCCTAATCGAATAGGCCTGTACAATCGTCTGTCTGATCCATCTAGAAATGGTTGCCGAAGACGCAGCCATACCCTTCCGAGGTCCCTCAGGAAGGACAAAAAGAGAATTCGACTTTCTGAAGGATTCAGCGGACGACAGGTAGACCCTGATCGCCCGGACCACATCCAAGGAATGCAAGGCACACTCCTTAGGATGCTTAGGATTCACACACAGCGAAAGCAAAACAATATCCTTGTTAAGGTGAAAATCAGAAACCCCCTTAGGAAGGAAAGATTGGTTAGGTCGCAAGATCACCTTATCCCTATGAACCACCAGGTAAGGGGAGCGGCAAGACAAGGCCGCCAACGCCGACACTCTGCGAGCAGATGTGATCGCCACCAGAAAGGCAACCTTTCTCGTCAGCAGAGGCAGAGAAATTTTCCTGATGTTTTCAAAGGGAGGACGTTTTAAAACGGACAGGACCAAGTTCAAGTCCCAAGGAGGTAAAGGTGCCCTCCGAGGAGGAGCCAAATGACGCACTCCTTGAATAAAGGTGCATATCAATGAATTAGATGCCAAGGGGCACTGAAAAAGGATCGCCAGGGCAGATAACTGGCCCTTAATAGAGGACAGCGCAAGACGCTGGTCCAAACCAGATTGGAGGAAGGCCCTGGATTCACACCAGGCAAAATAAGCCTTCCAGGTACGGTAATAGATCTCACCGGACGAGGCCTTCCTAGCCATGAGCACGATAGGAATGACCGCCGACGAGACCCCGATCTCTCAAGACCTGGCTTTCAACAGCCACGCCGTTAAAGCCAGCGACCGTAAAGCAGGATGGAAGATCGGCCCCTGAGACAGCAGATCGTCCAGTAAGGGGAGTCGCCACGGAGGCTCGACGACCAGTTGTATGGTGTCCGCGTACTAAGACGGCGCGGCCAGTCTGGGGCCACCAGAATCACCAACTGCGGTTCCGAAACCAACCTGCGAAGGAACCTGGACAACAACTGACTCAGGGAAAGGCGTACATCAGGCGATACTGATGCCAAGGCACCACCAGCACATCCGAGGCGTCTGCCAGAGGGTCGCGTGTTCTTGCCACGAACCTGCATACCTTGCTGTTTAGCTGAGATGCCAACAGATCCACATCTGGGGTTCGCCATCTCGCGCACAGCATCCGGAACACCTCCGGGTGGAGGGACCATTCCCCCTGGTCCAGGGTCTGGCGGCTCAGATAGTCGGCCTGCCAATTCTCCGCACCCGGAATGTGAAGCGCCGAAATCGCTGGGACATGAGTCTCGGCCCAAGCCAGAATCTTGGTCACCTCCTGGGCCGCCCGGGCACTCCTGGTGCCCCCTTGGTGATTGATGTAAGCCACCGCAGTGGCGTTGTCTGTCTACACCCGCACAGGGCGACCCCGAAGCCGATTCGACCAACGGAACAAGCACAGCCTGATCGCTCGCAGTTCCAAGATGTTTATCGGCAGGGAGGACTCCTCCTCCGACCAAGTGCCCTGGGCAGACAGAATGCCCAGCACGCCACCCCAGCCCGACAGGCTGGCATCCATGGTAATCACCGTCCACAACGGGCGGAAGGATTTCCCCTCCGTCAGAGCCGGGGACTGAAGCCACCAGAGAAGATTCACTCTGACGTGGCGGCTCAAGGATATCCTCCTTTCCAAGGATTGAGGAAGTCTGTCCCACCTGGCCAGGATCTCCGCTTGAAGAGATCGCGTGTGGAACTGTGCAAACGGTATCGCCTCGAAGGCCAATACCATCAACCCCAGGGACAGCATGCAGGTCCTGAGTGATGAGGACTTGTTGTCCCTGAGGGACCTTACCTCGGTTTGCAGAGTCCGGAGCTTGTCCTCCGGCAGAAAGACTTTTGCTTTGGCAGAGTCCAGAACCATTCCCAGGTAAGGGAGACGAACAGAAGGGGACAAGGTCGACTTCTGAACGTTGATGGTCCACCCGAACTCCTGGAGCTCGGCTGGCACTCGATCTTAACAGGAGATCATCCAGATACCCCAAGATCGCAATCCCCTGCGCCCGCAATAGGGCCAGAACAGGAGCCAGCACTTTGGTAAACACCCTTGGAGCCGAAGCGAGACCGAAAAGGTAACGCCACAAACTGATAGTGTTCCTCCGCGATTGCGAATCGGAGGTACCTCTGATGACCCTCGAAAATAGGGATGTGTAAATACGCATCCTTGAGATCAATGGAAGCCAGGAAATCTCCCGGGCTTAAAGAGGCCACCACCGAACGGAGGGATTCCATGCGGAACCTTTGAACCCGCACAAATCGGTTCAGAGCTTTTAAGTCCAGAATCGGACGTACCTTGCCCTCCTTTCTGGGCACAGTGAACAGATTCGAGTAAAACCCCCGAAACCTGTCCCGATGAGGCACCGGGACGACCACCCCTTGGGCGAGGAGATCCTGAACCGCCCGATGAAGATCGAGCAACCGATCTGGGGTCAATCGATCTGGGGTCAAAAAATCTGTCCGCGAAAGGAATTCGATCTTGTATCCCGATCTAATGATTTCCTGAACCCACCTGTCCGGAATCAGGAACAGCCATGATTCTAGAAAACCACGCAGACGTCCCCCCCACCCCTGGAACGGGTGAGGGCGTCCCTTCAGGTTGAGGCGGCGGGACCTGCCGAGCCAGCGTGGCTTAGTTTTGGCTTGCCCGCCCAGGGCTTCTTCTGACCACCGTGGCCCTTAAAGGGTTTCCCCTTGTCCTGCGCCTTGAAGGCACGAAAGGACTCCTGATATGGTTTAAAATAAGGGCCCCGCTTACCGCGGAAAACTTTTCCTTTGGGGTTCTGGGGCAGCAGAGTGCTCTTGCCCCCAGTGACCCCTTTAACCAATTCGTCCAGGGATTCCCCAAAGAGACGATTCCCCGCATAAGGAATGTCAGACACCGTCTTCCTGGAGGACTGGTCAGCCGACCAGCTCTTCAGCCATACCAGACGACGGATTAGCACCGCGACACCAGATAGCCATGCTACTAGAGGAGCCTCATCAAAGGCTGCATCACACAGGTACAGAACCGCCTGATGCATCTGATCCACCAGCTCCACAGTAGTCAGAGGGGCGGAATCCGCCTCTAGAGTGCGTTTGGGCACCCGGGCCCAATCAGCCACAGCCTGAGAAACCATAACAGAGGCGAAGATGGGCTTCAGCAAAGAGCCTGCCACCGTATAAGCGTGGCGAGCAAGAGATTCCACCCGCCTGTCTGTAGGGTCCCTAAACACCGGAGAATCCTCAGAGGGCATAAGAGTGGCTTTGTTCAACCTGGACACAGTGTGATCCACCTTAGGGGACTCGGTCCATCACGAATCCGTAGGAGATGCGAAAGGGTAACGGAACCGAAACCATTTTGGTACCACAAAAGGGCGCTTTAAATTACGCCATTGTTCATTTCCCGTTTCGTGAAAGTGTATCCTTAATAGAAACAATAAGCGCAGACACAGCAGCGCGTTCTTTGGACGTTTCAGGGGAAAAATTATCCCCATCATCCTCCTCCACCTCCCCATCAGAAGAAAAGGACCGAGACCCCTCAGGGGGGCACACTGTCCAGGGCAACCATATCAGATTCAGAATCAGAGGAAGGCAAAGGCCTAATCCTCTTTCTAGAAGCCTGTTCTGACATCAACAAGTCCACCTTGGACGCTAAAGTAACAAGTGCAGCAGCCAGAGAAGGAGAAGAATCAGGAGTACCTGAATCATTAACCAAGGCTGGGGGAAATTTGCTGTCCTGGGACTCCATGACAAGTACAAGGACGCTGGCCCTTTAAGATGCGATTGCGGAGCCCACCGCAATGTACTGCAATCTAAAGTATCCCACCGAGAGAGGAAAGACACAGAAAGCAGAGGAATATCCCCAAAAAAACAGCAAAAAGGACCCCCAGGAGTGTTACCGCGCTGCTGAACGATCTCTCTTCATGCAGGGAAGGAAGTGATGTCATACCGCTAGAGGATCAACAAGGTTAGCCTAAGGAAAAATGGTTGCCTATGTATATGAATGGAAGGCTCCGGGGAAAATGCCCGCCGAACATGTGCAGGAGAAAACACTTTTTCACACGCAAGATGGCACCCGAAGGCGCCAAAACACTACACAGAGGAGCTGTATAAGTGCCCACAGTGAGGCCACAGCAGCTGCCCACACCTAAAATGGCAGCCCCGCGCTTGTTACACCGCAGCGGTCCGCCCCACCATGACTGTACCCCCAAATCACGCTAACAGTGCAGACAGGGGTAGGTATCCCCACACAGCATAACATGCATTAGAAGCCCCCGCAGGGACCGGGAGGGATGCAAGCCCCAGAAACAGACATGAGGGGAGACAGACACAGCATAATGTAATCCCTAGACAGAGGCCCCACACAGAAGTTGCTTACCGCTTCAAAGGGCGTGGGTGCCTCCAGATCACGGGAACCCCCCACCCCAGATGGCGGGGGCGGCAGCCAAGAATAGGATGCGTCGCACGGTCAGAACCGTATGTTGAGGCATCCCAGCGAGGTAGCCACCTCGCGAGCTTTTGCCCCTGAGGACAGGGGCAGGTCGTTTGCTAGGCCAGGGCGCACACATAGCCTGCTAAACGCTCGATGGTGGGCTGGGATTCCCTAAGATCCTCTGTCCTGAAATGTCAGGACGATCAGTCCGATTCCCAGCTCCGCAAACGTTGTAGTCTTCCGGAGAACCGACTAACTAAGCGCATAACAAATAAAAAGCTAGTAGTGCAAAGAAAAACATTGCAGAAAATAAAAGTAACAAAATAGAAGAAAGGCTGAGACCGTAGCCCCAGCACAGGGATAGCCTATCTTACTCCTTAACTAGGCAGAAGACAAACTGAGTTGGGAAGGCTGATAGCAGGGGGGTATTGGACCAGTGGGACAACCCCCTACAGGTGTGTCTATGTAAATTACTTTGTTTTTAACAAGTCTTATGCCTAGCTTGCTCCTGTGGATAAGAGGTCAATACCCATTGGTGAAGACTGTATGAGTGGGTGGCGACTGTCAGAGGACGTAAGAGAAATATTCCCCTCACGGTGATCTATGTACATTGCAGGGATTTTAACAAACTTTGTTGCAGATTCCTACTTTTTTGTTGCAGGGGATGCTCAAAATAGAATCTGTATCTTACTGCAGACTTCTGGGAAAATCAGTAAGCCAATCATACAAACAGGAAATGACATACCTGAGGGGCCTTCTGTACACAATCTGAGTACAGAATGCCTCCAGATAAGAGCAGAAGATCCCAGGAGATGCACATAAGAACAAGACATGCTGAGTGTAGACAATTGGCAGTATCACCCTGGACCCTAGGCAGGCCACGCCCCCAACGCGTTTCACTCCTCCAGATAGCCATATTGCATCGAATTTTACAGAAAAATTACAGGGGCTCACAGCATGGGGTTTTTCTGACATTTGTTGCTTAAAATCAGTATTTACTTAGAACCCCCAAACATTATATATATATATATATATATATATATATATATTTTAGCAGAGACCCTAGAAAATAAAATGGCGATCGTTGCAATATTTTATGTCACACGGCATTTGCGCAGCGGTCTTTCAAATGAAATTTTTTTTTTAAAAAAATACACTTTTATGAATAAAAAAAAAAACAAAAAAAAAAACAGTAAGGTTAGCCTATTTTTTTGTGTATAATGTGAAAAATGACATTACACCGAGTAAATAGATACCTAACATGTCATGCTTGAAAATTGCGAACACGTGGAATGGCGACAAACTATGGTACTTAAAAATCTACATAGGCGACGCCCTAAACATTTTTAACAGTTACCTATATGGAGTTACAGAGGAGTTCTTGCTTTATTTTTCAATTATTGCTCTTGCTCGCAGGGGGTGGTGGGGAGGGGGAGACGTACGCTCAGGTGTGAATGGAGCCTTAGTTATGTAGCTTTCTTATATTTGTCTCGGATTGTTAAACAGTAACACACTACTGTAACTGTTTATGCATAAAAACCAATAAACATGTTATAATGAAAAAAAGAGAAAAAAAAAAAACAATTCTGCTTTAAAGTCAATCTCCAGACTAACAAATTATACCCAACACCCCCACCTTGCAAACTGCTATTTCATATCTCAGAAAAAGATATTCAATTAGCTTTTTGCAGGGTCTTCAAGTTTTCTAGGCAGTCGGTCAGGTGTGGAGAACAAGAGATATTTCCAGGCACGGTGGGAGGGAGTAGGTAGCCTTGCCCACTCCCTGCATTCCTAGATCGCACTGGAACACAAACTGGTAAGGCAGCTGCAAGTTTGACAATGCAGACATGTATTCTCTTACATAACGGAAGCGATACACTAACTGTTCGGTTGGCAGGACCATCAAGTATGTGCCTGATATTGCGGGAGGTTTTGTGGAATCAGAGAGAGAAGTCTTTTCAATGTAAAGAAACTTAATTAAAAAATAATCAAATTTAATATAAGGGAAAAGTATGAGGGGGAGGAAGGACACAGGAGGGGCCAACTATCCCCAGGGAGGGCCCGCGAGCACCCCAACAATTCCGTAGGAAAGGAGGGGGGGACACTACTCACCATACCACGGTCACCACTCCCAGCAGTCTACCACACCATCTTGGAATGGGGGTGCTGCGGCCGGAGGTACGCTGCAACTCTGATCGTGACTGATGTCGTGACCAGGCCTATGCGACCTCGCGAGATGTTTTACACGCCAGCCGGCCCCCGTCTAGTGGGGCTATGTCGCGGCCAACCTAGCGCGGAGCTAATAGTTGGGTCGCGCTCGCAGGCCAGACTGGGAAGGCCATAAGGATCTAGATTATGCAGTGCGTCGCCCAGTCTGGCTGTTGATTGTAGTTCCCACAGGAACAGTTGATTGTAGTTCACACACAGGAACAAAAATAATAAAGAAAAACTAAACAATTCCATTTAAATAGGAAAAAATGCCAGGACCGCAGATCCCAGCAGAGAGCCAGGTCCTTACTCCTGACTAGGCAGAAAAAAAACTGGAGTACTACAGCAGGAAGTTATAGTTTAACCTCTGGGACTGCCCCAGGGGCGTAACCAAAAAGGTTACTCCTACTCCTAAAGAGAGACAGTATAAAGCCCAATGGTCTGAAGACTTGAAGCTGTGTCCGTCAGTGAACGAAAGAGAAGTCACATTTATTGTTTATAAGAAGCAATGAATTTACATCTAAAATATATACCTGCGTATTTAGCCTTTCCCTGAGTTCATTTAAAAACATTTCAGCATAATGGTAATTAATATGGCACTAACCTGCTATATAAATGGTCCCATACATTCTGAGGAAGCATCACCACAAGGTCCTCTATCAGGCCAGCCTTACGTGGAGGAACACCTAGGAAGTAACCAAAGAAAGAATCAAACACTGATTGTTGTCAGGTGACACCGATATAACAGAATCATGCAAAATCGACTTTGCAGGATTAGACAAGCTTTCTAGAATTCATTTACAATAAACGTTTCACTTTTGTTATTTAATTTTAGACAACAAAAAAACCTAAGCGAATACCATTAGGTAACAGTATCAGGCCCACGCAAAATTAAGCTGACTGTACAAACTAGCGTCCCTTGTATGGAATTGAAACCAAGATCCCAGAGCTGCAAGAAAAGATGCATCTTTATAGCCATGACTTACCCCCGTGCACACATAGGAAATCATTATTGGATATGGGGCCAGGTTCAGCAAATGTCTTAAATTTATTGAGCCACTGGCGAGAGACATAGAACTGCAGAAGACTGGGCTCTGTAAGGTTTAGTAGGCTGGTCACCCTTCTTCTCTCTTTCTGAGCATCTTCACTTGACTTCCTGGGGGAAAAAAAAAAAAAAGCGATAGTGAGGATATGGATACTGCAACCAGAGAACACAGCAATTTCTTTTTAAAGCAGAACTGTGCCAGATCCATTAAAGAGAAGTATGAGTTTTTTTGTTTAAGAATCATACTTACCTACCTGGATGCTTCATGTGTCCCCTGCCCACTCTAACACTGAGAACCGAGCCATCAAACAACGCAGATCGCTTGGTTCTCACTAGAGATGGGCCAAACACCACCCTGATCGGTTCGCAGCAGAACTCCCGAAAAGGGGAAAAGTTCTAACCCGAATGGCAAACCCTATTGAAGTCTATGGGAGCCAAACAGGAAAAATCAAAAGTGCCCATTTTGAAGGCTTATATGCAAGTAATGTTGTGATTGATGATGGATTTACATCGGGGGACATTGTTTTTTTTAATTTTTTAATAAAAGAATTGTCAAAAACTGTGTGTGTTTTTATTACTTTTTGACACTTTTTCGGTGAATGAGTGGGGTACTATGTACCCAATACTCATTCACATAGGGAGTACCAGGATCTGGGGGCCCCCTTGTTGTGGGGATGAGGCCCTTGTCCCCATCAACATGGGGAAAAGGTGTTTAGGGGTGGGGGGGTAGAGCCCCAATGCACCCACCCCCCTATGTTAAAGGCATGTGGTCTGGTATGGTTCAGGAGGGGGGGGGGGGTGCTCGCTTGTCTTCCCCCCACCACCCCTTCACTTTCCTAACCTGACAGGCTGCATGCCCGGATAAGGGTCTGGTATGGATTTTGGGGGAGGGATCCTACGCAGTTTTTTTCTTTTTTTTTTAACTGGCAATTTTTTTTATTTTTTACTCAGCTGTCAGTGGGGAAACCCATTGACAGCTGATGACTCATCGGTGGTTAAGGACACCACGGCCTGCTTCCTGGCCTTTATCCTTAACCAGCTTATACTGCGCACTGAGTAGGCAAAGCTTTGCCCAATCAGGGTGCAAAATGCACTGTGTAGTGCACTGAAGGGCGTTCGGCACGGCGAACACCTGCCGAAAACCCTGAAAATTCGGGTGAAAATTCCCCACACTAGTTCTCACAGCTCCTTGAGCAAAGAATTGTTGACTTTCAGTCACCGCTATCTACCCTGCCCCAAGCTCACTGAAGCACTGAGCTGCGGAGGGGGCAGGAGCGGCTGGCTCAGTCTCTCAGCGGTTCGCTGAGAGGCTGAGCTGGGTGCCAGTCCAGCCATGTGGGTGGATCCCGATCCCCACATGGTTGCGTTCTTGCCAGAGCCTGGACTGGTTCTGTGGCATCAGCAGACAGCGGGCTTCAGCTGCTGTCTACTGAGAATGGGTTAAAGGAGTGCAGAACGAACTGCACTCCTGTGATCCACAGAAGTACAGCATTAGGTAACCAGCCACTTGTGACCATTGCATTACATGAAAATACACATGATGCAAAAGTATGTTCCTGTGAGCGGGACAGTTTTTTTCTTTTTTGATGGTAAATAAATATTGGGAAAATGCATTTGTACACAGACAAAACAGCTCTGCGCTTTATATTTTCTAATTTGTGTGGAACACTTGGAAGTGCAAACACAAGAAAAAGGGTAGGTATATAGGTAGGCACAGAATCCTTGATTAAGTGCCTACTTGTATACCTATAAATGAAAAAAAATAAAAATATAAAGGCTTTTTGAGAATAAAATAACTTTCTTGCTTTGGTTTTGATTCAGGTAATACCCAAAGCTTGTTTATATAGTGCTCTCTATACCCCTTATATTATAATTTTCTTTAAGATTGGGAATTCCTTTTCTTGGGTTTTTTTTTTATTTCAGAAAGGGCGCCTCCATAGGGCCTCCGTATCCCCAGAGAAGCAATCTCTTCTTACAGCGGAACTATGACAGATCCATTAAATTGGGAAACCAGTTGCATTACATGAATATTTGCTATGGGGCTGATTTACTAATACTGGATATGCAAAATCTGGTGCAGCTGTGCATGGTAGCCAATCAGCTTCTAACTTCAGCTTGTTTAATTAAGCTATGACAATAAAACCTGGAAGCGGATGCAGCTGCACCAGATTTTGCACCGTCTAATTTGTAGTAAATCAGTCCCTATATGTCATATACGTTCCTGTGAGCACCCCTTTAGCAGACAGGGAGCAGTGAAGTGATGGAATTTCAAAATACAGGACACTTGAAAGGTATGTATAGATAGGCTTCTTTTATAAGGCATGCTCTGTGGTGAAAGACTCACTTTAACAAAAATGAACTACAGTACTTACCTGTAGAAAAGCACATAGGCTTCAGCGTTCTGTACGGTCGTTTCAGACACTTCAGTGACACTCTGATCATCAAACTCATACCAGAGGTTATTCAGGTTATTGCGGCAGTAGGCAATATAGTGGCCACCTGGACAATGATTTAAACGAAGGTATAAGAAGACTATGTACACACAAGGGCTGTACTCATGACAACAGGATGCATCCATTCCTATTTAAAAGTACTTACTGCTGGCAGTGCCATGATGACAGATTACAGACAAGAGGTCATAAGTTACGATTTGGCTCGGACTCTCCTTAGCAAGGAAGGGCTGCAGGTCTAAACCTTCCAGCGGAAACGATACATGAGTACCGATTTTGGTTGAAAACATAAGCTCATGCCTAAAACGTTTCAGGTGTATACTCAATATCTACAAAAAGAAGAATCATATTACTAGGATAACAAAAATAAAAAATAAACCATTTAAAATCATATTTATCAACCACGTGTGATTTAAAAAAAAAAAAAAAAAAAAAAAACTCTACCCCAGATTCCTCCTTGTGGGTCGAAAAGGTCTGATTGCTTACCAGAAATGACTGCTATCTAGGAGAATTCGCATATTTCTGCCTCACTATTTAGGTAAATTGGTGCTGTCAACAGCCCAAGTGGCTTCCCTAAATATTCATTTGGAACACTGAATTACTGTATCACCTGAACCTATTGCTAAAGACATCACTCTTCCCTAAATTAGAACTAAGGAGAAAGCTTTTTTTTTTCCATTTGGATAGGGAGAGTTATGACCTGTGTGTCTTTTCTTTTTTTTGCCATCTGTGTCCCATTAGGAAGATTTCCCTTCACTTCCCTTATCATATTCAAAGGAAGTGAAAAGAAAGCCCTCCCAAATTATGGAATCCCTGGTTGTCACCAGAACTAGTATTCCCATAGGAAGAATTCCCCTTTGGGAACAACCCAAAATTCTGGATTCTTTTTTACTTTCAGGTTCGATGATAATCGTAAACAGGACAAAATCGAGAGGGTGAATCTCCCTAATGGGGGCACAGAAAGCAATAAAAACCTGGCAGGTGTTCTAATTCCTCTCCACTCTATTCAACAATAGATAATTAAAAAATTATTTGCCTTTAGTTATACTTTAATACAGCAATTGTACCATTCGTATTACTTTTGATATTTTTATCATTAATTTATCACATATATATACTTTTTTGTAATATTTATCATTTATTATTTAGCATTATATATTATATTTAGCATTCATTTATATTTCTATAGCACTTTTCTCCCTTGGACTCAAAGCCTTTCTCAAATTAATTACGGGGATTGCCATCTTGGGTGTGCTCAGTAGAATAATATACTGGGACAACTTTTAGACAAAAGCCAACTAATCTACCAGCATGTCTTTTCAGTGTGAACCAAAGCACACGTTAGAAAACTACGCTAGCACAGAGAGGACATGCAAATTTCACGCAAATAGTGATGCGTGGCAGAAGTACTAACAACTAAGCCAGTGCGTTGCCCACCACTTTATAGACTTTTTTGAGAGCAGACATTCCTGTTTATATATATGATAACCTAATTCAGCCTAAGCACCCTTATGTGATCTAGAAACTAGGCCAAGAACATGGTTTCTGACTACCAGCAAAACCATGGGCAGTCCATGACTGCAGCAAGTCTATTATTGTATCCTACCTGGTAGATTCTTACCGGGGAAAGAGAACTGACAAACCACAACCCGGACACAGTTGTATTGAGCAAAAAAAGGCTGCCCCACAAACATAAATAATTACAAACTGAGGGCAACAGTACCTTAGCTGAAAAGCCAAGTTTAGCCTGCCAGCCTTGGAAGGAAATTTAGAGTCCCAGACAGCAGTTAAGATCCAGCGAGTGGCTAAGCCCTACCCCTCTACACCTAATACTTGAGAAATCCATTCTGGTTGGGGCTTCTCTTAGCTTTCATTTTCTTGGCTGGTCCTGTTAAATAATATTCAAGTTAGAAAAATGAAGTCTGATAAACAGCTTTTTTTTTTAGTGTCAATGAAACCATCTTCAGTTCAGTGTCTGATACTTCAAAGTCAGCCAAACCTAACAGCTCATTGCTGTTGGCTTCTGATAGATCTACTGTTCATCATAATAGGGGTCATGTGCACTCCTCAACTTCTTTTCACCTCTGACCTCACTAATGTCAACCCCATTACAGACAGCTATGTACAAAATACAGGCCCGCATGGAACAGTACATTGAAGACTGAAATCTGTGGACACGGATTAAAGAGGTTAGTATACTTTACTATCTTCACACTGCCTGGAATATGATGTTCCAGACTTTGGTTTAAAGGCCATAGTTCTATTTTTCCCCATAATTATCTAAAATGTGTAAATCCCAACTGCACTGTGCTTGTATAAGAGAAATGAGGCCTGTACTCTATACCACACACTAGCAATGACTAGGACCTTTCTGTGGATGATCAGTATGATGTCAGAAGTACAAGGCCAGCAGCCCAGTGGGGAAAAAAGCTGGAGCTATGGTTTCATCCTAGCCCTAGAAAACTAGCATTCAGAAGATTATTAAACCCATTTATGCCAAGCTCACGCATATAAGCGGTGTCGAGAAAGTGGGCCTGCTTCCAAGGCACTACATATATGCACAGGGATCTGTGCTGTAAGCATGCTCACCAACAGTTCCTGGTCTAGTATGAATGACTGGGATTTGGGAGGACCAGCTCTAGCTCCAGATTGCAGTGACAGCCTGTGATTGTCTATCACAGTGATTACTTAATAAACCCCCCCCCCCCCTACTGTCTTTCTCCTCTGAATGGAGAAAAGGATGCATTGTATCCTTTTACTCCTACATCAGAGGAGAAGAATGGTGTAAAGTCAATGTATTTTAGGCATAATTAAACATAGGGTTTTATTTAGTGCTTGTGTGTTAAGATGAAAAAAAAAAAACATGCACTATTGGTTCCTGGCCCTACCTTGGGTCCAAACAACATATAACATACACAATTTACACAATACACAAGCTTTTGGTAGGTGTGAAAATCCTGTATATTTAGAATTCTTTCAGAAATAGAAGTGTTAAAAATTAATTTTTTTTTTTTCAGGGATTTTTTTTATCAATTAACACAATAGAAAGTAATGCCTCGTACACACGTGCAGATCGTCGGCCGAACGATCGGCCGTCTTTTGTTCCCGGGCTGTCGTGTCTGTTGAAAAGTGCAAAAGACTGCACAAGAATTTTGTCCGCCGACTACAGCCGACTGCAGAAGTGATGTCATGTGATGGTTAACTTTCCCTGTGTTTTTTCTTTTCTGAGCATGCCCAGTCTTGCAAATCTGCTGTCTGTCGGCCGAATTCTGTATTGACTGGCGAACAATCGGCCGCTCTGGTGTCGGCATACAAAAATTTTAATGCTTGCACGACAGATTCTTTTTGGCCGAAAGTGCGCTGTCGGCTGTCGGAAGCATCATACTAACAAGCTGAAAATCGGCCGATCGTTCAGCGGCCAAACATTTTCGGCCGACAATCTGCACGTGTGTACGGGGCATAAATGAACTGAAGAGAAATCCAAATCATATCATATATTTGGTGTGACCACCCTTTGCCTTCAAAACAGCATCAGTTATTCTAGGTACTCTTGCACACAGTTTTTGAAGGAACTCGGAAGGTAGGTTTTTCCAAACATCTTGGAGAACTAACCACAGATCTTCTGTGGATGTAGGCTGAATCAAATCCTTCTGTCTCTTCATGTAATCTCAGACAGACTCCATGACATTGAGATCAGGGCTCTATGGAGGCCAAACCATCACGTCCATGACTACTCCTTATTCTTCACACTGAAGATAGTTCTTAAAGCGGAGTTCCACCCATTTTATATAGTTGCTATGTATGTTATCCCCTTCAAAAATGCTTTTACCAATGTAAACTGTTTTTTGTATGGAAATACCTGTTTTCATCTTTTTTCAGCCGCACTTCCGGCTGCGTCCACCTAGACGATTATGTCAGTAGGCGATTGGCAAGGGCTCCTGGGATAGCGGCGTCATGTATCCCAGCAGCCCTTACGAATCGCCTAGTGACGAAATCTCACGTTATTTCCAGACTGAAAATGATGCGAACGGGGGGACCGGGATGTCCTGATTGACAGGTTGCTCTAGCAATGGAGCGGAAACATCCCCCGCCGCCATTGCTATTGCAATCTGTCTGGAAGAGGAAGAGCCGTTCAGTGGCAATAATGTTCCGGGTGCGAGATCAGGAGGTGCATGCTGGGTAGCCAGCTGCACCTTATCCCGGAAAAACACATGAACGGGCTTCAGATGCCAACATCCTTAGTGGCCCCTGCCTACTTCCAAGATCATGTAAGTTATTACAGATTTACAAATAACAAGCATGAAGTCAGTTAGGACAGTATCCAAATAATAATGTACTAGTACTAACAATCATTGGGAAGCTTATAAAAAAAATTGATTACAATAGACTGGAGCTCCGCTTTAATGACATTGGCTTTATGTTTGGGGTCCTTATCCTGCTGCAGAATAAATTTAGAGCCAATCACACACCTCCCTGATGGTATGGCACGATGGTTAAGTTTCTGCCTGAATTTCTCAGCATTGAGGACACCATTGATCAGGCAACATTAAGGACCGTAGACGCAGTGGGCTGCCAAGAAACCTCAACACAGCAGATGAAAGAAAAATTATGCTTACTTCCCTTACACATTGGAAGATGTTCCTTTAAAAACTGTGTGAAACTGTACCTAGAAGAATAGATGCTGGATTGAAGCCAAATGGCGGTGGTCACAACAAATATTGATTTCAGACTTTCACTCACTTTGCAATTAACAATTAAAATAAATATTTTTTAAAGCATTCTTACTTTACAGCTTACTTCACACCTGCCTAAAACCTTTGCAGAGTACTGTAAGTCGTTTAAATTTCAGTAGTTGGAAGAGTAACTCTACTTCTACAGTAACTTCTTTATCACTGCAGGTAAATAATGGATGGCTGTATGTTTAGGGTGGTTGTCCTGCTGCAGAATAAATGTGGAGCCAATCACACGCCTCCCTGCAGGTATAGCATGATGGATAAGTATCTGCCTGTATTTCTAAGCACTGGGGATACCATTGATCCTGACCAAATCTCCAACTCCACATAAATGCAGCCCCAAACTCAAGGAACCTCCACCATGCTTCACTGTTGATGCATGTATGTATGCTGATGCATATTGTTGCCTGTAGACACACATTATTGTACCACTCTCCAGCCCTTCACCAACAAATTGCCTTCTGCTACAGCCAAACATTTCAAATTTTGACTCATCAGTCCAGAGCACCTGCTGTCCTTTTTCTGCACCCAGGGCACAGGATGTGGAAACAAAGTTAAAAAAGACTCAACTGTGCACTAATACAGCATTTTTTCACACCTGCCTAAAACATTTGTTGCATGTGTGTGTGTGTACATACACACACAGTATCCCACAATAGTGAGTACACTCCTCACATTTTTGTAAATATTTTATTCTATCTTTTCATGTGACAACACTGAATAAATGACACTTTGCTACAATGTAAAGTAGTGAGTGTACAGCTTGTATAACAGTGTAAATTAGCTTTCCCCTTAAAATGGACAATAATGGCTGTGTGTTGAGGTATTTTGAGGGGACAGCAAATTTACACTGTTATACAAGCTGTACACTCACTACTTTACATTGTAGCAAAGTGTCATTTCTTCAGTGTTGTCACAGGAAAAGATATAATAAAATATTTACAAAAATGTGAGGGGTGTACTCCCCTTTGTGAGATACAGTGTATATATATATATATATATATATATATATATATATATATATATATATATATATATATATATATATACACACACACACACACACACACACACACACACACACAGTACTGTACAAATGTTTTAGGCAGGTGTGAAAAAATGCTGTATTAGTGCATAGTTGAGTCTTTTAGCCTTGTTTCCACATCCTGTGCCCTGGGTGCATGCATATATATATGTATATATACACACACACAAATAAAATAAAAAAAGTCTAGATCTATCCATTAGCATTTATTGCCAAATAAAGGGTAAATTTCCCAGGGGGAAAAAAAAAAATATAGTTTACCTGGATACACCAAGTCATTTTGACAATACATAAACTTTTACTAACATATGTCAAAGTTGCAAAACTGGGTTCAGGCGATCAGGCGATACAAAGGGGTTGAGAGGGCAAAAAGCAAGGAGAGTCCAGGGAGTGTGGACAAGATGACTTCAAACTGCATGCACACAGGGCAAATTTAAAACCCATCTCTGTAATAAGGATTCAGGTGATCATCTTTAGAGTGACATCCTTCATATCCCAGCATGCCTTGTCAGCTGCCAGACAAAAAGCATGGTGGTCGTTGTGTTCAACAGCTGGGGAAGACTGTCTAAAGACATAACATGCTGATTCCCTGGCAGAGAATGTGTAATATTTTTAAGGAAGTTTTAAAAAGCTCACCTCGGGAAATTTTTGCACTTTGCAAAACTTGACACCATTTCTTAACCTGCAAAAAGAATGAAAAAAAAAAATCTTCAAAAATCAGTGCAGCACTTGTCAGACTATAAAGGACATACCCAAATCCATAGCTCCCTTTAAGACTTGCAGTGGCTACTACAGTGATAGGCCAGGCAAGGAAAATGTATACTTACATTGGGCCAAGGCATAAAATGTAAATGGCCAGGAGTACAGAGATGTGGGTGGAATGCAGTCCCTACACCAAGAGATATCTATGAAAATTAAGAATGCCCATGGGACTGTTTTGAGTTGCGCCAAAAAGTTACCACAATACATAAAATTGTACATCTTTTTTCCATATTAAATTTAAAAATAAGGTGGATAGTACATATATCATACATCAAAGCAATAAAAAGATAAATAAACCTTGGTGTCGGTTTCCACATAACGGTAAAATTGAACAGAAAAACAAGTAAACCGGTGCTGGAATTTCCAGTGCACCCCTGTGCCTTTAAGGAGGGGTGGGCTCCCTCCAGGCTCACCTGCCCTCTGCCTATCCATTTTAAGTCATGTGCTTCCACTGTGGAGGTTCATATAATTTAGAGTTAGGACTGCAGAGAATACTAGGGTGCTGTGAAGTGGCTCTGCATATTACGCATGTATTTGCAAATGTGTGCAAATTAAACTCCTGTTTTTAATGCATACTGTTAGAATAATTTGGGTGGTTGCAGGCTGGTTGGTAAGTTGAGCTGGGAATTTTCTATGGTTTTCTTTGACGTGTCACCCTTCCATATGCTCCATGCTGTAAAGGCCAGTTATAGGTGGGGGCAGTGGCCAATTGTTTGCACCGCTGGAAATAATTCTGACGCAATTCATGAAGCAATGCTCACTTCTTCAGAAGACAATAGAATCCAAATATCTCTGGTGAGACCATGTCATAGTAGTAAATAAAGAAAAAACACATACATACCCATATAGAAAACAAGGTTTGGCTGAAAGTTCACAATCCACTCCCTATGATAAATATCATATTGTATATACTCGAGTATAAGCCGAGTTTTTCAGCATGTTTTGTCATGCTGAAAATGCACCCCTCGGCTTATACTCGAGTCACTGGCTAAAGTGTCTTTTTAAAAATGGCGCCGCTCTGCGCCGACGTGTCACTGCGCATGTGCCGCATGCCCGGGAATAGCCAAATGTGTTCGGCCTTTCCCGAGCATCGGCGGCGCATTTGCGGTGACGTATTGGCGGCGCCGGGTGGCGCGATTTTTAAATCGAAGACGGCACCTCACTGACAGGTAAGTGAGACTCCTCAGCAGCCCCTGTATTTCCTCATGCAGTGCTGGGGGCATGGTACAGGACATTCCTCTGTACCATGCCCGCAGCACTCCATCTCCTGTGCCATGCCTGTACTTACTGTGCCATGCCTGTACTTACTGTGCCATGCCTGTACTTACTGTGCCATGCCTGTACTTACTGTGCCATGCCTATACCTACTGTGCCATGCCTATACCTACTGTGCCATGCCTGTACATACTGTGCCATGCCTATACCATCACCTGTGCTATGCCATGCCTGTACCATGACCTGTGACATACCTGTACCATGACCTGTGCCATGTCCTTACCATGACCTGTGCAATGCCTGTACTATGACCTGCGCCATCTCCTGTACCATGCCCGCAGCCCCTGTTTTGTGTCTCGTGGTGGTCCAGTTGGGTCCAGTAGCTGCTGCATTTCCCACCCTAGGCCTATACTCGAGTCAATAAGTTTTCCCACTTTTTTGTGGTAAAAGTAGGGGTCTCTGCTTATATTCGGGTTGGCTTATATTCGAGTATATACGGTACTCACAGACCAAGAGTCTAAAATGTAACCAAAAATGTTCACCAATCGGTAAGTGACATGGAGAAGCACCAACAGCCACAGATATATTCCGATTCTATTGTCTCCCAAAGAAGTGAACATTGCGTCATGAAAAGCCCCAAGATCAATACCAGCATCTGTTTTTTTGTGGAATCTTGCCTTTATGTTGAAACATACACCAACGTTTATATATCTTTTTATCGATTTAATGTATAATACAGTGGGGGAAATAATTATTTGATCCCCTGCAGATTTTGTAAGTTTGCCCACTTAAAAAGAATTAAGGGTCTATAATTTTTTATCATAGGTGTATTTTTTTTTTTTTTTTTTTAATCAATTTTAATCAAAGAAAGCTTTATTGAGAATGGCAAAAGGTAGTAACACATTGCACTAAAAGTCCATGGATCACTTTAACAAAAAGGTACAGCCATAGGCAGTCTCAAAGTACAATGTTTTCCAGCGCAAAGTGAACATAATAAAAAGAAAAGCAATAATGCCATTCCATACATAACTCTTAACAAAACATGAGGAAACAATTAAACCAAACCAAACAGAACTTGCTGCTATCATCTCAGCCGCCACATGCTCACCGCCACTATAGAAGCAGGCGATTTAACACTAGTTGAGGGGGAGCCACCGCAGGGGAGGCTAACCAACAACCCCAGATGCTCTCAAATTTCGAAGGTGCTTTCCTGTGATAATAAGTGTGTTTTTCACGTATCAGAATAGAGTTGACAGATTGGATCCACTGCGCACCAGCGGGGGGGCTGGGGGGACATCCACAATCTAGCAATAAGTTTTTTAGCCAAATACAAAAGTCTGAGCAGAGCCACATAGATGTGCGGATGATAAAGTGTTTCGTCCAAGCCTCCCAGCAAACACACAAGCGGATCCAATGGAAGTTGAACCTGATAAACTTGATTGATAGAGGACACCAAGAATTGCCAGTAGCGTACCAGTTTGGGGCATTTCCAGAGCATGCAAATAAAATCACCTGTGTGCAATTTGCACTTGGGACACAGGGGTGAATGACTTCTACCCCACGCGTGAAGTTGTCGCAGAGTTCTATAGATGCAGTGTAACACAAACAGGTGAGAAAGTTTATGACTAGCAGATACAGAGACCAGAGGGCCTGCCTCAAGTATTTGCTCCCATCGATCACCAACAATGGGACCAAGATCCCTTTCCCACTTCGTCCTGCAGGGGAACAGGGAAGAGTCCTGCAGGTAAGATAACAGAGTATTATACATTCTAGAAATTATACCTTTCTTCTCCCTGTCCCTAAAAATGGATTCCAGAAATGGGGATTCAATCAACCTCAGTGGGGTGTGTCGGCCCTGACTCCGAAGTGCATGAAGTAAACGCAT
Organism: Pelophylax lessonae; assembly: GCF_965119305.1. Lineage (NCBI taxonomy): Eukaryota > Metazoa > Chordata > Amphibia > Anura > Ranidae > Pelophylax > Pelophylax lessonae. Next base: position 262,235,884 of record NC_138775.1, on the reverse strand, counting down.
GTATTGATATCTACAGTTTCTAAGCTGCGGAAACTCAGACTGTAACTGAGCCAGAGGTTTAATAGCTGGGCCAAACAGCTGGGAAAAATATTTAACGCCAGCTTGGATTCACCCAGGGAAGGTACCCAACCTAGCTAATTCTCCATAAAAGCGGTTATTCCACAGAGGGGTGCGAGCAAAGAAGCCAGAGAGGCCCAATACCTGCTTTACCACCCTCCACAGTCGAGCAAGAAGTTGTGAACTAGGGCAGTGTGGAGGTAGGCCAGGAAACCCCCCTTCCATCTGAGAGAAAGAGGTATATCCTGAGTCAGGCAGCGCAAGTAGATCCCGGGAAGGGTTTGCACAAGTAGGGAGCTCCCATCCCGTGAAATGCTGCAGCTGCGAAAAAGTACATCTGTGTATGAGGAAGGGCCATCCCACCCCTATCCTTAGGGTATTGCAGGGTTTCAAGTTTTAAACGAGCCGTACCACCTCTCCAAATGAGTGCTCGAAACTGGGAATCTATTTTATCAAACCAGTACCTAGGTATCCAGACCGGGGAGTTATGTAATACATAAAGTAATTGAGGTGCCCAGATCATCTTAAATAAATTCACCCGACCCGTAACAGTAAGGGGGAGCTTGCTCCAACTAACGCATTTAGCACGAAATCAAAGAAGGAGGGGCTTGAGATTTAAAGAAATATAGTCCGCAAGGTTAGCAGAGATCATGACTCCTAAATATCTAATGGTGGACACCACCTGAACCTGGGAGACTGCAGACGGCCGGGGCCGTCGGGAGGGGATCCAGAGGATGCAATACCGACTTGTCCCAATTAATGGCGAAGCCAGAAAACGTGGGACATGGCCTCCTGCAGGGACCCCTCAGAATCTCCCAGGTGCAGTAGGGCATCATCGGCATACAGAGAGATCTTGTCTTCCCTAGTAGCGTGGCGAAAACCTACTATAGAGGGGGAGTCTCTAATCATTATTGCAAGTGGTTCAATCGCTAGAGCAAACAGCAAAGGGGAAAGGGGGCACCCCTGTCTGGTACCCCGACACAGGGAAAAAGGGTCAGAGAGAGACCCATTGATTCTAATGCGTGCTCTAGGCCCTAGGTGTATTTCAAATGACAGAGAAAGAATATCAACCAAAAATACAGAAAAATCACATAAAACAAAAATGTTATAAATTAAGTTGCAGTTCAGGAAAACAAGTATTTGATCCCCAAGCAAAACATGACTTAGTACTTGGTGGAGAAACCCTTGTTGCCAAGCACAGAGGTAAGACGTTTCTGGTAATTGGTGACCAGGTTTGCACACATCATGAGGGATTTTGGTCCACTTCTTTACAGATCTTCTCTTAACCCTTAAGGTTTCTTTGCAGTCTCTTGGCAACTCGAAGTTTCAGCTCCCTCCATAAATTTTCTATAGGATTAGGGTCTGGAGTCTGACTAGGCCACACAATGACCTTAATGTGCTTCTTCATGAGCCGCTCCTTTGTTGCCTTGGCGCTATGTTTTGGGTCACTGCCATGCAGAAAGTCCCATCCTCAACTTATCTTCAGTGTTCTGGCTGAGGGAAGAAGGTTCTCATCCAAGATTTTACAATACATGGCCCCGTCCACTGGCCCCTCAATGTGGCAAAGTCAGACAGTACCATTAGCAGAGAAACCTCTCCAAAGCATAATGTTTCCACCTCCGTGCTTGACTGTAGGGATGGTGTTCTTTGGATCATAGTCCGCATTTTTCTTCTTCCAAACACGCCGAGTCGAGTTGATGCCCAAGAGCTCAATTTTGGTCTCATCTGACCACAGCAGATGGGGACTCGTTGTGTTTGGAGGAAGAAAAATGCTGACAATTTTATGTAATGGGGCATCAACCTTTTGGCGCAACTCAAAGTCCCATGGGCATTCTTCATTTTCATAGATATTACATTGTTCCAAGCTGGGCCAATGTACAATTGCAAAAAACATAACTAAAATTCAGCTTTAAGGTAATGCACAGCCTCAGGCAACAGTCTGATATCAGTGCTTAAGAAAAGAGAAACTTCACAATTGAAGGATGTCCTGAACAAGACATACGCCAGGATCACATCCGTTTCTACAGAAGATGCATCATGGCTATGAAGAGGACAGAAGGTAATTTTACTTGTAAAGTCAGAGAACGCAGCACTGATATCACTGTTTGCTATAAGGACCACTATCATTTTTTATTCAATGACTTCTGGAAAACAATCACATTACCAACACTTTCACATAAAAGGGAAAGAAAGCTTTTTCACACTTACTTTTTGCATTTCTCACAGCTGTACATATTGTCACCTATAGAAGAAAATACATCCAGTTAGTTTCTTGCAACTATAGTTATGTGGTAAATATAATATTATGAACCAAATTGAATTATAATAAGCTCACCTTTAAGCTCGTCTCTAGCAAAGAAAGCTGCGAGGCAATCCTGTAGCGTGACTGTGGGACCCCAAAACCAGCTAAAAAAATAAAATGCAAATGAGGGTGAAATATTCTCAAGGTTCCATAGTTTCTGCCAATACAGGGATACGTCAAATCCAGCTCTAAGAACCTGCGTAGAACCGCTGTTCGATTTTAATTGCCATTTGTGTCTCTGTTGGGGAGATTAACCCGTCACTTCCGGTTTTAGAGGCACGACAGTAAACCCCGTTATATTCAGAGAAATTTGTGTTGTTTTTAAAGTGTTTACCAATATAGGTATCCACATTGGGAGACTTTTCCTTACCTCTAGCTCTGGTGATAACTGCAAAAAATTAGATTTACCTTGAGGACTCCTTCCCATCTGTGTGTTTTTGCAATGCAGGTGACCACAAGGTCACAGAGAATAGCTTTGTTTTTTTATGTGCCCCATTCAAACCTCAACACTGCCTGGAGGTGGGTTGCAGTGCAATCCATAAAAAAGAAAATGCAGACATTGCTGCATTTTTCTTGCAATGTACTGGAGCTCACTTGGTCACATTTGGTCATGAATAAAATTAAATGATACCCCCACTGCCCCATAGACATCATACACCAGCCAGCATGCTAATCTGGATTATTATGCTGTGCGGGCTGGTGTTAACGAACATTAAGCCACGGATGACACTAATGCAATGCGGGAAACGCACAGGAATCACTGCGTTTCCAGCATCGCACCCCATAGCAATCGCACTGTGTTTATGCAATCTGCTGCAGGTGCCAAACAAAAAAGTTAACGACACCACAAAAGCAGAACACAGTGAGTTTGCCTGAATCATATTGCATGGGAGTTAATACAATTCCAGTGAGGGAAAAAAAAAAAAAGTGCCTGCACCTTTTTCCTGCGGATGCATTGCGATTTGAATCATACAAGATTATGGGCTCAAATCGCACCACACAGAATTGCATGTGATTTGCACAGGAATGCAAATCACATGCGGTGTGACAGTGTGAACCGGGGCCAAAGCTGGAGCTGTCACTCAAACGTGGTGTGCTCAATTTCCAAATAATGTATTTTAAATTGAAGTCAGAGCTCAGCGTCGACCCCAACATCATATTCTAACAGTAGACGTCCAACACAAATGAAATGCATATATAGGGTTTGTTTAACCTGTCAAAAGATTTGTATTTCCGTCTTTACAGTTCTGAGACTTAAACTGCTCTGCCACATGACACAGCCCTGTTTGGCAGGGCACGGGGCCTGATTTTTTTCCCCTGCTATAGTTAATACTTACATATTTAGTCTCACTCACCCAACCTGCAACTGGTCAGTAAAAGGAGGAGCAGCACAGTGTTGAGCTCATCTCTCTGTCACTTTGTTCTTTCCTTTCATTAGCATGTTCCTTGTTATCACATAAGGACTGCAGCACAACTGACTGGCTCCTATGTCAGCTTTTCCCCTCTCTCAGTCTAAGCTCTGCTGTACAGGGAATAGAAAAGAAATCTTTTTCTCCTAAAACTAGTTAAGAAGTCCTTTGGACCTCTTACCTATTCAACATGAGCTTCCTTTAGAAGCAGTAGGTCCTTAATTGAAAAGTCCTTTGGATCGTCTACTACAGGTGTGGGGAACCTTTTTTCTGCCAAGGGCCATTTGGATATTTATAACATCATTCGGGGGCCGTACAAAATGATATTTGGTCAAACATTTCATGAATTCACCCCTAATGTGATGGCAGGAACTGCTTCTCTTTGGTGAGGTGTGTGATGTTAGCTGGTATTGATGATGCTGCTACTCCCAACTGGTTTTCCAGGTTTGTGTCGGTCAGTCTGGTGCGCAGTCGACTCTTTGTGGTGGTAAGTTGTGAAAAGAACTGCTGGTGGGTACTGCTGGCTGAAACTGCTGGTGGGTACAGCTGGCTGGTACTGCTGGTGGGAAATGCTGGCTGGTACTGCTGGTGGGAAATGCTGGCTGGTACTGCTGGTGGGAAATGCTGGCTGGTACTGCTGGTGGGAAATGCTGGCTGGTACTGCTGGTGGGAAATACTGGCTGGTATTGCTGGCTCAGGCTGGCATTGCTGGCTGCTACTGCTGGCTCAGGCTGGTACTGCTGGCAGGAAATGCTGGCGTGAGACTCAGGAGGGGAGCCACGCTGGAGGAAGATAGATGCAATACTTCCTGTATTGGTCACAGGTGGAGTACATTTGAAATCACTCTGCCTGTGACTCAGACTGTCAGGACGGAGCCCGAACTATACAGAAAATATCGTCTCCATTCTGACAGCTCAGCTGAGAGACACAGACTCAGCGGCAGCCTGAGGGGCCAGACCAAATGATTTTGCAGGCCGCATATGGCCCTTGAGCCATAGGTTCCCCACCCCTGGTCTACTAGGTCAAAGGACACTATTAATCCTCTTTTTTAAAAATGCAGTGCACATTGCAGAACTCCACACTCTCCGCTTTCCAGCCAGGGAGTAACTAAAGCCAGTCCACATGTTATGAATGGAGCTTGGTGTGCAACTACTCCCACCCAATCACTCACTATTACAGTAATTACTAACAGGAGTTAGGGCAATACATAATTGATGTCCATTGCTCATAAATGGAGCAATGATGGCAAACAGAATTATGTTTAGCAATGGAACACAAATGGAAGCAGATGGATAAGCTCATCAGTCTACTACTGCTCCTTCGCTGTCCAGTAATAGACGGAGGGCAGGAGGGTGACCTGGCTGTATTTCTTAACTGCAGCAGAGAACAGTCAATTACCAGCCTAGCTGTACTGGGTGGCAGGACTGTGTAAACCCTTTGACAGGTAAAACACATTTCACATGATTTAAAGGTTTGCTTAGCTGTTTGCCTGAAGTTCATCTTTAAAACCTTCATACCTTAAAGTTGTTATAAAACGTAAACATTTTTTACCTTAATGAATTCCTTGCAGGAGGTTCGGGCCACTTTGTGTAATTTGATTGCACAGAGCAAGGAAGTATAAACCTACTTTTTGTTTTTTCATTTATAACCATTTACAGCTAAATTTGCAAGCAGATGTAAAAACAAACAAATGAATGCAGCCTGCAATTATTTATACAAAGGTAAATGTATTCATTAATGCAAGCATTTTAAGAAGAGGAACAGAAGAAGCAGCACAAGGTGCCACTCAGCGGTGCAAGGATCATGCGGACAGAAGGAGACAGCAAAGCAACAGAGAGATAAGCTCATCAGTTCTGTTTTCTCTTTACTGTCCAGTCACAGGGTGGGGAGGGTGTCAGAATGTGATAGTAATACTTCAGGAAACAAAGATCAACAAACATACATGATAGAGCTGTGATGTAGCTGTGTAAATCACAAGACTGTATAAACAAAAATACATATCCTTTGGCAGGTACAAAAGCGATCTTATATGTTTTTAATCTGTATATTAAGAAGTTTGCTTAGAGTTTGGCTTTAAAATTCGCCAACTGCTCTTGTGCCTTATTTTTAGGGTATTATCTGTACTTCAAAAGGATAATTCCAGGCATGGTTCATTTTTACAGTTAGGCTCCTTTCACACGGGCATCCGTTCTGCTCAGCAGGGGATCAATCCGCCGATCCCCGCTGAGCAGACGGATGACAGCTCTGTCCCGCTCTGTGTGCTGAGATGGAGCTCTCCTCTATGGGGAGATCAGATGAGAACGGACCGCCTGTCCGTTCTCATCCGATCCTATCCGTTCCGATCCTCCAGACGGATGGAAAGTAAGGTTTTCATCCGTCTGGATTTCATCGGATAGCAGCGGGTGTCAGCGGAGAGGTCTCCGCTGACATTCACTGCTCCATAGGGCTGCATGCAGCATCCGATCCAGTCCGCTTAAAAACTGACAGGCTGTGTGAAAGGGGCCTTACACTGCTCCAGCTTGGACCAGTGTAACTATAGACCTGGTCAACCCTCCTGGAAGCTGGAAATAAATGAAGTAGACACCACTACTCCAGTGATCTCCGCTTTCTTCCAGGCCCTGTGTTGAGTGTCCAGCCTGACACATTGTGAATACAGGATTTTGTTTACTCAGAATGGGCGCCATTAACAGAATGCTTTGAATTTTCCAAATTAATGTAAAGCATTCTCTAATTTGATGAGGTGGAGAGTGTGATGTCGCCACCCCGCCTCTGCACCTCATCCAATCAAGTGGAAGCAAGTGGAGATCACTGAAGTAGCTCTGTCCACTTTAATAACTTCCAGCTTACCGGGGCATTGGTGAGGTATAGTATATCCCTAGTTACATGGATCCAAGCTGGACTCATGTAACTGTGCAAAAATAGACCATGCCTGAAATTCATCTTTAACCACTTCAATACCGGGCACTTTTACCCCTTTCCTGCCCAGGCCAAATTTCAGCTTACAGCACTGTCGCACTTTGAATGACAATTGTGCGGTCATGCAACATTGTACTCCTACGACATTTTTTTTTTTTTTTTTACACAAATAGAGCTTTATTTTGGTGGAATTTAATCCAGTGGACATGGTGAGTGATAGATCACGCTGAAGCGCAGTGGGATCCTGAGAGGACCTCATATGATGTCCTCTTAGAACAACAGTGCTTCTGCCTGGCTTTCATTGTACAATAGGCTGGGCGGGAAGGTGTTAATGACTGTAGTGGTCTGTCATAGACAAGTTACAACCTTTACCTTTTAAGGTATTCTAGGAAAAATGCAATCCATCCTTGAGGAGCATATGCCTCTCCACATGATCCGGCCTTAACCAGGGAGGACTGGTGGCTTGATGAGTGCAACTTAGCCAAATCTTCCTTCCCAGGTATTGGCAGGGATAAGTCTTGGAATGTTTCCAGTGTTACAGATATCTGATTGAAAATAGAATAAAAACTACACTTACAATCATTCCAAAATACACACTCACCTACCATCCCTGAACATTTACATATATATATTGGATTATCAGACAAATAATAAGCTACTTTTTGCTTGTAAGACTGACTAATAGAGGCATTGCAGCAAGAGGAGGTGGTCAAAAGAAAAATGAAGTGACCCAGATGCAAGCAGAAGAGCCTGAAGATTCTGGAGATCAGGAATAATCATTATTCACAAAGTATTATTTTCTTATCACACATTTAGTTTTTTATACAAAGCCGATTTCAGAATCAGGTTTTTCACAATGAAAACACCAATCAAAAACAACTGTATCTGGAACTTACTCTGTCACAGGTCAGACACTGCACTGAGCTCACAATGGTGCCATCAAACACATCTGATATGACACTACGGTACTTCTTCTGCCTTTTCTTCTTAGGGACACAGATGGTAGGAACTAAAGAATAAGAAACGGTATTATACAGTAATCATATTTATGGAGCTGTAATTTATTTTATAATAGATGGCCAATTCTGTGATAAATAAGGAATCATTTTCCAAGAACCTTGCCTACTAGACAGGGGACATCTAATAATTTTGTTTACACCAGGGGTGTCCAACCTGCGGCCCAAGATGGCTATCAATGCGGCCGTACACAAAATCGAAAACGTACTTAAAAATTTTGATTGTATAATGGAATTTCTGGTAAAAATTAGTTTATACTTTAACACATGCGGCTGAAGAAAAGTTTGAGTGTGTCTCTTTACTGGATTTAGAAGTTATCTTCCCAAAGAAAAATCTCCCAATCACGCCTTATTCATGTGATTGGTTTTCGGCATTGCTTATATTATTAAGTAACTATTTTCAAGGATGAAACAAACAAAATGCACAAATTTAACTAAAATATCTGATGAGCACCATGAGAATTTATTGAGAATTGCTACTACATCCATCGAACCAGATACTGATGTGTTAATCAAAATCAGTAACAAATATTGCACTAGTTCTATATTGCCCTCTTTTACTTACTGCGCTAAGAACCTATGTGACTTTACACAACGATTAGCCTGTTTCCTGGGCATGCATCCTGCTCTCCCCCCCTATGGGGCATACTCGCGCTAGAACCCTCGGTGACTAATACGATGACCTGGGACTCTATGGATGTCTCTCCCAATTCCCTGTAGCCGGCCACGAGATGGATGCCGGTGGGTGGGGGGATCTCCATGGATATGTCCTATGGGCTTCCTTGTCTCCTATAAGTCATTCTGCCTACAACCGTGGTGGTCCACTGGTAGTCTACTTCCTCTCTCTGATCTCTTATGCGGTCATGTTTTTGATCAACGCTTAATTTTGGGTTCTCTGTTTGTACTTTGGTATTCGACTGTTGTTTCTACTTTGTACCTAATGTTGTCTTATTGTATGCCTTCCTGTTTCACTAAATAAAGAATTTATAAAAAAAAAAAAAAAAATAGAGTAACCAGTCAACAATAACACTTTAACAACCTCCCAACACTTGACCCCCAACCCCTAAAGTGGGCCTAAAACATCTAAACTATACCCAACCACTAGTCTTATTTTGCTACATACGCACCTTATCTTGTGTTGGAAGTCTCTGCACCAATAGCAAGAAAAAGCACACTGAGATACATGCACCCAAATGAAACTACTCTGAGGAACTGTACTTCCACCCTGATTTCATAGGTAAAAGAGCAAAGATTATACAAACATTTTCATAGTAACCAATCTTTGACTGCTCCAAAGTAAAACTGGTTGTTATAGAGTAAATTACACCAGTTTTTGGTCAATACTTCAAAAAATCATCTGGATAGCATGTAAAATTCCCAGATACCTTTTTTATGACTCGACCAAAGAGTTCCAGATTTAGGCGGGCTGCTGGACAGGTGAGGTGTTGAGCCTTCGCTTAGCAAGGGTGTTTGAGAGGCTGATAGCTCAGAAATGTTGACCTCTGTGGCGTAATCTAGAACACGTAACCATGGAAATGTATTTAGGAATATTAAACTATAAATCTGAGGTAACAAATCTAGAGTGCACAACACATTTTGTTACCCGATATTCGACTCTGGATTTGAACTTTCACTGTTCCTTGGGAACTGTAATCACTGTCCTCGGACAAACTCTCGAGGTTCTTCTCCAAATCCTGGAGGCAGTTGTTTTGGCTTATGTGGCTGGAGTACCTCTTCTCCCTTTGCCAGGATTTCTGATTATCCTGGTCCTTCAGGTCCTCCTGGATTAGCATAGCAGATTCTGAGAGCTCCTCAGACAATTTACGACTTTCGTTTTCCGTGTGGTCACTGCTTGACCCCGATTCGCAGGACTGAAAATCATTGTCCGACTGATTCTTGTCCTCCTCCATCATCTCTTCCAGGATGACAGGCTGTGTGTCATCTTCTGCGTCCACCACTTGCTCCTTAAGCTCTTCATGCAGTATATCCATTAAACATCGCAGGAACTCTTGAGCATCCTGAGATACGAATTAGAAGTGTACACAAATTAGATTTCGTTCCATGCCTTTAAAAGCCTGTCTGTAATACAGACACGAATACATCCTGTAGATCTCTTTTAAAATAATACTCCTGAGCAAACAATCATTAAAAAGTAAAACATAGAATTTTTATATATCCTTAGGCCTTATTATGATATCATTAGAAGGGTGCTGAGATGCATAGTCCGTGAAGAGGCTGTGCGTTTATGTGGCTGGAGATACCAGGTGCTGTGTGCAGGCAGCCCATTCAAGTCTAAGAGCATACAGCTGCTCAACCCACTTTGTGCGTTTGGGGCCACTCACTTGCACAGCTGTCAAAGTATGCATTACTTTATTTACATTGATTACTATGAATAAGCAGCCAATTTTATATCAATATGACTGCTTTTGCATTCACTGTAATTGGTCTACAATTTTAATGTATGGCAAACGACCTGTCATAACTTTTTTTGTAAACAAAGCTACGTCAGACCCTTGTGTTGTGTGACATAGCTTTGTTTATAGACAAGCGCTTCCAATACCAGCTTTATGGTTGATAGTCAACCACACTTACATGCCTGCTTTCACTTCTCTATTGAATGTACACTGAGCTGTGCATATGTAGCTCAGCGTGCATTCGCAGCCTATGTCAGCTGTGCCAGAATGAGTGACTCCTGTGTGCAACGGGTGGGATGACATCAATCCCCCACCGACCAATCAAGAAGCCAAAAATCCAGCACCTGGAAATAGCCCGGGAAGATAAAAAGCAGCGACCAGGGAGAGATGTAGATGTTGCATTGCTGGAAGGTGGAGGTATTTTTAAGAACTTCATTCTACATCAAGTTACAGTTACTGAACTGAGAGCACAGTAATGGAAAAAGGACTAATATCTTGAAATCTAAAATATACACACCAGTTTAATCAACCATACAGCAATGGCATCCCTGTACTACTGATAAATAAAAATAAAAATTATTGAAATAAAAAAAATAAAATAATATGCTTTAAAAAGAATAAAACTGTTTCTAACAGGTCTCTTTATATTTTAAAAAAATATATTTATACTTTTTTTTTTTATATATATATTAAAAAAATATATGCATTAACCAGACTAGAACTGCATTTTTCTCCATTTCCTTATTTATTTTATATAATAAATTCAGGTTATTTATTAAAATATTTTACCAAGTGAATGCCCAACATGTGCCTACAAAAAGTGGTAAAAATAATTTTGGTTGGCAAAGCAATTAGAAAGTTATGGTTGAGTAAATTGGGGTATACCAAAAACTTGGTTTGGTCACAAAAAGACCATGGGATCTGACAGGGTTAAAAGCAAATTTTTTAACTACCTGAATCTGACTTTTGCAACATGCTGTATAGCAGAGTAAGAAGAAGCACAAGGAGCTAATCAGTAGTGCTGCAATGATCATGTGCTAATAAGGGGCATGCTGAGGAGACAGGAGAGTGACAGATCAGCCCATAAATCTGCTACTTCTACTATCACTGTCCAGTCAAAAGATGGGGACAGGGGCAAGAACTAGTTGTACTATTTAATTGCAGTACAGAAAATTCAGGTCTCAAGGCTGGCTGTGCTGGATGGAATGGCCCTGTAAAGGCAGCCATAGACTGTTCAAATCTTGGCCAGTTCAGCAGGAAACAGCCGAGATTCAACCAATGTATGGGCAAGGCTGAATGTACCCAAGCTGACTGATCGATCAACCTGGGTACAACCAGCCTGCTGGATTTTACATGTGATTATCACAAGTGGCTTCCCCTGCCAGAAGAACACAAGGGCTCAGCAGGAGGGATTTCCCTGTCAGCACTGTCTGTGTTGATGGGGGAACCCGTGGTTGCAGGGAAGAAATTTGCTCCATCTATGGCTAGCATAAATCTCAGGAATAAATTGCTAGAAATACAAATCCTTCTGTATGGCCATGCAATGGCGAGGTAAAACAGAGGATCCAGAGTATCAGAAGCGTGCAATAAAAAGCAGATTGCACAATGAATAAATATAACCGCAGGACATAAACAACATGACTCGCATAAAAGAATCAAATGGTCCCCTGAGACCAAAATGATACTCCGCAAAGCCTCAAAGGGCTCTTTGATCTTAAGAGAAACTGCCTGAACATGAAATTCAGAGCTAATCAAATTATCATCAAAAGACTGAATCCAAGCAGAGACTTCTTACCTGTTGGGAATAGCCTCGAAAAGTTGGGTTTACAGACTTTATGCCTTGGAACAAGTTAGTAGGTATAACAGAACCAGGCCTGGGTAGAAGAACAAAAGTACAAAACACCAGGAAAGGAATTTTGTTAGCTCATTACCAAGTTGAATTAGAAGACACACACTTAAGCACACTGAGACACACACTCAGGCTTTTTTTAAGAACGCGCAACAGTAGTGTGCAATATGCAGTAGAGAATAGTCAGGTCAACTTAAAACAACCATTAGAATTATGGCAATATGGTCATTGCAAAACTGCTTCTTGCACTGCCTTAATACACAATCCTGTGTGTGATATTAATGGAGCCAGTGGAATATTTGTTTATTGACAAGGAAATTTGAGCAGAAGTTGGCTATACCTGTTCTTGTGCCAGATTTCACTCATCAGTTTCTGGTAACTCTTACACAGAGCTGGCTTCTTGTCAGTGCGTGCCAGACCACCACAGTCAAGGAAGAAGTACGTAAGGGGAGGACTGTAAAGATTAATATTGAGAATCGATAAACATTTGTTTTCATCTGCTGAGCAAAAATAGAGCAAACAAACTGAATTTAGAAAGAAAGCCTGTCAGTCAATTAACATGATTAAAGCTGAACCTCAGCTTTTGTTACACTTTGGGCCAAGCTGGCCCAAACAAGCTATGTCCCTCACTAACATGTGGGGCCACTGGATGGGCTGTATACAGGGTATGTAGCTGAGGCTACGTACCGCATACCGTACTGTGTTTCAGGCTTGAGCCGAGTTCTTCCTGTCTCATTCCCGGAACATAATAATGTCTATCTAAGCAGAGCTCAGCCATTCATAGAATGCAATGTATACAAGCAATGAGTACAAAGCTTCCCCTGACTGGGTGAGTCAGAGGTTTTGACATTATCGGCCCACCCCTCTGACTCAGCCAATCAGGGGAAGCTTTGTATTTATTGTTAGAATACAATCCGCAGTTAAGATAGACTCTATTGTGTTCCAGGTATGAGACAGGAAGGTCTCGGCTCAAACTCAGAAAATATTGTACGTTGATCTTTGTATTCTGATGGCGGGGAAGTCTCCCTGCTGTCTGAATACAAAGACAAAGTGGGGAGGATTCTTTCATCCACTTCAAATGTGTGGATGGGGGAATCGGGTCAGATTTTTTTTTTTTTCATTCAACCTACTGGTTGAATGAAAAAAATTACCTAATGTAAGGGTTGCCTTAGGCCCTCACCAATAATCAGCAACTCTTAGGGTGCCTAGCTTAAGAGCTATTAGAGCTTTCCATTCAAGTCATTAAGGATGCAAAGCCCGCTTAAAGCAGGTCAATAGGAGGTCAACTCCAGGTTAAATGCACTTCTCAATGAATTCTAAATGATCTCAGTAGCGTCTTAAAGAGATGCCATAGACAATGGGGGCCTGGCTTGTTTGACTTCAGGGTTAGGCCTCATTAGCTGCCAACCTGCTGTCTAAAGCTGGGTACACACTAAGTTTTTTCATTCAACCCAGCCAGCTGAACAAAGAAGAAAAAAAAAAAAAATGTACAGATCGCCGTACCAGCATATCCAATGCTAGTGCGGCGATCCCCCCCAGCTGAGCTATTGTGTTCTGACAGGGTGGCTCCCGCCCGGAACACACTGGTCAGTGCTTGCAGCTAATAGCTGCAAGTGCTGATCGGATGCTGGTTTTCCACCATTCTCATTTGACAGAAGCTGGTTGTGAGACCGGCTTCAGTCGGATGAGAAGATGTACACATGGGTTGAAAGTTGCCGATTATTGGCCTGTGTGTACCCAGCATAAAAAGACTGCTACAGAGGTCAAAAATGACACTCTAACTAGACAGGGGGTGGTGGTTGTCAGGGCTCAACCCCTAGGTCTGGCCTCCAGTACAAGTGAAACTAGTGCAGGCAAAATATCTTCTCAGTGCCTGGCCTGCAAAGAGCCAGACAGCATTTAAAGTAGAACTTTTTTTTATAATTTTGGATAGAGTAAGGAAGCGTGATAACCCGTCAGTTTATTGTTTGCCATCTGTGTCCCATTGGGGGAGATTTCCCTTCACTTCCTGTCCCATAGCCAAACAGGAATTGAGAGGCAATCTCCGCAAATTAAGGGAATTCCATGGGGACAATCAGCTCACCAGAACTAGTGTCCCCATTGGAAGATTTCCTCTCTATTATTTTTCTAGGGACAACCCAAAGTTTGAGATTTTCTTTTTACTTTCATTGATACCAGTAAACAGGACAAATATAAGGGGTGAACCTCCCTAATGGAGGCACAGACAGCCATAAAACCTGACAAGGGTTCTAATCCCTCTCCATTCTGTCCAAAAAAAAAGGTTTTGCCTTATAAACACTATGGTGACCCACACACCTAAAGATAACATTTCTGTCCTGAAACATGCTCTGGATGCTAGAGAAGAGCGACCAGCCTGTATTAGGATTGCTCATGTGCACAGGACAGCAATCACTTGCAAGCAGGTTTATAGCACAGGATATGGCAACATTAATGTTCCAAATACTTTTGTCAGATTCTCTGATCTGAAATACAATCTAAAAATTAGATTGGTACGATTCTCCACTGAGCTGCTGGAAACTAGAAGAGTATATCCAGTGTAAGCTCCAAATAGATGAAATCTAAAGCTGGCTAAGTTTTTTTTTCATTCAGCTGGCTGAGCCAATTTCCCCATCCACACATTCAAGGGGGACGGGGAAATCCTCTCTATTGTGTCATTGTATTCCGACTCTCCCGTCTCTAAAAACACATCAGTGCTGCAGCCTATTCGCTGCAAGAAATAACTCAAGCTAAAAAAAATCCAGCAGGGCCATTAATGAAAAGTGAATCATTCAATAGATAAACAGGAATGGTTCAGCAAAAACAGGTTCCTGCTGAAATTAAGGGATGTCACTCCATGTATGGCCGGCTTAAAAGAGAAGTACAGGTTTGGCATTTTCCCCCGATTTATATTTACCTAGGTGGATGCCGCATCTGTCTGATGCTGCATCTGTCCCCTGGCGCCTCTGCACTGAGAACCAAGCGATCGAACACTGCCAATCGCTTGGTTCGGACAGCTCCCCGAGCAAAGAGCTGCTGTCAGTCAGCAGCTCTCTGCTCTGCCTCCTCTTCACTCATTGGAACGCTGGGCTGTGGAGGGGCGGGGAGTGGCTGGCTCAGGCTCTCAGCGGGTCCGTGGTCGTGATGACGCAGTGCCTGGAGAAAACATCTGTGACGTCAGCCCGCTCTCTGCTGAAAATGGGTCACATGAGTGCAGAACGATCTGCACTCCTGAGATCCATAGGAGATGTACAGCCAAACAAGCTTTGGCTGTACATCTCCTTTAAAGCTTACATAAGACTAAGGACTTTCTTTCCACCTTCATGTGACAGCTGTGGACCAACCAATCACCAAAAAGCAGAGCTGTCAGATGAGAGGAAGGGTAGCGTGAGTCGCATACCCTCCATAACTGAAAGTAACAGCTAATTTCTTTACTGCAGGCAGCTGGATTGAGCAGATGGGGAATAAAAGAAAGGGCTCTTTCAGACGGCCGCTCCGCTGTTCTTATCCGCTGCGGGACTTTTTTTTTTTTCACGGAGCGGATGACACTTGTGTCATCCGCTCCATGTGTCCGCATATCATCCCATCCGTTTGCGGACATAATGTAAGTCTATGGGCATTGCGGATGTCAGCGGATGACACCGCTGACATCCGATTTTCCTTCCTTTCCGTTTTTTACACGGAGGAAAAATTGGGTTCTGTTCCGTTCCAAAAAACGGAACAGAACTGAAAGGAAGAAAATCGGATGTCAGCGGATGGTATTCCGCTGACATCCGCAATGCCATTGACTTACATTATGTCCGCAAATCATCCGCAAAAAAAATAGGATGATTTGCAGACAAGCGGAGCGGCCGTGTGAAAGAGCCCAAAGGTGAGCATGTGCTGCTTGGTAGGATTGACATTAAAATTAATCTGTTGCCAGAAACATTCAACCCCATTCTTCTAAGCTCAATTGTCCTGGACCTGCCCACAGCCTGTGACTGGACAGTGAAAGGAGAGGCAGCACACAGTAATAATCTCACCTCTGTGTCACTCTCTTCTCACTATCATGCTTTTTGTCAGCGCGTGAACGGATTAGCTTCTTGTGCTGCTTCTTTCTCTCCCACCCCAGCTTTGCTGTATATGGGGACTGAAAGAGGCCAATACCAGTTCAAATTTGGGTCCTTAAACTGCTTGTATTTAAAAAAATACCTTTGGTGATGTATTAATGATTACAGAGCTGCAATAATCTGTGTCTTCTAAATCTACCTAGAGTTCAACAAGCTTTTTTTTTAAAAAAACTTCATAAGTGATCTAAAAGTATTTTAGTTTTGTTTGTTGGAGTTATTCCATAAAGAGTACGGTCAAACCCAAAGATACAAAAGACCAGTCACATAATTGTCTGCCTTTATGCACTTACCAGTTGGACAGGGCCTGCAGAGCTGCGTTCATGTAACATGTATTGCCAATGTTCTTTAGTCCAGTGAGGCCTAAACAGAATACAAGATCTATTCACTACCGTAACAAGAAGGATAAAAGTAAAATCACAGAGAACAAAAAACAAAGCAGACAACAACAACTGAATCATAAAATTTTCTAAAACAACAAATGTATTTTAACAGTACACAAAGTCAGGTCAAAAACAAATATTTTAGCTGTGACCCAACACCCAGGCAATTTCTCATATCTCTTTAGACATGGGAACATCCATCTTTTTTTGAGTCTCACTCTTTCTGTTGTATTCTTGGTAATGCAAGACAAATGAAAATATTACAGGAAGGAGTTTGAGCCCTTTGTAAAGGGGATCCCCAGAGGGAAAAACTGGAAATCTGAGCCCCCAAAACTTATACCAAGTGACTGACTCAGCCAAGATGAGAAATGAGTGGAAACAGCACAAGTCAGGAGCTGCCACCTGTGTACAGAGTGAAATGGAAGAATTATGTAACAAAATACCCGGGATGTGACTGCCAGAAGTGCCTGAAGCTCTGAATCCTTGGCAAGTAGTACAGACTGGTAGAGAATGCAGTGACTGGAGCTAAATCTTGTGACCAAAATACTAGTTGCTGACTTATTTTGTTTAAGTGCCGGTTCACACTTATGCGATGCGGGAAGGCTGCGAATTCGCAGCCTGTTCCTACATCGCAAACGCACCCCTGGCAGTTCACACTGCCATATGCGATATGCTGGGGGTGTCAATGAAATGTTAACGACACCCCCAGTTTGATCGCATATCGCAGTGCGATCTTACAGTTCGCACAGGATCGGATCGCACAAGTGTGAACCACTGTGCGATCCGATCCTGATGCGGCTGCAGTGCGAATTTAGCCATACAAAGTGTATGGCTGAACTCGCACCGCACAGCCGATCGCATGTAATGAAGGAGCAGTGCGCTCCGACATTACATGCGATCGCCGCAGCCGCACATATGTGAACCGGCACTAAAGGACAACCAGGTCTTTGGTACAATTGCCCTTGAATACCCAATAACCCCCTCAGAACAACTTGGACAAATAACTTACTACTCAATCCAGCAATCTGCGCTGTGCATCCTTGCCTGGCATCAAAGAGTCCTTTCCAGCAAAAACATCCACTTCCTAATATGCATGTGTACCACTATTCTATTCATTCCTATGGGTAAACCATATTCTACTGAACTAAGGAAGGACAGTACAGCCTTCTCATAGGAATTAATGAGGTCATGGCATGCACATGCACTGAGAGAAGGACCTGGTGGGGACAATTCTGCTGGAAAAGCTGTGCACTTGGCAAGGCTGCAGAGTGAGGATTGCTGGATGGTGGAGAAAGGTGAGCATTTGTCTAGGTTAGTCATTAAATTGATATTTTATAGTAATTCATTCAAATCAGTGCTGGTTGCGGAGTGTGGCTGATAGTGATCATTCCCCTATAATAGTGTTCTACTGGTGGTGCATCTCTAGCTGTGCTTGTCTTCATCTGCTGGGGAAGATTCACTGGCTGTAACAATATTTGCTCACTGTGACCAGTGTGGTAGTCACCATTTCTATGTAAAAGACACTGCCACCTTGCTAAGGCAGGGCAAATTGTCAATGTCTCTGGAAAAGTCTTCAACATTCCCATATAGTCACCTTATCTTGATTCCCTTGCAGCTCCTTGTTCGAGTATACCTGGCACTTCCTGGTATCGGAGGAGTATGTGGCCTGCTCTCCCGTGATGTTGCCTGGCCTAGCAGTCAATCACTAAGCCCAAATATTGTCACTTGACCAGGGGAGTGGCTTCACCATTCCTCCACATTGCTGACACAGCCGATCTCTACTTAGACTGCAGAGGAGCAGGGAACTTCAAAGTAAGTGGGGGGTAAGAAGAATATAAGGGGGTTGGAGGATGCCCTTTCCAGGACTGCTGCCCTGCACTGACAAGATGTCTCTAAGTATTACGTCTTCAATTTAAACTTACCATACACTGTTCGTTTTTTTTTTTTTGTTCAGCCAGCAGGTTCTACTATCCAATCTCCCTCATCGGAAAATTGTATTCTGACGGTAGCACCCACTGCTGTCAGAATATGCTAATCAGCGGCTGCAGCCATTGATCAATAGAACTTTTTTTAACATGTCCCTTTGTCAGAAGTTTATTAACCAAATCGACTTCTTTGAGTAGGGGAGCCCACACACTGATCGAATTCCAATTAGTGTTTGGACATCTTTAAAGGAGAAGCAAGTACAACATGTTTGGCTGTACTTCTATGGATCACAGGTGTGCAGTTCGTTTTGCACTCCTGTGATCCATTTTCAGCAGACAGTGGGCTGAAGCAGAGAATCGGAGATCTGGGAAGGGAGCGATCAGCAGTGTTTGATCGCTTGGTTCTCAGTCTTAGACAGGCGGGGGGACAGATGCAGCATTGGACTGATGCTGCATCCACCTAGGTAAGTGTGATTCTTGAGAAAAAAAAAAAATATCTACAACTTCTCTTTTAACGGTGGATATTTTACTGGGCTGCTCCTTCAGTACTGCATACCTCTCTCTTACCAGATTGTAGAATTCAGATTTGTGGCCTTTAGAAAGTGGCATGCCAACACAATGTGGCACATAATTGTGACGTGGAAGGAAAATGATAAATGGTTTTCCAAATTTTTTACAAATAAATATCTGAAAAGTGTGGCGTGTATTTGTATTCGGTCCCCCTGAGTAAATACTTAGTAGAACCACCTTTTCTTGAAATTACAGCTGCAAGTCTTTTTGGGGTTGTCTCTACCACCTTTGCACATCTAGAGAGTAAAATGTCGCCCATTCTTGATGCAAAATAGTTCAAGCTCTGTCAGATTGGATGGAGAGCGCCTGTAAACAGCAATTTTCACATCTTGCCACAGATTCTCGATTAGATTTAGGACTGAACTTTGACTTGGCCATTCTAACACATGAATATGCTTTGATCTAAACCATTCCATTGTAGCCCTGGCTGTATATTTAGGGTTGTTGTCCTGCTGGAGGGTGAACCTCCGCCCCAGTCTTAAGTCTTTTGCAGACTCTAACTGGTTTGCTTCTAAGATTGCCCTGTATTTGGCTCCATCTTCCCTGTCCCTGCTGAAGAAAAGCATTCCCACAACATGATGCTGCCACCACCATGTTTCACGGTGGGGATGGTGTGTTCAGGGTGATGTGCAATGTTAGTTTTCCACCACACATAGCGTTTTGATTTTAGGCCAAAAAATAAAAAATTTTGTTCTCTTTTGACCAGAGCACCTTCTTCCACATGGTATCTGTGTCCCCCACATGGCTTCTTGCAAACGGGACTTCTTATGGCTTTCTTTTAACAATGGCTTTCTTCTTGCCACTCCTCCATAAGGGCCAGATTTGTGGAGTGCGCAACTAATAGTTGTCCTGTGGACAGATTCTCCCACCTGAGCTGTGGATCTCTTGAGCTCCTCCAGAGTTACCATGGATGGGCCTCTTGGCTGCTTCTCTGATTATTACTCTCCGCACACAGCGCGGAGACACAGCTGTCATCCTTCTGCTCAGCGGGGGATCGGCGGATCGATCCCCGCTGAGAAAAGCGGAGTCCGTTTGACGGACACAGTGTGTGAAAGAGCCCTTAGGGGTATCGGAATAAAGGGGGCTAAATACAAATGCAAGCCACACTTTTCAGATATTTATTTGTAAAAATTTAGAAAACTATTTATCATTTTCCTTCCACTTCACAATTATGTGACACTTTGGGTTGGTCTATCACATAAAATCCCAACAAAATACGTTTACGTTTTTTAGGTTGTAACATGACAAAATGCGGTAAATTTCAAGGGGTATAAATACACACACATTATATATATATATATATATATATATATGTTATACACACACACATGAATTTAGTGTGCGATCATTAAGTGATTTTAGGTTTTATGAAAGGATTTTTTAAACAATGTCAACTTACCTCTAGTCTTTAGCTCGTCCTCCTCTTCAAGTTCTACATCCAGGTTATCATAAACCACAGCCGGTGGGGTTTTTAATGTAAGATTTGTTGTCATTTTTAATTCCTTTGTAAAAAAATAAATGTTTGTAAGTACTTTGCTTTAGGAATACAGAATAGAGAACAATTAGCATTTAGATCTGCTTTTCAACTACTCTAACTTTAATGGCTCCTAATGCTTTCTTATTTTGCAAAATGAAGCCTTTCCCTCCATTTAGCTTCAAAAGGGGAAGGCTCTACTGAGACGGGAAAGAGATATAATAAAGCTGATGAGAAGTATTCTGGTCTTTTGTGCCAAAATGTAAACCAGATATTGCTGGTTCGATGGTGCTATGCAGGGGATCAGATATGGCATGTGGGCACCTGGATGTGCCTGCTTTTTATAGTAAGGCTTTAAAAAACACTCCACAGGTATACATGATACACAAAGTAAAAGACTCACCACCCACATGTTTACCATCCTTTCATCCCTTTGCTGTTCTGTTTGACTGTTGGAAGTGAAGGGAATAAGTTCATGTCAGAGGTCAAATAACCGTGTCCCGGTATGTATCACTGGAGGTAAAAAAGTAATGGTCTCGGATAGCCTGTGTGTGGGGAAAAACGCGTCTTGGATATCCTGTGTGTGGGGAAAAACGCATCCTGCTTCTACCGGCGTGGCGAGCCGCCACGCCGGTAGAAGCAGGACACGTTTTTCCCCATTCACAGAGAGGATATCTGAGACCACGCCCGAAACGCATCAGGTCTTCCCTGGAATTCAGGCATTCACTCAGTCTCTTTGCTATATTTGACATATGTTGTTAGCCGTGACTCTTTAATCATGCTGTATCTTTGCTTCTGTATTTACATGTTGCATTCTTGATAATGCTTTTTACATGTTAATTCAATGTATCATGTGTCTGTGGAGTGTTTTTTAAAGCAGGCACATCCAGGTGCTCGCATGCCATATCTGATCCCCTGCATAGCACCATTGAACCAGCAATATATGGTTAACATTTTAGCACAAAAGACCAGAATACTTCTCATCAGCTTTATTATCTCTCTTTCCAGCCTCAGTAGAGCCTTCCCCTTTGAAGCTAAATGGAGGGAAAGGCTTTATTATGAATATGAGTTAGGGACCTTAGACTATAAGCTCCTTCAGGGCAGGGACTGATGTGAATGTACAATATATACGTAAAGTGCCGTGTAACTATTGGCGATGCGATAAAGTAAATAATAAAGTACAGCATATACTGGCGTATGGCCATATATTACTATGGGCAACTGTAAGTGGCAGGTGTGTCTTCCAGGCATTGAAATCCACTTGATTTTTACATGTGCATGACGCCTAAAGGAAATTTAAGTTCTTGATAGCTGCTGGAGAGTTAACTCCATAAATAGTTTCTTACACGTTTCAAGAGCTCCAGGGGTAATTTTTTTGCTCGTGTTTCAAGGTATCCGCTGAGACCATTATATGGGCATCCACATCCCCTGGTGGATGTGTTGGGGTGATCATGATAATTAATGGCCACTTAAATTAAATATCCCTTTAGCAGTGAGAAACATGTAAAAAAAAAAAATTAACAGTGAGCACCTGTGTAGCAGTGTCCTGGGCTTTGGTACTGGGGGATTGACAGTTCAGCTTTCGATCCAGAAATACTTCTTTGCTGCAGGTGTAACACCAGACCCGGAGTGTGGTAAGATTCACAGTGAGGCAATGCTTGGTGTCCTGCAAAAGATACAGAACAGATATAACCAAGATAATCAGTTTGAAAGCATAGATCTAATAAGGTGGAAGCTTGGCACCTTACAGTCTAAAAGTAAATTCATTTTAGGTAACATATGGAAGGGAGTTTCTCTACTTTGATGGGTGGGAGTGTGGTATAAAAAAAAAAGCTAAGAAACTCTCTTGCTTCCTCAATCTCTGGACACGATGGGGACGTAAGGTTTTTCTGTGTAATGCCTCTCTATTGTTCTCTGTACCTTTTACTACTGATCGACCGATATCGGATTTTCATTGCCGATACCAATATTTTGGCCATTGAATATCAGTATCGCCCGATATTTTGGTACATTTAAAAAAAAAAAAAAATATATATATATATATATATATATATATATATATATATATATATATATATATATATATATATATATATATATATATATATATATATATATATTTTTTATAACACTTGACAGGTACTGTTGTGGAGGGATCTGGGGGTCCCCAAACCCCTCCTCCGCACTTAAAAGCATTCAAAACAGCCAAGGTTGGCTGCTTTGAATGCTGCAACTTTTTTGAATCTGGCACCGAATACCTGGAAGTGATGTCATGACATCACTTCCG
The DNA here is from genome assembly GCF_965119305.1 of Pelophylax lessonae. Lineage (NCBI taxonomy): Eukaryota > Metazoa > Chordata > Amphibia > Anura > Ranidae > Pelophylax > Pelophylax lessonae. Next base: position 262,213,179 of record NC_138775.1, on the reverse strand, counting down.
TGTTATTACATGGAGACCCGATCAGAGCCGAATGTGGCTTTGATCGGGTCTTTGGCGATGTCTGCTGAGGACAGCGGCCGTGAGGGCTGGTTGCCCGAAACCAGGCACTCAGGTCTGATCGGAACTCCACCTGAATTCCGCCCCTCCAGCCTTCTACACTCCAGCTCCTCCCATGCTCTATCCGCTCCGTGTAATCTATTGTATGTTTATGAAAGACTACAGTACTTTGAGTGCCTGAGGAAACTGGTCCGGGTTTCCCAGTGGGACAGGAGACCCGGACAAGCCACGGAAGGCGGCGGGAGGGGAGGGGATTCGTCCCCTCCCGTTCCTTGTAATGACAGCTCAGCGGCTTCTCAGCTATGGATGCCAGTACCGGGGTGATGTCTCTAGCTGCAGGCATCACTCCGGCAAAAGCACTTTCCCGAAATATCGGTAACCTCCGGGGCCAATTGCGATATATCGGGGAAAGTGCATATCGGCCCCCGATATAACGGCTTTGCCAATAATCGGTCGATACCTACCTTTTACTGTAACTTTATCTGTCCAGTGGCAACACCGTATTTGTAACATCACCGTTTTCCAAATTTTATCATCTTCGTTATATTAGATTATTGATAAATCAAAAGTTTATTTTCTGTCAAATTAAATACGATCTTTATTTTTTTTAGCAGAGTTCTCATTTGTTATTCGTTTTATTGGTAATAGCCGCAACAGCATTGGCTAGATTCTTATATAGACAAAAGGTTGTCACTTATATTTATCCTTAAGCGAATAAGTGAGGTGGTAGAAATCGCCAAAGCACACCTCAATGGTTTAGCGATTAGCGCTCCTATGCTCCAATGCTGAAACTTGGAGAATGCCTAATTGCCACATCTGCATGTATGTTTCCCTAATATGCATGCTCATGTGCATACAAGTGTAGGTGATTTAGCCAAGGTATTACTATGTGGCAAAATAATAATCGCACACCAGTGGGTGTTAGCATCGTTGGGACTAGAACTCATGAACTAGCAGTCTTTGTCCATGAGCATAGACCACTACACCAATGTGCTGTGTACAATTAGACATGCCTAAAAGTTTAGGATGAATAAAGAATAAATATTCATAATTAGAGAACTCTATAGTCTCCTAATAGGAAATCTAAAAGTTAAAACGCATAACAGTTACATAACTATGCATAAAAATAAATGTAACCTTACAGAATAGCTGACATTGCTCTGTAATCATCATTCAGAAAAGCATTTGTAAGCAAAAGAAGAAAACAGACTATACACAAAACTTTTATTCAATACTTTTATTCAAAACACATAGCCGAACAGGAGGTAGAACACATCCCATATAACAATGGTTTATTGGCATACATACACCGGAATAATCATAGCTTAATAGGAATTGCCAGCTAGAAAAACGCAACCGCGATTCACACTACGCAGATACGGAATTCACTACTGTATCTGCCCGTAGTTCTATGTCCGCACGTTCGCCTAGTTGAGGTCTTAATTACTCTAAGTGGGAGTAATTAAATGGAAACCATTCTTCTACTCCATCTTAGTGAATAAGGCTCTATGTTACGTCCTAATAGTCATCAAAAAAGATCCAAAGATGAGGAGAGTGGATAATAGTTTTACATAACGCAGCAACATCCACACACGTAGGACACCCAATGTTAAAGGGGATTTGTTCTTCCAAAGAAAATACACTTTTGCAAACTTGTACTCACTAGCATTGTTTCTCGTCGTCCTCCATTACTCGGCTAATGTGATGCCAGGACTGATGGAGAGAGGCAAGGGAGGGTCAAACAAAGATGCTGTGCATGTGACTCATATCCTTCATATCAACTGATGATGGCATTGGTCGTTAGGACGCCGGCAGCTAGAAGGTTGTAATAGCGTACAACGAAAACCTGTGGCTTTGTGTAACTAAAAGGCAGGCTTCATCCACACGCCGGCTTGTATACAATTTGTTGGCAATTTTTAAGCATTTTGCCAAGGCACCCCTGAAGAAACCTCAAGGCACCCCTGGGTGCCTGGTCACCTTGGTTGAAAAAGGCTGCTCTAGATGGACAATATTCTGAGAAAAGTATCAAAAAAGGAAAGGGGTCTTGTAAAACATCCCATTCGATCTTGATTTCAACTGGGCTCGACTACTTTTGCGCACCCATGCGCTTCATTGGGAGCTAATTATATCTAATGAATAGAGATGCAAAAAAAAAAAAAATAAAAAACATAAGTGATATGCTAATAATCACGAAAAACATACAAAAATATCAATATATATACAGTAGTATTCAACATCAAACATGCGCACGTGTAGCAGAATGACATTTACTTACAGAGGTTGTGATAAGAAACACTTGGTACCAATAAAAGCATGAGGAATATTGCATGGAGCCACATTATTCTGCATTTGTTCGGCTGCCCTGCTTTATTGGCACTAAGTATTTATCACAATCTCAGTAAGTAAAATGTCATTCTGCTACACGTGCTGAATACTACTATATAATATATATATATATATATATATATATATATATATATATATATATATATATATATATATATATATTTTTTTTTTTTTTTTGTATGTGTCGTGATTATTAGAATATCACTTACGTTTTCTTTTTTTTGCATCTCTATTCATTAGATATGATTAGCTCCCAAAAGGCATGGGTGAGCGAGATCAAATCAATTTAGAAAGGGATGGACATACCCTGAGTTGGTTTACTGACCCCTTATCTTTTTTGATACTCTTATCAGGATATTATCCATCTGGGTTACTCACTGTATTACCATATACGGTTACCCACCAGTCTCAGGGATGTCTAGCCTAATTACATTTGTTGAGGATTAACTGGACCATTAGGCCCCTTTGACACTTGTGCGACTTAAAGCAATGCCTGTGTAATCTTGAGGTCTATGGACGTCAAGGCGCATCAAAGTCAGACCAAAGAAGCGCAGAGACTACTTTGAAGTCGCTGTGACTTGAAGCCGCACAGATATGAACTGTACTCATTGGAAATCACGGGGTACGGCTTTGCAGTCCCAAGTTGCAGGACAAGTCGCACAAGCATGAAAGGGGTGTTAGTTGGCCAGTGGAACTCTTTTAGCTCATATTTCTTTGCTCTAATAAAATTTATGCTTAAACTTTAATTATGCCTAAAAAGTCCATTCTATCTTTATCTTTGGATCTTCTTTAATACTGCTTAAAGACTGCAACATAAAATATACTGTATGTACTAAAGTATAGATGGAGAAATAACAGATGGTCACTGGTGAACTCTCCTTTTGAAAATGGTTGCCTGGCTGTTACGTTGATCCAAAACCTTCAATAATTTACGTTACTAGCCTGAAAAAAACATGCAGATCATCAGTAGTGAATTTTATTCTAGTTTCACTAGCTGCATGCTTGTTACAGGCAAGTGACTCAAAAATATTGAGTACAAAGATAACCCTGCAACAAACATTTCCCATAGATGACCAGCAATGGCGTCCCTTGTTTGTCTCCATACAGGACTATTATTTGGGTGTCAATCCCAAGAGAAGCGGCACAACAACAATACGTTTGTTTCTTAGCTCTTGTGTCAGGCGGGGACGGGTTCTCTTCCTTCCAATAAGCAATCATACACAGATAATCCCCCGAGAGCTGACTGATTGCATCAGCAAATACACACAGTGCTGGAAAATTACAGCAGGTTTCGCCAGACACAGGAAGCTGGCTCATCGCCCAATCAGTGTTTCTGAAATACTTTTCAGGAAAGTTTATCTATCCTAAACCACCAGTCCCACATTCACATTTCAGTGGAAACAAAGAGAAGATTACAAATCTGGTTCCGGATACTTAAAGTGGAACTATGGGTAAAATCAAAGACAACATACATGATGTAGTCCAGGAGTCGACAACCCTTCTATCCTGGGCAGGTGATGGGTAGATCGCATTCCTTCCTTGCCAACCCCGAAACCTGGACAGGAGTAGGGGCGACATTTACTGGAACCAATCCCCAGTATTTTTTCCCCTGCAGCAGCAGAAAGCCCACATATCTTCCTCCCCCTTCCACCGGCATTCAGCTGCTGCAGGAAAAAAATAAAAAGAATAGGCTCTTGTAAATGCCACCCCTCTTGTCCAGGTAACCCCATCCTTCTGCTGCCCGGGTCTTACTGTGTGCTCCTTTTGTCCCCCCCCCCCCCCCTCTTTCCCTATAGTGCTGACGGCTTTTGCCCCTCCCCCGTCAGCTGCTGCAGGGATCTTTTCAAAATGGAAAGCAGGTGAAGGGGCCAGTAAATATGTAATATACCCACCCCCTTCCTTTTCTGAATGAACATAGTGAGTGATCAGTACTGATCATTCACTGTGTTCATTCATAACTGAAGCATTGTAATCGAACAGGGAGACTATGCAGAGTTCATGCATTCTGTGCACCTGAGGCTGTAGATATGAAGATTGAGGTCTGTGTCCTTCGACTGGTGCGGTGTGGGTTATTGAAACTGGGGATTTAACTTTAAGCCAAAACCACAGCTGTTGAAAACTTTTGGCTGTTAAATCATGTTACAGCAAGTGTGCTCAATCTGCTTTCTCATACAGCACCTTGGGATCTCAGAAACCTGGGGGAGCTCTGTAAATAGAAACCAGCTCTTGTGGATTTGAGCCCAAGTCCATCCGCACCATCACAATGATGGGTTAGAAGTGAGATTTGGGAGGCGGACCACAGCCCTTGTCCATATGAGCTGGTCTTATTTGTATAATAGGCTTCTCTGGTTTTCAGGCTCCCAGGGAAATCTAGAAGGAAGGGGAAAACAGGGAGTATACATCTCTTCTTCCTGCCTGAAGTTTTTTTTTTTTTTTTTGCACTTGCATCATAATTGGATAGTGACTGCCATTCAATGGTCCCATAAAAAGCCATGTTGTGCAAAGGCTGCTCCCAACAAGCACTGCAAGGCATGCCTTGCAAGGGATACACCGTCTACCTGTCCATAGCTTATGGTTTTTAGTCAATAGCAGCAGTGTTTGACAACAGACACTGGGCTTCTGAGAACACCATCTGTTGATTCGTGTAAATGTGCAAACCAAAAATTCTCAACTCTCATTGCAGGTTTCCTGCTGAAACTGAGACTGAGATGGAAGAGGAAGCTGCACAGTACAGTTTTATGTGTAACAAAGGTCCAATCCATACTCACAGTACAAAGTACAAAGCTTAGCGTTTCACTTTAGCACAGCTGCATTGCATCCATTACATCAGTGCTGGTCAACTTATAAAGGTAGGGAGGGCTTTAAATGCAGCCCTGGTGTCTTCAAAAGGGGCACATATAAAAAGATATTGTATAGAGATGCATGGAAATTTTGGTGGCTGCAGCATATTGGCCGAAAATGGTGTTATCTGCATTTTGCAGACAAGAGAAAAAGAGGATACTGGCGCCAAAAATGCACGTGATTTTGCCCTAATTTTACTGTGCTTAGGGGCCAATTCACACCATGGAAATGCACTTCAGATGCATTGTGGATGATTTTCAAAATCCGCGTTCTTGATGCGTTCCAGTGAATCCCCCCCCCCCCCCCCCCACAATTTTCTTTACATTAAATAAGGATTTTGCTGCATTTTTAATGTGTTTTACTGTGTTCCAGTACAGTTAAGTGCAGAAAAAATTTAATTTCTCTGATGTTCATTGGCGGACATAGCTCCTGTTCCTTCTTAACCCACTGGGTTATACTGCCCCCTACAGGAGTAGGACACTAGGCAGGAAAAAAGCTCGACTACACCTATGGGCAGTCCCAGGGGTATACACCCACTCTCAGCTATAGGCATAATAATGTTACAAGCCGTGTCAGAAGAAAGCCAACTCCACAGAGGGGTGGGTGTTGTGTCCGTCAATGAACATCAGAGAAATGGAATTTATGGCAAGTCAAAAATTCTATTTTCTCTTTCGTTCATTGATGGACACAGCTCCTGATTCTTCTTAACCATTGGGACGTCCCAAAGCAGTGTTAAACATGAGGGGGTGGGAAAAAGCAGAAAAAAATTCCCAAGGCTAACCATAGCTAATCAGGTAACAGAGCTCTACCATAAACAACTGGAGCTCACCTGAAAAGAAATACACCCTCAAAGAAGACCAGGCCCTCTAAACAGCAGCCTGCAAAACCTTGCAGCCAAAAGAAGCATCCACAGATGCCAACACATCCACTTTGTAAAAAATGTGTAAAAGTGTGCACCGATGACCAGGTGGCCACCCTGCAAACCTGCGTCACTGACGCACGATGACAGAAAGCCCAGGAGGTACTAGGCGCCCTAATAGAGTGCACCTTAACAAGGAAAGGAGGAACCTGACCCTTGATGGAATAGGCCTGAACCACTATCTGTCTGATTCACCTGGAAATGGTCACAGAGGAAGGAGACAACCCTTTGTGAGGTCTGTCTATGAGCACAACAGAGTGACTTCCCAAAAGACTCCGTAGTTGCCAGGTACACCCTAATTGCCTGGACCACATTCAAGGCATGCAAGGCAATTTCCTTCAGATGTTTAGGTCAGAGACCACCTTAGAAAGGAATGACGGACAGGGGCGAAGCACCACCCTATCCTTGTAAATCACCATAAGGTAAACGACAGGATAACGCCACTAGTTCTGACACCCTGCGTGCAGAGGTGAAAGCCACCAAAAAAATCCACCTTCTGGAACAGTGAAAGCAGGAAAAGCTCACAAATAATTTCAAAGGGAGGCTTCTGTAGAGCTGAAAGCACCAAAAAAGGTCCCAGGGCGGCAACGGTGCCCGCAATGAAGGAATCAAATGTTGGACACCCTGAAGAAAGGCACGCACCAGGGAGTGTGTGGCCAAAGGTCGTTGGAAAAAACCGCCAAAGTCGATACGTGGCCCTTGATGGTACTCAAGGCCAATTGCTGTTCAACCCCCCGTTGAAGGAAGGTTAAGATCTGATCCACCGAGAAGGAGCAAGGACGAACCCGAGAGACTCACACCACGCAATGTACGTCTTCCAAGTACAACAGTAGATCTTCCTAGAAGTAGATTTCCTAGCTTTCAACAGCGTAAGAATCAGCTACTCAGACAAACCTCTATACTTCGGCACCTGCCATTCAACAGCCAAGCTGTCAAAGCCAGACTGTAAAGCAAGATGGAAGATTGGTCCTTTGGACAGCAGATCCTCCCTTAGAAAAAGTCCCCCAAGGCGCATCGGCGACCAGCCGTACCAGATCAGTGAGGCCAGTCTGGGGCCACTAGAATGACCGGAATACATTCTGCCTCGATCATGCACAGGAGTCGTGGCAGGAGTTAGAGAGGACTGGAACGAATCGGCAGCCCACCATAGAATGCCGGCTATTTACCGAGCCGCCCCGATACTTCTTGTGCCCCCCCCTGGTTTTGACATAGACCATGGTCGTGGCCTTGTCCGAATGAATTTGTACCGGACACCCCTGAAGACGAATTGTCCAATGAGCCAGACAAGTTTGATTGTTCGGAGTTCCAGTACATTAATTGGCAGTCTGGACACTCCAGACCCCCTGAACACATCCGTGCTGGGGACGCCTCCCCACCCGGACAGATTGGCATCCGTGGCGACAACCGTCCAGCACAGGGGGAGAAGAATTTTCCCTGTCAAAGCGCTGGAGAACAAAGCCTAAAAACCATGGATCCTTGTCCCATTTCAACATAATCTTTTGCAGTGATCTTGTGTGGAACTGTGCAAACAGAACTCCTCAAAGGTGGACACCATCAGGCCCAGCACCCGCATGCAAGCCCAGAGGGATGACAAATTGCTGAACAACAGAAACTGAGTTGTCTCCTGCAATGTCTGCAGTTCTTCCAGAGGAAGAAACATTCTGGCTGAGGCCGAGTTCAGAGTCAGACCCAGATATTCCAGTTTTTGAGAACAGAACCAAAGCAGACTTCTCAGAGTAACTGTATCCAGCCCATTGGGGTACTTGAGTACCTATCTGCAGCCCAATAAGAGTACCCGAGCACCTGTCTCCAGCCCATCAGAGTATCCGAATACCTCTCTGCAGCCCATCACAGTACCCGAGTACCTGTGTCCAGCCCAGAGTACCTGAGTACCTATCTGCAGCCCATGAGATTACCTGAGTACCTGTCTCTAGCCCATCAGAATCCCCAAGTACCTCTCTGCAGCCCATCAGAGTACCCGAGTATCTTTCTGAAGCTGATCAGTGTACCCAAGTACCTGTCTGCAGCCCATCAGAGAACCTGAATACTTGTCTGCAGCTCATCAGAGTACCGGAGTACCAAACTGCAGCCCATGCCTCAGATTATGTGTTGGGGTGTTTGCTTTCCAAAATGGGGTCATTTTGTGGGCATTTCCATTGTCCTGGTGCTCCAGGGCCTTCAAAAACGTGATAGGTTGTAAGGAAATTAGAAGTGTAATTTATGCTCCTAGAATGCCTGAAGGTGCTACTTGGATGTTTGGCCTTTATATGTATCCAGGCTGTGCAAAAGTCTCACACACGTGGTATCGCCATACTCAGGAGTAGCAGCAGAATGTATTTTGGGGTGTAATTTTTGCTACGTACATGCTATGTGTTAGAAATATCTTCTACATTGACAACTTTGTGTAAAAAAAAAAAAAAAAAAATGTTTTCATTTTCTTTCCACATTTTCCAAAAACTTGTGAAAAAAAAATGACATGTTCAAAAGACCTCATAGAATATACGTTCGGGTGTTTTCTTTCCAAAATGGGGTCATTTTGTGGGTAATTCGATTGTGCTCCAGGACCTTCAAAAGTGTGATAGGTCGTTAGGAAATTATATGTGTAATTTATGCTCCTAGAACACCTGACAGTGCACCTTGCATGTTGGGCCTCTGTATGTGGCCAGGCTGTGTAAAAGTCTCATAGTGTGGTATCGCCATAATCAGGAGGAGTAGCAGATGGGTTGAGTTTGGGGTGTAATTGCAAGTAAAAAAAACTTATGACTATTTTGTGTAAAAAAAAAAAAAAAAAAAAAAATTATTTAATTTTCCCAAGAATAGTTGAAAAAAATTACAACTTCAAAAAACCCACCATGCCTCTTACTAAATACCGTGCAATGTTTACTTTCCAAAAAGGAGTAATTTGGGGGGTATTTGTACTGTCTTGACATTTCAGGGCCTCAAGAAATACAATAGGCCGTCAGTACATCAGGTGTGATACATTTTCAATGATTGGCACCATAGCTTGTGGACTCTATAACTTTCACAGACTAAATGATATCCACAAAACTGAGTTATTTTTTTACCAAAGATATGTAGCAGTATAAATTTTGGCCCAAATTTATTAAAACAAAAAAAAAATACTTATTTGCAAAATGTTATAATAGAAACTAAAACAAAATGGTTCTTTTTTTCAAAATTTTTGCTCTTTTTTCACTTATATTGCAAAAAATAAAAAACCCAGTGTTGATTAAATACCACCAAAAGAAAGCTCTATTTGTGTGAAAAAATGATAAAAAAAAAATTTGATTGGGTACAGCGTTGCATGGCTGAGTAATTATCATTCAAAGTGTGAGAGCGCTGAAAGCTGAAAATTGGTCTGGGCAGGAAGGGGGTGAAAGTGCCCTGTATTGAAGTGGTTAAAAATGTAACACGAGTGCGTAATTGATGCGTTCTTGCTGCATTTTCAATGCATTTCAACAGGGAGGTGCGTTTTTAGTGCCGTTGTTTTAACTGAGCAAGCAAGCAGGGTTTTTAACACCACAACGGAAGCGCAACGGACCAGTGTGAAGACACACATAGAATTTAAAGGGATGCATTATTCTTGAGCTTTTCTTATGCGAAAGGTGCCAATGATGGCCGACAATAAATTCATATTCATTTAAATTCATGATATTTATTGAAAAGTCAAATACAATTGTACTGCATATACACAAAAAACCAAGGAGACCTGAAACTAAGATTACTGTTATTAAAGGCCCCTTTACAAATCTATGCTTCAAGTACGGACTGCTGAGGCTCAAGGGACACAATTTAAATACCAAAGGGTAGCCGGTTGGGCAACAGGGCATTAGATGCCTGCAAACACTTTAGGGCCAATCGATATGCGTTTAATACCAGTAACTAAACAACTATTTTTTATTTTGGAAATATTTATGTAGTAGATCTCTTGTAGTTATGAAGTCATCTCTTGTCTGCATCACTTCACACTTGCTATTTCTGAAGTTTGCACAAACTGGTTTTGGCTCTTCAGTGACCTTGGCCTTCAGAAGCTTCCCGATAAAATGCCTAAACAATTTGGTTCCCTAACAACGATGTTTCTGTACTTTAGACTGGCTGTGAATGTATTTGAGCATGTGAATTGCAGCAGACATGCTACAAATCTGTACAGAGATCAGAAATTTGTCTGGCCACAGTCATCCAATGCAGACCATGTTATAGCAGGTCACCCTAGAGAGAGCAGGGGCCTGGGCATAGGTTGGCTGCCTCACCTGGCAGGTATCTCTGAGCAGTATGAAAGCTCCCACAGCAGCACACTACCTTATTACTACAAGATTTGTTGCTATACAACCGTAACTATACATCAGTAAAAAGTGTACGGTAATATCTGAATTCCTCAATATAATATACTGCATTATAGGAGCCTACACATGTTTGCATACAAATGGGTGTGCAGAGCAATTGGGGTACTTCCAAATATTTTTGGTGTTTTTATTTATTTCATTTACATTTTTTAACACTTTTAACATTTGTTTTCACCAGTAAATCTGCAGTACATTTTTAGTGGTCTGTGGAAGAGGCCTGTAATGCACACAGTGCTCTGGACAGTCGTGAGGCCTGAAAAGGCTGCACAGTGCTCTGGACAGTGGTCCGAGGTGGTCTGTAATGCACACAGTGCTCTTATCGGTGGTCTAAGGAGGCCTGTAATGCACACAGTGCTCTGTCTGGTGCTCTAAGGAGGCCTGTAATGCACACTACTCTGGATGGTGGTCTGAGGAGGCCTGTAATGCACACAGTGCTCTGGATGATGGTCTGAGGAGACCTGTAATGTACACAGTGCTCGGTCTGGTGCTCTAAGGAGGCCTGTAATGCACACTACTCTGGCTGGTGGTCTGAGGAGGCCTGTAATGCACACAGTGCTCTGGATGGTGGTCTGAGGAGGCCTGTAATGCACACAGTGCTCTGGATAGTGGTCTGAGGAGGCCTGTAATGCACACAGTGCTCTGGATAGTGGTCTGAGGAGGCCTGTAATGCACACAGTGCTCTCATCGGTGGTCTAAGGAGGCCTGTAATGCACGCAGTGCTCTGGATGGTGGTCTGAGGGGGCCTGTAATGCACACAGTGCTCTGGATGGTGGTCTGAGGAGGCCCCTAATGCACACAGTGCTCTGGATGGTGGTCTGAGGAGACCTGTAATGCACACAGTGTTCTGGATGGTGGTCTGATGAGGCCTGTAATGTACACAGTGCTCTGGATGGTGGTCTGAGGAGGCCTGTAATGTACACAGTGCTCTGGATGGTGGTCTGAGGAGGCCTGTAATGCACACAGTGCTTTGGATGGTGGTCTGAGGAGGCCTGTAATGCACACAGTGCTCTGGATGGTGGTCTGAGGAGGCCTGTAATGCACACACAGTGCTCTGGAAAGTCAGGAGCCTTGTAAATGCTGCACAGTTCTCTAGACAGTCGTGTGTAATGCTGCACAGTGCTAAGCATTTTGACGCCACATCCCTAAGCACGCTATGGTCGCTACCTTACTTGCTGGGAGGGGAAACACTCATGGGTTTTACAGGTGGAGCTCTGAGAAAACCAGAAGTTCACGCGGGTAAACGTCCCCTCCTTACATTTTCGTTTTGTTTTTGTTCGTTGATGAAAATGGAATTCATTTTCGTTGCAGTTTTTGTTGGGGGTAATTTTGGGGGGAAAACGTGGGATCATTTTCAGTTCATTTTCGTCAGCTAAAATTATGATGAATAGGGAAAAGGTTTTTGTCGACAAAATGAACACTGGTTTTCACTTATTATTTCTTTTACATGGGGGCTCTGGCCATTGGGTGGATGATAGGTACTCAGTTGTCTATTAAACCCCCAATGTCTCCTCTGTCCTCTGCTCGAGCTGATCAACCACAGACTGTGCTCGAATCCATTTTGTTAGCGCTCAACCCAGAAATGCTCAGAACTGAGGACTTCTGGGTTTACACTATGCAGAGGACATCGGGGAACATATGTTCCCTGGTGTCCTCCCGCTTGCCATCCTTGTACTGTTTGTTGTGGTCCCAGGCAAAGCAGGAGAGCCCAGGAACCAAGGAGAGGGCTTCACCCAGCAAATCCTAAAAAAGTGATTGGGGACTTTACAGCCGCCCAGATCAGTTTTACTAAAAAAGTCCTGAGCCTGCCGAGAAAGGTAGAAACAAGTTCTCAGGTGTAGTTTTGACCCTTTCAATGCCTAAACATACGAGACACACCCAAAGAGTTGAACTGGTTATAATGATTCACTAGTTAAGTTAATTTTGAGTGAATATCACATTCACTGCTTCATAAACATGTCCTCTGGACTAAGCGGACACGTTATACATTGGAAAACGTCTATGACTCTTATAGAACAAAAGTAGTGGGGAACACTGGTGTATGATATATGGCATAATACCATGGTGGCCCTTTATGGTAAATGATGATCATCAAAAATTAATACCAAACTTTTTTCTTTAGTTTTGTATTGAATGAGGAAGGTTAGATTCCTAGTTAGTTTTTGTTTTTTTTTTAATTGCCTTTTGTATCGCCACTAGGCCAATCGCTCCTTGATTTCTGTACCGATGACACTGGGCTATTTTATTAGCTGAATTTGCGGTTTCCCCTCTCTGAACAGCATTCTCCAAGTCTTACTGTTGAGAAACCAGTAGCAAGCCAGATAGCCCACCACAAACACTTGGGGGAAACTCTACAGAAACTAGAGATGCACCGAAATTTCAGCAGCCAAAACATATCGGCGGAAAATGGCGTTTTCTGCATTTTGCCGATAGAGAAGGATATGCCACTAATGCTGCGTTTCAATGCATTTAAATGGGAAGGTGTGCTTTTTTTAACGAACAAAAAATACAGCAAGCAAGATTTTTAACACCACAACAGAAGCGCCACAGACCAGTGTGAAGACATACATAGAATTTAAAGGCTACATGTTTCTTGAGCTTTTCTTGCACTAAAGATTCTGATAAAGGACAACAATAAATTCATATTCATTTAAATTATTAATATTAAAAAGTCGAATATAATAAAATTATATATAAAAAATATATTTTTTATTAAAACGGTCGGTTTTGGCCAAATGCATCCTGAATTTTCGATTTCGGCTCCAAAATTTTAATTCGGTGCACAGGTATAACAGAAGCATATGGAGAATGTAATCAAGAGAGATGAGATCAGCATGTGGGAGTGGCCAGCGCAGGCACATCTGCAGTACTGGACTACTGGCCGCCGCTACATAGAAACAGGCAAGGGAACAGAATGGTACAATTAGGAGATTAAAAAAAAAAAAAAAAAAAATTAACAACTTTTAAAGCCCTTCACTTTCTAAAATGTCTAAAATGAACAAGGATCACTGGGGAGTAGATTAGGTTATTACATTGGTAGGTGGAGCATACCACATCACTGAAAAGTATTTAAAATGGGTATTTTCTTAAAAAAAAAAAAACATGGCAATTGTGCACAACACACTGTGCTTTTTCAAACTAAAATGTTGTCCAGCTAGAGTTTAGATTTACTAACAAAAAATGAACTGCCAATTTTTGGGTCATAACACAAGAAACTCGGTTGGACTTGGAAGGATTTATGGTGGAAGAGAACCATGTAAAGAAACAGAAAAGGAGAAAAACAACGACCCAGTGGATAGTTGACATCAATGAAATGACAGGAAGCTTTGATGTAAAGAAGAACATTACCCTGGCAAAAGGCAAGGCCACATGGAAAGCGAAGGTGGAAGTAAGGTTCCAAGTTTTAAGTTCACCAAGGACAAGTGGTCATGGTAATATTATTGGTAATGCAATTTTAATAATGATAGCTTAGAGGAGAGTTTTAGTCTGTAAAAAAATAAATAAATAAAAGTCAGCAGCTACAAATACTGTAGCTGCTGACTTTTAATATAAGGGCACTTACCTGTCCAGGGATCATGCAATGTTGACCAACAATTGCCCCCCCCCCCCCCCCCGCGGCGATACGTCAAATGGCATCGGGTGCAGGACCAAGCATTGTAAGGGAAACCGGCAGTGAAGACTTCAGGCTTCACAGACGGTTTTCTACTGCGCATGTGCGTGTCCCACTGCGCTTTCTGAATGGTCTTGCCATCTTTTGGGACCTGTGTCCCGGAAGGCAGCGAGGGGGGAAGGAGGAGGGGCTGGAAATGCTTTGATATTGCTGCGGCAATCTTACCTGGAAGTGGGAGCGGGTACCTGCTCCCCCCAAAAAGTGCCAAATGTGGCAGTGAAAGGGGGGGGGGGGGGAGGAAGCAAACAAGCAGAGATTCCCCTTTTGGGTGGAGCTCCCCTTTAAGTACCTCCATCTGTCTTCATATTAGCTTGTTTTACTGTTCTCCTTATAGCAAAATTCATAATGGGCAAGGGATAGTAGTCAGCACTGTGAGCCAATTAAGCACCACAGCATGTAGAGTGCTATCAATCTAGCACTGGAGGGGGAAAACGCTACTTTATGACATACAGTATTCCTTTAATGCCAATCCACCTTTACTAGATATGCAAGACATGTCATCTATGTGACATAGAAATGCAGTCTCCTCCTCTCTGAGCCCCTGAAGGAAGATAATAATGAAAGTAAGGGCTTTCTTGGAAATGGATCAGAGGAAAAAAAAAATTATATATACATACATACATACATACATATATATATATACACACACACACACACACACACACACACACACACACACATACATACATACATACATACATACATACATATATATATATATATATATATATATATATATATATATATAAAATTAAATCAGACTTGGCCAGAGCTGGGTTTGAACCCAGGGAATCATAGCCTTTTGATGTCAAAATATGCTGCTGGATAATGGATAGGAAGGGCCATAGGTATTCCAGGATAGGAGTGTATCAGTACTTCAATGCCAGAAGACAGTTCAAATGAAAAACACTGACCTGAGAATGAGTGGTGCTATGGTCCACATGAGATTCCCCGCAGCCAATGTAAGAACAGCCATTCTGCCAAAAGAAAGAGTGATATGTCTACAGCATCCAGCACAGGGAAATGTATAGCCATCTGTAACAATTGTTCCTGACAGTTCTTACCTCTAAACAAGCCCAAAGGTTTGGTCCTCTGACTTTGCAGTCCAGGCAGCTGCCCTGTACACAACATCAAGAGAAGACAATTAGAGGAGAATCATTGCCATTTCTAAATCTTTCACCCCCCAGCTGGAATAACATGTTGCGCTTGGGGGCCTAACATAACCCGGCTTTCACCCGCACAACTGCAACCCTGCACGTTCCGCCATCTCCGCTCTGGAGATAAAAATGCTAAGATTAAAAATTGATGCAGAGCTGAATTATACTTCAGTGCAGAAGTAAAGGCAGGAAATTGCCTGCATAGCTGGAAATTGGCACGTGTGGAAGCTCAGAGCTCCTGACAGCTGCGGTTTAGAGAAATGTTATGAGAAAAATGCTGCAGTTATAGCATGCTTGTTTACACTGATACATGGTGCGACACCGTGTCAAACTCCAGGCAAGACTAAAGAGGACCTGTCACAAAGCCAGATGACCAATTCAGAATCCTTTTTCAAGAAGCCGTAATTCTCACACCCACAGCCCTAATTATTAGTTCTGTCCTTGCACTAGTATGTAGGGAGTACCAAAATCAACTTCCATCACTTCATATGCTTTACAAACATTACAGTCTCAGGTTTAGAGGACTACAGACAGGAAACATGACAGTAAAAGTTGATTTTTTTATTGCTATGGGCTATGATGTACTGTGTGTGCGCTACACAGTAAAAAAAAAAAAAAATTAACTAATGCAACACTTGGATGATTACCAAGTGATTTAGAGCTACTTTAGGAACTGTTATAAGTGCCAGAAGCTCTCTATACACTTTCCAACTTTCTGGAGAACCTCAACTGCAACTGGACACTGCACCAGTTGGGTCCCTTTGGCTGTGTTGCCGAAGCAGTCATCATAGCCCCCTCATAGAAAATATCATAGCCCAAAGCAAAAAAAATTAATTTTACTACCTGTAATGTCTGTCTGTTGTCTATATTCATCTCCTGTCTCCTGCTGAACAGCATGGTTAAAGCTGATTTCCAGAAATTCAATCACTTTAAAAACTGCAGGCGTACCATGAGTTAAGCCTATTGATTATTATTATTATTATTATTATTATTATTATTATTATACAGGATTTATATAGCGCCAACAGTTTGTGCAGCGCTTTACAATGTGAGGGAAGACAATACAGGTACAATGCAATTCAATACAGGAGGAATTATGAGGTGTTGGCTGCCTGGGAGGCTGATCTCTAATATTCACATCTGACAGGTTTATTGTGCTAATTGCTGCCCACTGCTGTCTCTTTTCCATCAAGAGCAGAGTGTCTGGAACTGCTATGTCTGCCCCTCCCCTGCTGCCCATTCATAGAAGCCTTTGTATTTTGTCAACTCATTCACAAAATACAAAAACTTCTGTGAATGGGCAGCAGAGGGAAGAAGCAGGCATAGCGGCTCTGTGCGCTTCTCTCCTCACAGCCGGATGCACTTTTTGCAAAGTTGCTGAATTTCTGGAACGGTTAACCATGCTAGCTAAAAACCAAAAGGACCGGTCAGAATGGTGCCAAGTGCTTCCTTGGGGTATTCAACAATGATTTTTTTTTTTAATTCGTGGTAATACTCCTTTAAGGGTGGAGGTTATGGGAGTGAGATCTGATGAATGTTTATATGAACTATGGAAGAGTTACAATTACTGCCTTATGTCTTGCAGCAACATTAGCAGACTACCCTGTAAAGTAGTTAGGTTTGATAGGCTCAACAGTGACTAATGCCTCGTACACACGCAACGATTATCGGCCGACCGATCGGCCGACTTTTGTCCAAGTTGTGTTTTGTTGGAATGTGCCTAGACTGCACACAAATTTTCTCGGCCAACAAAAATCTACTTCAGAAGTGATGTCATGTGCTGGTTTACTTTCCGTGTGTTTTTTCTTCTCTGAGCATGCCCAGTCTTGCTCATCAGATTTTTGTCTGTCGAAATCTGTACTGACTGACGGAAAATCGGCCGTTGTGTTGACGGCCAACAAAAATTTTATAGCCTGCACACCAGATTTTTTTCGGCCGAAAAGTCGGAGTCGGTTGTCGGAAGCATCATACTAACAAGCCGAAAATCGGCCGATCGGACGTTGGCCGAAAATTCCCGGCCAATAATCGATCCGTGTGTACGAGGCTTAAGACTAGGTTCACATATATGCAAGTTGGATGCATTTTTACACTGCATCTAAATCGCATTACATGTTGAGTGTGACCTGCTTTCAAATGGAACCAGTTCACACATGTCTGGGGCAGCTGCGGAGCGAGTCTGAAAAAGGGTCCTGTGCGTTTTTGGGTCCGGTTAAGGTGCGAATTCAGGGAAAAAGTTGCACCTGAACCACTAACCACAGAGTAGATTTAAGCTTTTGAGGAAATATTTGCCTAAAGCTGATCTCCACCTTTTGGTCTTTAACTAGTTCTTTTAGACTAAGCTGGCCCAAACAAACTATTTTTTACACTAACAGGTATGCCTACTGGGCACAATGTATAAACTATATGTAGCCTCAGCTACATACAGTATACAACGCTGTGTTCTAGCAGCACAATAGGAACCTTCCTTCTCACTCCCAGAACAAAATGAAAGTGTTTGCAAATCCTTAAACATACTCAGTGAAGTAAATGGCCTCATGTGATAAACAGAGAAGAAACAAATCCTCCTACATCAATTGTACCCATTTAATTGCAGCCATCTTTTCCTTAACATTCATTTACACAGAATCTCTCAGCTCTAAGGCTCCGTTCACATGTGAGCGTATGGATCACCAGGCTGAGAGGCACAGAATCGGACCATAAAGTCATTCAGCTATACCAGTAGTCATCGCGACAAGGCTCTGAAGAAGAGGAAAACCTCGAAACGTGTTAGCCGATGTGTCTACGAGCATTGTGAATTTACATACATGGACTTAAGCAGACGATGTTATGTCTAATCTATGATGCAAGAACTGGTTTGTGAGCACATTCACCTCAGTTTTATACCATTTAATAAACATGTTTTGAGGAGAACGCGCTAGGCCCACGCGCCTTTTTTGTTTCCGATAATTACAGTAATCGGAGCAATCCTGTGTAAGCAGCTTTTAACTTTTTTTTTTTTTTTAATAAATACAAGAAATTTCTTGAATGGATGAGGCGGAGAGGAGGGACCCTGACATCACAATCTCCACCTCATCCAAGGTACTACTGACTTGCTTTGGCATAGTAACAGATAAACAATAAGGACACCCACTGTACTAGGACTCAAAATGCTCTATACCCTAAAAATGGAATCAAGTACCTCATCAACCCACCACCATCACAGTATTAGCATTCATTATATAGATGCACTTTTACAGATGTTTAGTGAAAGTTTTTATACACACATTGTGCAATTTAAAAAAAAAAAAAAAAAAACATACAAAACCATTACTGCAGGTTCTAATGTACATTTACAGATGTTCAATGGATTCATCCATTTTATGCAATATATGAGGGCCAAAAGTAATGCAAAAGTAGGCTTTTTTTTAAGTGTATGTAAACCCTCACCTTATAAAATAACCCATTTGGTCTAAAATCTAAATGAAAAGGTAAAACATTTTTTTTTTTTTTTTTTAAATCTATACATAAAACTCTATAAATACCTTTTTTTCTCCCTGTTTTAGTGTGACGTGATCACATAATCTCTAAGCTCCTTATGCAGCTGAGAACAGATCTGCAGGAGGAGAAACACCAGCACACTGATCTTCCCAGTGAATGTCTGTACGGGGGGGGGGGGGAGGTTAGGACAAGTCTGATCATTGAAACAGAACAGGCTGAGTTCCCAGCATTGCCAGAGAACCGACCACACTGTGCTCTCACGCCTAGTTGGGTCAGTTTGTAACAGGAAAGCAGAGGGACTGGCAGGAACACCAGGGATTTCACACGAAGGAAGCAATACAGAGAGAACAGGAGACTTTCTCATACAAGTAGATGCTACGGCAGGCACATATCTGGAATATGAAATGTTGGGTTTACATACTCTGTAGCTTACATAAATCATTCAAATTCCACATGTTGGTAAAGTAACTCTTCCTCTTTAGTAACTTTTCTTCTTATTTTTTATTGCAGGTAAATAATAGATTCCAACCAGAAGCAACATGCTGTCATTGAGTTCTTGATGAAAAAGAGGTGCAGGCTGTCTGACATCCACAGAAGGCTACAGAATGTTTACAAAGATGACACCATTGACACGAGCAATGTCTTCTCATTGGAAACTCAGTCAATGGTCATCTCTGTAAACATTCTGTAGCCTTCTGTGGATGTCAGACAGCCTGCAAGAACTCAATGACAGCACATTGCTTCTGCTTGTAATCCATTATTTACCTGCAATGAAAAAGAAGAGGAGTTACTATAGATCACATGTATCAAACACAAGGCCGGCAGGCCGAATACAGCCCGCCAGACCATTTCATTTGGCCCTCTTGAAGCTGCAGCACCCCCCTTGTCTCCACCCCCACCTTGTCAGAGCGGTCAGCAGCAGAGAGGACAGAACTCCTCTGCCAAATCCTACAGCAACCCCTTGTCTCTGCCTCCCCTGGTGTCAGCATTCAGCAGACTCCGGTAGAGGACTCCAGACCACCTCTGGTCCTCCTCCAGACCCTGCACTTTCTGCTTCCCAGCTCCGCCCCAAGCTTTCCAGCAGCAGCACAAGGTAAGGGAGGTGCACTGTGATGTAAAGGAGGGTGGGGGACTCTTGACTTCTGATGGTGGGGGGGGGGGGGGGTGCTCTGGACATCTACCTATAGTTACTATGAGAATATTAAGTTGAAAAGGAGGGTCACACACTGCTGGTATCATAATTTATTACTAAAACCAGTAATGATCGAATACAGAGACAATTACTTAATATGATAAAGAGTGGATACATTTATATAATCTTACAGATACAACCGGCCCTTTGAGGACAATCAATGTTGAAGCGGCCAGTGATAAAATTGAGTTTGAGTTACTCTACCAACATGTAAAATTTGAACGACCTTTGTAAGATAAAAAAAACAAAGTTCTGCCCACTTCTGAATTACGTTCAGTACAGTATTATCGCTGTGAGAGCATACTATGTACTGTATGCAGTGACATTATACAATACACTGAACCTGTACTGCAAAAGGTGCTCTTTAATTCGGAAATGAATAAAATCCAGCAGCTATACAACTGACATGCCCCCCAAAAATTTAAGCTGCTGCCTGCATGTAAATCCTGGTGCAACTCTTGGCTGTGTTTTACAAATGTCTGACAGCAAAGAGCCCCTGCTGCAACCTCTCACCTGGTGACTTGCTACAGAGTTACAATGTACAGTCTGTTCACTGGGGGGGGGGGGGGGAGAGATAGTGAGCAAATACTTCTGCCTGCATGCAACCAAGGCAAAGTCTATTGATTGGAGCTCAAGCTTTGCTTATTAATGATAAAATTAAGGACCTTGGGTACAGCCTAAATCTACTTTTGACATGTCAGGAATTAATGTAGGGTACTTAACCAGCTCCCACACTGCAATGCCGGCACTTTTGCCAAATATTTACCAAGCAAAGTAGCAAAAAGAACTGTATGTGCTATTGGTTTAATACAAAAGATAACGCACAAGCACATTAACCACCTAAGGACTGCCCCACGAACATTTACTACAGCAGGGCTGCCCTTAAAGCGGAGTTCCGGGCACAAAAACGATATTTTTTTTTTGTGCCCGTCCGCTAGTTCAGCCTAACCTGAAAAGGAATTGGATAGTTAGATTTTTTTTTTTTTTAAACTCACCTTGTAATTGACGATCGTAAATACTCACCTATGACAGCTTCCTCCTCCAGCGCCGAGGCTCTTCCCGTCACTTCCTGCCTCGCAATGATTCCTGGGAGCTAAACGTCATAGCTCCCAGGAATCAATGCGCCGCACCGGCCCCGCTCGTCATTTCCGGGCGACGCCGCATTCCCCTGCTAAACAGCTTCTGGGCATGCCCAGAAGCTGTTTAGGAATGCGGCGCCGCACCGGAAGTGACGAGAGGGGCCGGTGCAGCGCATTCTGGGACACGAAGACGCGGAAGAAGACAGAGAAGAGGACCGCGCCGGCTTCAGCTGCCCACAACCGAGATGGAAACGCTGTGGAAGAAAACTTCTAAGTAAGTATTTCTTCTAAAAGGTAAGTGCGAACCGGGACAGATCAGAGGCTAGCCATTGTGGAATGTGCTAGCCCTGACTGTCCCGGGGGTATGTTCAAAAAAAAAACGTTTCTCTGCCCGGAACTCCGCTTTAAGTGCAAAATCACGTAACTGTACTTCATTTTTTAGAAAGGCTCTAGGGGGTGGCCCCCCGCGATCATTCAGGAGAATAACAGAAAGGCGGTCTGCATATGTAAACAAGGCAGACTGCCGTTCTGTCAGACAGGAAGAGAGAGATCTTGTGTTCCTACTAATCAGGAACACCGATCTCTCTCCTCCTGTAGTCAGTCTATCCCCCACACAGTTAAAAAGCACTCCCTGGGAGCACACTTAACCCTACGATTGCCCCCTAGTGTTAACTCCTTCCCTGCCAATGTCATTTATACAGTAACAATACGTATTTTTGGCACTGAGCACTGTATTGGTGTCAATGATCCTGCAAAAAAAAAAAAAAAAAATCGCCGATCACCGCCATTACTAATTAAAAAAAAAAAAGAAAAAAAAGTCCATAAATCTATCCCATAGTTTGTAAGCGCTATAACTTTTGCGCAAACCAATATACGCTTTTTTGGGGTTTTTTGATTTACATTTTTTATTGGATATGTTTTATAGCAGAAAGTAATAAAATGGGATTTTTGACTTACCATAAAATCTATTTCTCTGATGTTCATTGACGGATAAAGCTTCTGATCACCATAACCATTGGGTTATACTGCCCCCTACAGGAGTACGACACTAGGCAGAAAAAAAAGTCTGACTATGCCCATGGGCAGTCCCAGGGGGTATACTCCCTCTCCCTGATATGAGTACTCAGTTTAGTTACAAGGAGTGTCAGAAGAATTACAACTCCACAGAGGGGTGGGTGCTGTGTCCATCACTGAACATCAGAGAAATGGATTTTACGGTAAGTCAAAAATCCAATTTTCTCTTTTGCTCATTGACCAACACAGCTCCTGATATTCTTAACCATTGTGACGTCCCAGAAGCAGTGTTAAACATGAGGGGTTGGAACAGCAAAAAAATTCCCAAGGCTAAACAGCAGCCAACCAGCCAACAGGAGCTCAACCAAAACAACTGGTGCCCACCTGAAAACAATACACCCTCAAAGAGGATCAGGTCCTCTCAACAGCAGCCTGTGCAAAACCTCGCAGCCAAAAGAAGCATCCACAGATGCCAACACATCCACTTTATAAAACTTTGTGAAAGTGTGCACCGACGACCAGGTGGCTGCCTTGCAAACCTGCGTCACTGACGCCTGATAACGGAAGACCCAGGAGGCACTAAACGCCCGAACCGGGAAAGGAGGAACCTGACCCTTGATGGAATAAGCCTGAATCACTGTCTAATCCATTGGGAAATGGTCGCAGAGGAAGTGGACAACCCTTTACGAGACCCATCCGTGAGCACAAATAGTGTGTCTGACTTCCTGAAATATTCTGTAGCTGACAGGTACACCTTAATTGCCCGAACCACATCCAAGGCATGCAAGGCAATTTCCTTCAGGGCTAGGACACAGGGAAGGCAACGATGTCTTCATCCAAATGGAAATCAGAGACAACCTTTGGAAGGGACAACAGGCAGGGGCAAAAAACCACCTTATCTCTGTGAATCACCAGGTAAGGTAAACATAAGCAGGGGAATCTCCCGAAGATTCTCAAAGGGAGAATTCTGGAGGGCCTAAAGCCCCAAATTGAGGTCCCAAGCCGGCAATGGAGACCGCACTGGAGGAACCAAATGTCGGACACCCTGAAGAAAGGTACGCACCAGGGAGTGTGTGGCCAAAGTTCTTTGGAAGAAGACCGCCAAAGCCGACACCTGGCCCTTGATGGTACTCAAGCCCAATTTCTGTTCAACTTCCCGTTGAAGGAAAATCAAGATTTGAGCCAACTGGAAGGAGCAAGGATGAACCCCAAGAGACTCACACCATGCAATGTACGTCTTACACGTACGACGGTAGATCTTCCTAGCTTTCACTAGTGTAGGAATCACTGACTCAGATAAACCTCTATCCTTCAGCACCTGGTGTTTAACAGCAAAGCCGTCAAAGCTAGCAACTGTAAAGCAGCATGGAAGATCGGTCCTTGGGACAGCAGATGCCCCCCGAGAGGAAACTTCCAAGGAACGTCGACTACCAAACGGATCAGACTGGCATACCAAGCCCGGTGAGGCCAGTCTGGAGCAACTAAAATGACCGGAATCCCTTCTGCCGCGATCCTGCCTAGAAAAGTTGGCAGAAGTATGAGAGGAGGGAAGGCGTAAATCAGACGATAGTAGCCCCACGGGGCCACCAGCACATCTGTGGCGTCCGCCAGAGGCTCCCTTGACTGAGCCACAAACCTCTGCACCTTTCTGTTGAGCCAAGACGCCAACAGATCCACCGTGGAAATGCCCCACCGGAGACACAACTGATGAAACCCCTCCGGATGAAGGGACCACTCCACTTGGTCCAACGCCTGCCATCTGAGGTAATCCACCTGCCAGTTTTCCACCCTGGGAATGTGTACGGCGTAGAGGGCAGGAACGAACTGTTCTGCCTACCTTTAAATGCTGGCTACCTCCAGAGCCACCAGGACACTTCTTGTGCCCCCTTGGTGATTGACATAAGCCACGGCCGTGGCATTGTCTGATTGAATGCGTACTGGACAACCCAGAAGACGATCCGTCCAGTGGTCCAGATACAGTCTGATTGCTCGGAGTTCCAAGACATTGATCGGTAGTCTGGACTCTTTCAGTGTCCAGATCCCCTGAGCAAAATGCTTGCCAAGGACACCTCCCCAGCCAGACAGCCTGGCATCTGTGTCTACCACTGTCCAATACAAGGGAAGGAAGGATTTGCTCAGCCGAAGCGCCGGAGAACTAAGCCACCATATCAGGGACTCCCTCGTTCCCCGAGTCAGCCGGATCCGATTGTCCAGAGACTGTGGAGTCTTGTCCCATAAAGGCCAGAATCTCCCTTTGCAGGGACCTCGTATTGAACTGTGCAAACGGAACAGCCTAAAAAGGTAGACACCATCAGACCCAGCACCTGCACGCAAGTCCAGGGGGATTAACATCTGCTGGACAGCAGAAGACAAATTGCAGCCTGCAATTTCTGGAGTTTGTCCAGAGAAAGGAGCACTCTGGCTAAGGCCAAGTCCAGAGTCAGGTCCAGATAGTCAAGATTTGTGTACAGAACCAGAGCAGGCTTCTAAAAATTCAGGATCCAGCCGAACTACCGCTGAGTTGGGAATTGTGATCTCCAGGTTTTCCACCAGAGCAGTAGGAGACTCTGCTCACAGAAGGAGATCGTCCAAGTAGCCCAGCACCATGATCCCCCCGTTGTCGTAACAAAGCTAGCACCGGGGCTAACACTTTTGTGAAGACCTGAGGAGCGGAGGCGAGACCAAAGGGTAATGCCACAAACTGATAATGCTCCTCTCCCAAAGCGCTGGTGACTAGCAAATATTGGAATGTAAAGGTAGGCATCCTTGATGTTGATAGAGGTAAGGAAATCCCCGACACAGGGATGCCACCACCGTGCGAAAAGACTCCACTCTTAACTTCTGCACATGCGCAAAGCAGTTATGTGCCTTGAGGTTCAGGACTGGACGCACTTTGCCTTCCTTCCTGGGAACTGTAAACAGGTTTGAATAAAAAACCTGAAAACGTTCTGAAGTCGGAACTGGGTCAATCACTCCTTGAAGCAACAGGTCTTGTACCGCCCCAAACAGACCCTGTAAGCGGTCCGGGGACAGGCGCAAGTTCTAAGGAAAGAACCTTACAGGGGGACAAGAGCGAAACTCAATCTTGCAGCCGGACCAAATTACTTCATGAAACCACTTGTCTTGTACCAGGGAAGTCCACGGGTCCAGGATCCAGTGAAGACGCCCCCCCCCCACCCCCGATACGGGTGAGGGCACACCTTCATGCTGAAGGAACCTTGTCCGCGGGTCTGGAGAAGCCCGCTCTCGGTTTGCCAGACCAGGTTTGTTTGGGTCCTCCAGAGGAAGCTCTAAAAGGACTGCGAGCCTTTGTCAGTCAACCCTGAGGGACAAAAAAACTTATTTTGAGCCGAGAAGAGGGCCCACATCTATGACGAGGTTCCTTGTTCTTAGTAGCCTGCAGAAGAAAGATAAATCCCCCCCCCCCCCCCTCCCCGTGAGACCTTTTATGAGGTCATAAAGGGTAGCTCCAAACAGGCGATCTCCTTGAAAGGGAAGATCAGTCAAGGCCCTTTTTTTTTTTTTTAGAAGTCTGGTTCGCAGACCAGCATTTGAGTCAAAAGACATGCCAAAGGGGAGCCGCATCCAAAGAGACATCAAAGATAAACTGCAGCTCCTGGACCAGCTAGTCCACCAACTCAACAAAGGCAGAGGGGCGTAAAAGCTTAGCCCACTTGGTCAGAGTTTGCAACACCAGGGCAATAGTGAAAACCGGCCTCAGTGCTGAACCAGCCAGAGTGTACATATTGCGGGCCACAGCCTCCACATTCCTGTCAACCGGATCCTTAAGGGCCAGGGACTCTTCTACCGGATTTACGGTTGCCTTGTTCAATCTGGAAACCAGAGGGTCCACCACCGGTGGAACCAGGGACTCCTCATAGGGGTAACGCCTAGTAAAGTGCTTAGAGACACCCAAGGGGACACTTTGGTCGTCCCCACTCTTTAGAAAGGAAACATCTATGCCGCTCTGGATGGCTTGGGACTGCCAAAGAGAACCTTCCCCCTCGTCGCAGCTGCGTCCCCCATCTTCAAGGTCTCACGCACAGATACAATCAGTGCTTCCACCAGCGCCTTTTCGTGTGGGCTGCAGACATGGAGCAATCATTCTCACTATCAGAGGATTCCGGGCACGTGGTTGCAGACCCAGCAGGGTGACCCACATCCGAGAATGGCTGAATAAGATTCAGGATCTGATGAGACAGATGAGGCAGGGGGCGCTTTTTGCTAGCCCGTCACCCGCAAGCCACCTCCACCCGGGACACAAGGGACTCCAGGACCACCGTCAGTGCATCGATGGATGGTTGGGACCCTGAAGGCCCTGCAGCCTCAGAACGGGGATCGGGTGGGGAAATGTGCGCCAAAGACTCCATGAGTCAACAGGGGGGCCCCAAAAAAGTAAAACACTGCAAGGGACAACCCCCACTGTGCTGGCAGTACCACCCGGTCGCCAGCCACAAGCACCAAGTGATCCTCAGCAGAGAGGGAGAGAACCTCACCAGACTCACCACCCCGCAGGAACAGGCACCTGCAGCCCCCAGGATAATCTCCACTCCACGTGCGGCAATCAGGAAGTGAAAGGAGTCAGCACCAGGGTAGGAGGAGGGGCTTTCACTGCCAAAATCGCCACCTACCGTGCTCCACTGTCATGGCTGCCCCTATTTTCAATGGCAAACCACCGCAAAATGGCCACTGGACTACACAAACATGGCCGCCATGCATTGAAACACACAGGCTAGAAACCACGAGGCTTACAGGGACCCAGGAGGGAACCCAGGCCTCAAGGACAGACCCAGGCAGGACGGGGGGCCCTGACAGGAGCCCCCACCAGGTACAACCCCCCCGCATAGTCGATCGCCTGGTCACCTGTGGCACACCCCCCCCCCCCCCCGGCCCCCATTGCCAGCATAGCGCCCTGCCACCACCCCAGGAGGTGGACCAGACCACCCAAACTGCCCCAACATATGTGGAGGGGGGTAGGATGGGGGGACAGATGAAAAAGGGGGGGTGCCTGACGGGAAGGCGGGGAACCTGGGGGTCCAACCGTCTCAACTAAGGGGCCCAAGTCCACCCCAAAGCCCTCCAGGGGGAGAGGGGGGGCAGCTACTCACCATACCAGGAACCAGGTGAAGACTGCTCCAGACAGAACACCCCTCTATCGAAATGGGGGGCTGTAGGCCAGGAGAAACGCTGCGATTTGGGCCGAGACCCGGTCGTATGCGACCTCACAAGGCATTTAACTTGCAGGCCAGCTCTTGTCCAGTGGGGCTATGTCGCGGACGACCTAGTGCTGAGCTGAGATCTGCATGCGCTCATTGGCTGGTCAGACTGGGGTGACCACTGGATCTAGATTATCCAGTCTGTCGCCCTGTTTTTTAAAAATTTGCCAGGACCAAAGATCACAGCAAGAAACTAGGTCCTTACTCCTGACTAGGCAGAAAAAAAACTGGGTGCCTATAGCAGATAGAGGGAGTATACCCCCTGGGACTGCCCATGGGCCTAGCCAGACTTTCTCTGCCTACTGCCCTACTCCTGTAGGGATCAGTATAACCTAACGGTTATGGAGATCAGAAGCTGTGTCTGTCAATGACCGAAAGGGAAATCGTTTTTTTTTTTTTTTCCAAAATTGTTGGTCTTTTTTGGTTTATAGCGCAAAAAATAAAAACTGCAAAAGAAAGCTCTATTTGTGGGGGGAAAAAAAAGGACAGCAATTTTATTTGGGTACAACGCCGCACGACTGCACAATTGTCAGATAAAGCAACGCAGTGCCTTATCGCAAAAAATGGCCCGGTCATTAAGGGGGTAAAACCTTCTGGAGCTGAAGTGGTTAAGCAACCATGCACACAAAAAAAGAAAATCCCCAATCATCCCATGGACATATACTTTTGAACATTCTCTTATGTCACCAGAATGCACTTACGTGTGACTTATGAATTAGTTCTTCTTTGGTCACCTCACCCACAGATTCTAAATGGGGGCAGTCACATGCCAGCGAGGTCATTTTAGAGTCCACAGCCTCTCAATCTGCAATATAAAAGAGACAATTATTAAAAATTAGGCAAAAGACATGAGAGTCCTTATCATAATCTAGTAAAACTGTCTGTGAAGGTTCCACACCGTCATCCTGTTCTTGAGCATCAACATGGAAAAAAAATCAGTTTGTACATGGATAGGAAACTGGCTAAAAGACCAAATTCAGAGAGTAGTGGTTAATGATTCTTACTCTTAATGGTCTAAGGCAGTGGTTCTTAACCTGGGTTCGGTGGGTCAGTCTCGAGGGTTCGGCACACCCTCCGCTAGTACCAGTTCGCTGTCAGGGACTAATTCTCCAGTTTCGGGCATGTCCTTCCGCTCCCGCTCCGTCATCATGGAAATACATAACATCCAGTGGCGTAGCGTGGGGGGAGCAGGTGGGGCCGGCCGCACCGGGCGCAACATCTGGGGGGGGGCGCATCCGCTCCGCAGTGTCATGTCACTCACTCTGTCATGATAGGCTGGCAGCCGCCGCCCGCTGAGTCTGCTCGTACTCGCAGCTCTCTCTGCCCCTGGCTCACTCTCACTGCTGGCTGTGCAGCTCGGCTCCCGGCCGAATCCGATCCAGCAGGAGCCGCCGTCGCCCACTGTGTAGTGGTGGGGGGGGGGGGGGGTTGGAGACAGGCCAGGCGTGCGGTGCGGAGAGGGACTGTCTGGGGGAGGGACTAACCCGTGCAGTGGCCGCCCAGCGCAGCGCGGGAGAGAACCACCAGGCCAGGCAGCCGCAGAAGCAGAAGAAGCCGGCAGGTGAGAGGCCAGAGAGCCAGTGGTGACAGTGGTGCTGCAGCCTGCAGGAGGAAAACCTAGCCTGTGATCGGGAGTCGGGACACAGGTGAAAAAAAAGGTAGGACTGGAGTCTAGTGACTGACTGTACTAGTCTAGTGACTGACTGTGTGAGAACACTGAGAAGACTATGTAAAGGGGATCTATTTTATGGGGAACCTGGCCTGCTGTAAGGGGGGAGATCTAAATGGGGGACGGGACCTCACCTCACCTTGGCCTGCTGTAAGGGGGGATCTATATGGGGGACCTGGGATCTATATGGGGGACCTCACCCTGGCCTGCTGTAAGGGGGGATCTATATGGGGGACCTGGGATCTATATGGGGGACCTCAACCTGGCTTGCTATAAGGGGGGATCTATATGGGGGACCAGGTCCCCCATATAGATCCCCCCTTACAGCAGGCCAGGGTGAGGTGAGGTCCCGTCCCCCATATAGATCTCCCCCCTTACAGCAGGCCAGGGTGAGGTGACATGAGACATGATAATGACATGAGAGTGGCACTTGCCAAGATAAAGCCGTGCATTTCTGAACTGGTCTCTGAAAGACAACAGGAGAAGTCACACTAATTTGCAGTAAATATTCATTATTATGTTTTTGTTTTTGTGTGAAAATCATGTTTTAATGGTTTTGTTCATTTTGTGCACCTATGTATAAATATATACCTATGTTTTGAATTTGAAAAAAATCATATTTTATTTTTCCAATTAAGAAGGGTTCGGTGAATGCGCATATGAAACTGGTGGGGTTCAGTACCTCCAACAAGGTTAAGAACCACTGGTCTAAGGTTATCAGTGGTGTACCCCAAGGTTCAGTGTTGGGACCCTTACTTTTTAATATATTTATAAATGATATAGGGCCTGGGATTAGAAGTTTAATTTCAGTCCTTGCAGATGACACCAAGCTATGCAGTGGAATAACTTCCTGACAGGATGTCTCCAACTTAAAAGCCAACCTCAATGCACTGTTTAATTGGGCAACTATGTGGCAAATTGAGGTTTAATGTTGATAAATGTAAAGTTATGCACTTGGGGGCTAAGAATATGCATGCATTATACATACTAGGGAGAGTACAACAGGGGGAATCAATGGTGGAGACGGGTCTGGGTGTTCTGGTAGATCAAAGGCTTATTAACAGCATGCAATGGTAATAGCTGTGGTTTCCAAAGCAAGCAAAATCCTTTCTTGTATTAGGAAAGGCATGGACTCCAGAGAGCGAGAGTGATATCATGTTGCCCCTGTACAAATCATTAGTAAGACCTCATCTGTAATATGCAGTTCAGTTTTAGGCACCAGTTCTCAAAAAGAATATCTGGAGAAAGTGCAGAGAAGGGAAACCAAACTGATAAGAGGCATGGAGGAGCTCAGCTATGAGAAAAGATTAGAGGCAATGAACTCTTTACATCTGGAGGGAAAGAAATTTATTCTCCAAATACAGAAGAGCTTCTTCTCAGTAAGATTTGTGAAAATGCAGAATAGACTCCCTCAAGAGCTGGATACTAACATTTATAGGTAAAGTTGATCCACAGAATAAGGGATTGCCTCTGGGATCAGGAAGAAAGTTTTCCCTGCTGTAGCATATTGGATCATGCTTTGCTGGTTTTTTTTTCTTCTTCCTCTGGATCAACTGTGGATATAGGATTGTACATTTTTTATTTTTATTTCCTTTTTATTGGTTGAACTAAATGAACGTGTGTCTTTTTTCAACCAGATTAACTATGTAACAGATGCCTTGACACATTCCATGGTAATGGTATCAAGGTGTTGGTCCTACTCCTGTAAATATAAATGCTGGAGTATTTCCTGATACTCCCGAGAACTGAAGAAGTGGTTTAGATAAGCTATGAAACATCTTCAAAATTAAAGAACAAGTCCAGTTGAATGTGACTAACTACTACTAACTAGCCGGTTGCCGACCGCCGCACGACTATATACTGCGGCGGTCAGCTCTGGCCAGGCAGAGTGACGTATGGGTACGTCACTCGCCTGTCACTGACTTGAGAGCCAATTGCGGGCGGGCGCACGCCGGCCAAGGCCCGCGCCCGCCGCGCCTCGTTCACTGACAATGATCGCTCCGGTGAAGGGAGAAAAAACGGAGCGGCTTATGTAAACAAGCCGCCCGTCATTCTCCCTGGTGTAAAAATGAAGATCAGACGGTTCTACTATGTAGGACCGTTGATCTTTGTTTTTACACCAATAGCCATGTCCCTATACAGTTAGAATCACGCCCCTAGGACACACTTAACCCCTCCCTCTCCAATACAGTTAACCCCTTCCCTACCAGTGTCATTTTTGCAGTAACAGTGCATATGTATAGCACTGATTACTGCAGTAATGTCACTGGTAACCCCAAAAGTGTCAAAAATGTCAGTCAAGGGTCCGATCTGTCCGCCGCAATGTCGCAGTACCGAAAAAAAAAAAATCGCAGATCGCCGCCATTACGCGTTTAAAAAAAAAACACCAAAAATGACAAAAATCTTTCCCTTTGTTAGTAAACGCGATAACTTTTGCGCAAACCAATCAAAATACGCTTTTTGCGATTTTATTTACTAAACATATGTAGCATAAAACAAATTGGCCGAAAATGTTAAAAAATTTAGATTTTTACATTTTTTTGGGGAATTTCATATAAAAAAATGTGAAAAATATTGTTATTTTTGCAAAATTTACGCTCTTTTTTTGTTTATAGCACATGATCAAAAAATCGCACAGGTGATCAAATACCACCAAAAGAAAGCTCTGTTTGTGGGAAAAAAAGGACGTCAAATTCGTTTAGGTACAGCGTCGCACGACCGCGCAATTGTCCGTTAAAGTCACGCAGTAAAAAAAAAAAATCGCAAAAAAACCCCTGGTCTTTTAGCAGCCAAATCCTCCGGGGCTTAAGTGGCTAGAATCCAGTGCTTTACTCAGGTCCCACCAACTGTTCGCGTTTTGTGGTAACAAACAAAAAGCTAAAAAGCAGATAAAGTGTCAATAACCCAAATCATTCTACACTGTCAATATATGCTATAATACATTGTGTTCATACTCACTTCGCCACTACAGCATTTGTTTTCTGTAAATTGCAAAAAAAAACTAGTTGATCCTTTGGTTTACTGTCCCTTCCTCCTTTTAAGTGCTCCCTTGCAGCCTAAGATTGTGTAGACCAGCTGTTGCCACATCTACTGAGAATGCTCCAGTTTCAGTTCCTTCTAAACTGTTTTCTACTTTTTCTTTTCTGTGCAGTCCACCTGACTATAGACTCACATGTGGGTGCATACAGTGATACAGTGATAAAGTGGATACATTGATAAATGACAGTCTCTTACTTCCCTCCTCCATGTGCTCATATTGCTAAACATTATGGGGCTGGAATATAAGATAAGATGTTGAATGATGGGGGCTTCACCTCCCTGTTTGTCCCAGAACATACACACTATAGAGACAAGCTGGAGGAGAGTGACACAGCCAGTGATTGGCAGAACCTCCTACAGATATCTATCCAGTGTGAACAAAGTGAAAGTGATAGTCAATCAACTTAATGTGGAGTTTCACCCAAAAGGGGAAGCTCCACTTGTTTGCACCCTCCCCCCCCCTTCACTGGCACATTTGCCACTTTTTTGGGGGGAGGGGGGAATGGCTACCTGGTTTTGACAGGTACCAGTTCCCACTTCTGGCTCAGACCGCCGCGGCAACCGGAGACGAAATTTCACCCCCCTCCCTGCTTCCCCCGCAATCTTCTGGGACACATCACAGGTCCCAGAAGATTACTGGACCATTCACAAGGTGCAGCGCGACTCACACATGTGCAGTAGATAACAGGCTGCAAAGCTGCAAGGCTACACTTCCTGTTTCCCCTAGTAGAGATGACGGTGCCTGAACCCGAAGCAGATTGAAGAATCGTCTCGGTTGAGGACATCGCTGGATCCCTGAAGAGGTAAGTGTCCTTATATTACAAGTCAACAACTACAGTATTTTTTTTGGGGGGGAGCCTGGAGCTTCTCTGTGAACTCCACCTAACTTATGTTACTGCAAAAAAATAAACATTTGCTTTAAAACATATATTTGTAATTTTAAAAATGTTGTTGCTATTATTAATTTTGATTCTCTATTCTGAACTTTTTTTTTTTTTACATCATGTGACTGCCACAGTACCAATCAGCGCTGTGTGGACACAGAGTTCTAGTCTCTGAGGCTAAAGAGCACACATCAGAAGAGTACTAGAAACTCCTCCCTGAGATCATGAAAAGACCTGAGAAATGTCATGCGACAGCTGAACAGCATTGATAGAATAAGGTGGTTAAGGATCGTGCACACCTGCTTTGGTCTCTGAAGAGCAATTCACATTCGTTACTGCCTGCTTTAATCCCCTAAATCAGGGATCCTCAAACTACGGCCTTCCAGCTGTTGCAGAACTACACATCCCATGAGGCATTGTAAAACTGACATTCACAGACATGACTAGGCATGATGGGAATTGTAGTTCCTGAACAAGTGGAACGCCATAGTTTGAAGACCCCTGCCCTAGATTGCTTGCAGAGCATTCCCAATTAATTGATGGCATTTTATTTTTACTTTCACTTTGGGCAATAACGAGAAACAGGACAAATAGAGAGGGTGAATCTCCTTAACAGGGATGCAGATAGCAATAAAAAAAAACCCGACAGCGGTTCTAGCTCCTCTCTATCCAAAACTACAACACAAATTTTGTCTTCAGTTACATTCTATGACACTCTTATCTTTTCTGAATATTTGACATGGAAGCTAGTAGTAAAAAAAAAAAAAAAAAAAAATTATATATATATATATATATATATATATATATATATATATATATATATATATATATATATATATATATATATATATATATATATATATATATATATATATATATATATATATATATATATATATATATATATATAACACATTTACAGGTGTATGGTGTTTAGAGGCATATGTGTAACTCATTCCATTGGCTAGAATATTCATTTACTCCAGCCAATAGAATGAACATGTAAATTATGCCAGCAAGCTCCTCTCCAAATGCAGGATTGGGACATTTTTTCTACCCTTGAACACTCTTACAAAATAAAAGAACTCAGCACCATAATGTAGATGAATGAAGGAAAGACAGAGGCATTTTTCTGGCCATGTGTAGGAGGCCCTGGAGACTGAGATCCAAGCAAAGCTGCTTGGTTGGAACTGAAAATTTGCATTCTATACTAAAAAAGATTTAGCTTTTTTAATATGAAATTTTATACTGTTCCTGTACATTGTGAGAAGCCTAAATAATATTCATGCATGCTTGCAAAGTTACCAATAGGCCAGCTGAAAGTGGAACTTTAGTCAGAAAATATGAAGTCCTGCTAGATGACTTCAGGCTGGTCCCTTTTGCAGGTATCACAATGTAAAACATTATAAAATAAGTGTCTATACTGTTTAACCACTTGCCGCCCGCCCATCGTCAAATGACGGCGGAGCGGTGCAGCTCTCCTTTTGGGACGCCGCCATACGACGGAGCACTAGAACAGTCTCTCTCGCACGCCCACAGGGGCCGCAGTGCGGCGATCGTGCCCTGTTGCTAGAACACGGCGCAACCCCCATCTTGGTAAAGAGCCAATGACGTGGCTCTTTACCCATGTGATCGGCTGTGTCCAATTACAGTCGGTCACATGTAAATGAGGAAGTGCCCTTTATTGGCTCTCCTCGCCTCACATTGTCAGAGTGTGTGGCGAGGAGAGCCGATCAGCGGCTCCTCCTCAAAGGGAAGCCTAGGAAAGGTAATCAGGGCACTGATCATCAGTGCCCTGATTACTGTATAGTAAAAAACAGTAAAAATATACTCAAGTATAAGCCGATCCGAATATAAGCCGAGGCACCTAATTTTACCACAAAAAACTGGGAAAACTTATTGACTCGAGTATAAGCCTAGGGTGGGAAATGCAGCAGCTACTGGACCACCACAAGACCCAAAACAGGGGCTGCAGGCATGGTGCAGGGGCTGCGGACATGGTACAGGAGATGCACGGCTGTGGGCATAGTACAGGAGATGGTACAGGCATGGCACAGATGGCACAGGCACGGCACAGATGTGGTACAGGCATGGCACAGATGTGGCACTGATGGTACAGGAGTCTCACTTACCTTTACCTGCAGTTCTGCTGCCCGGCGCCAACACGTCACTGCGCATGTGCCGTCTGCCCGGGAATAGCCGAACGTGTACAGGCTTTCCCAGGCGGCGGCTGCGCATGCACAGTGACCGGGGGAAAAGAGAAGTGAGACCGTGACTCAAGTATAAGCCGAGTGGGGTTTTTTCAGCATGAAAAAACATGCTGGAAAAACTCTGCTTATACTCAAGTAAATACGCTAAGTAAATTCATCTTTCTTCCACACTGTAGTTAGAAGAGGGTGGGAACAGTTTTAAGATTAGTTATTTGTATCCCAGAATTCTAAAGGGTAATACCACTTTAGTGAGGAAAAGAAACCGCAAATGAAAAAAATATAGCGTATATAATTGCTACACAAGTCATGTTGTATTTGAGGGCTGATCCACATCAAAAAAAACACACTCCAGATGCGTTCCGGATTTTTAATGCATTTCCGGATGCATTCCAGGTGCTTTTTTTCCCCCACTGTACTGGGGTCTGGTGAGTTTTTGATACATTCCAGTGTGTTTATGCGTTTTACCATGTTACAGTACAGTCCAGTGCAGGAAAAATGCAGCCTGTTCTACTTTTTTTTCTGGAACTGGAATGCACTGGTGTGAACTATGCCATTGGAAACCATATAACCTACTACGCAAGAGTTTTTGATGCAGAAAAAGAAAAAAAAAAAAAACGCACAGTGGACGGCATGTAGTGTGAACCTGACCTGAATGTTATTAAAATGACCTTTTATTTTCAATCTGCAGCTCTGTAATTTTATATAAAATGCAATGCAATACGGCAACCTGGATGCATTTTGTACATAGGTGGTGTACAGAACTCCCCCAGAATAATGTAATCTCCTGCTTGTGTGATTGGCTCACTGATTTTCCCAGAAGTCTGCACTAAGATACAAGTCAGATTTTAGCATCCCCTGCAACAAAAATGTCATTTTTGGTGAGATATTCCCAACAGGAAATCACATCCAAGGGCGCATGCACACTGCAGCTCAAAAATAAAAGCTGCTTTTACAGGCTTTTGAGATTTTATTTTTCTGCCTAAAAGCCTAAAGAAGCTTGTGCTTTTTTGTGCGTTATTGCGCTTTTTTGAGCATGTGTTTTTTTTTTTTACAAACCTTTCCCCTCAGCTCATTTTTCCATTTTATTTTTTGTGCGTTTTCACACTTTTTAATGTTTTTTTGCACATTTTATGGTGCTTAGGCATCCTTTCTGCTCGAAAGCTCCTCTCAAAAACACGAGTTTTGTGGTGGTTCTGCCTGTAAGCTCCCATACAGATCCACTCTGCACATAGACACAGACAAACTGCTATTTCTTCAGAACAACAAAAGGTAAGAATCTGCAACAAAGTTTGTTAACATCCCTGCAATGTACATAGATCACCGAGAAGGGAAATGTTACAGGTGTATGCCATCTCCTGGATTTGCAAAAACCGCCATAAAAATGCTCAAAGATGCTACGCTCAGGTGTGAATGCAGCCTTGAAAGGAAAAGTTCTGGATGGCCGCACTCCAATGCAAACACCATTATTGACGTGATAAGTCCATACAGCATAAAAGCATAGGAGACACTAACCGCAAACAGCTAACGCGTTTCACACACTTCACTGGTGCTTAATCATAGCTGAGAAGCTCACAGTGTGCCATGAAATCAGTAAGCAATTTCCACACAGGTGAGAAGCCTGTACAACTGTGATAGGCTGGAGTTCCGCTTTAAAGGGACTCTTCGAAAGAAGACTATGGATGCTTACCTGTCCCTTTTCCATATCCAACAATTTTGAGTGTATTGGATGCCCTGATGCAGCGCTTTTATTCTACCCGCTATGTCACTAGTGTGTCCATGAAAGGTAGAAGCACAGTGTGGTACGCAGGCACCTGACACATGAGGAAGTGTCAGATTATGAAGATCCTGAAGGGCAACCTTGCTTTGCAGAAGAGCAAAGATTTGAGGAATGGGCAGCGAGATAAGAAAATAAGAATAGTCGTCTTATGCAGAGTCCTGTTATTATTTTAATCTCCCCCTGCGGCACGCATCTGCAGGCATCTGTAATCGCCGTGTCCTAAGGATGCAGCTGATTGCAGATCGTGGTAAAGAGCCAATCACAGCTGATCACAGTGTAAACAGGATTTGTCGGTTATCGCCATTTCTCTCCTCATGCAGACAGCTGCGCGAGGAGAGGAGAGCAGATAACCGTAAAATCCACACAGGGGACATCTACATCGATAATCAGTGCACTGACTATCAGTGCAGTCCCAACAGTGCCCATCAGTCCTGCCGGACAGTGCCCATCAGTTCTGCCTGTCAGTACCCAGTGATGCCCATCATTGGCGCCTGTCGGTGCCACATATCAGTGCGCATCAGTGAAGGAGAAAAATTATTTAAACATTTAACAGAAACTAATAAAAAAAAAAAATTATTTTTTTTTTCCAATATTCCCATCTTTTTTCGTTTGTTTAGCAAAAAATAAAAAAACAGTGCGATTAAATACCACCAAAAGAAAGCTCTGTCTAAAAAAAATAAAAACAACAATAAAGATGTTGTTTGGTACAGTGTTGCATGACAGCGCAATTATAATTCAAAGTGCAACCGCGCTGAAAACTGAAAATTGGCCTGGGCAGGAAGGGGGTGAAAGCGCCCGGTAGGTAAGTGGTTAACACTTTTGATACATCAGTATCCAAACATCACACACAGCCATGTACTGGTAATCAACAGATCATTTCACTTTCCAGATTCATATATGATAGAGTCTATGGGAGTAGTCCCATCACTCCCTACTAACAAACAATGTCTTCCCATACAAATGCTATACAATGTGTTAGGAAATGGCAGCTTGTTATCAGTTGTATAGACATGAACACTTGGCAGAGGAGGGCAAAGCCATTAGATTGCTGCTTTTACAGAGAAGAGGCAATTATCATAACAGGTTCCCAAACCTGCCTGGATGACTGTTCTGCGTGACACCAGTCAGCCAATGGTCATGTGCAAGAAACATACATTAGATGTGTGATCATTGCCTAATCCGCTGTCTTCATAAGTAGCTTTAAAGTGGCCATAAATGGTCTTATTACCAGAAATAACCCTTACATACACCAACTGAAGTGACTGGCCTCAGGTGATGCACATAAATGAAACAAATCCAGCAACATAAATTGTACCCGTTTATCTGCAGCCTCTCTCTTCTACATTCCAAGTCCTGAATGTACACAGCATTTCTGAGCTTCAGGAGGCGGCAGCAGGGAGCTGAGTGTAATCTGAGATCTGAGCAGAAGGAAAGGACACACCACCCTCTACAGTGTCTCATAGGAAAACATGCCCAGCTGAGGCTGTCAATCACATGCTGTGTGGTGGGGGGGGGGAGCAGGGTCTCCGGAGATTGTCTGGTGACCATGGGTGCTCAACCTGTGGCCCTCCAAGCTGTTGTCTGGTGTCCACATAGACCATGGGGTGCTCAACCTGTGGCCCTCCAAGCTGTTGTATAACTAGGATATGATATCTGAGCAGAAGGAAAGGACGCACCACCCTCTACAGTGTCTCATAGGAAAACATGCCCAGCTGAGGCTGTCAATCACATGCTGTGTGGTGGGGGGGAGAGGGGGAGCAGGGTCTCCGGGGATTGTCTGGTGTCCACATAGACCATGGGTGCTCAACCTGAGCCCTCCAAGCTGTTGTCTGGTGTCCACATAGACCATGGGGTGCTCAACCTGAGCCCTCCAGGCTGTGGTATAACTACAAGTCTCAAGTCATGCTTGTAACTGTCAGTGGCTTGCAGTGCCTCATAGGACTTGTAGTTCCGCAACAGCTGGAGGGCCTCCATACTATAAGACTATTAGAAGTGCCTCATGCTGATAGCAGATGAATGATAGAGG
This sequence comes from Pelophylax lessonae, assembly GCF_965119305.1. Lineage (NCBI taxonomy): Eukaryota > Metazoa > Chordata > Amphibia > Anura > Ranidae > Pelophylax > Pelophylax lessonae. Next base: position 262,174,266 of record NC_138775.1, on the reverse strand, counting down.
AGACAGAAATCACACTAGGTGCTTTGGATTGAGGCAAGTATAAACTATAGAAAGATATGCTTTCCTCATTTTTCATTTCAAACAAACATGTTAAAGAATAGTTAAAGCCAATACTTCATATTCCCGATATGTAGCTGCAATACCACGTACTTGTATGAAAAATCATCCTGTTCTCTATATTGCTTGCTTTGTATGAAATCCCTGGTATTCTGTGTTGCAATAAAAAAAAAAAAAAAGTATTTATAATGTTTTTTTATATCTATACACAAATGTGTTGCTGTTAATTTCTATGTTAAATTGAATGGGTTTACATATACTTTAAATTAAAATAAAAATTGCAATTTTGTGATCTCCCTGTGAGGCAGAACCTCAAACCTCCAGCTATGCCTTGTTGGCCAGAAGCCAAAACCTACCTGTCATTTTACAGGTCAAAAACCAAAAAGAATTTAGCGGCACATTTCTCATTAGTAAGACCTCATCTGGAATACGCAGTTCAGTTTTGGGCACCAGTTCTCAAAAAGGATATCAGGGAACTGGAGAAAGTGCAGAGAAGAGCAACCAAACTGATAAGAGGCATGGAGGAGCTCAGTAGAGAAACGGAATGTATTTTCTTTTGAGAAGAGGAGATTAAGGGGGGATATGATCAACATTTA